>NC_073342.2:10002500-10337500 GCF_027580225.2 Misgurnus anguillicaudatus | reverse complement strand
GTTTTTTAGAAACTAAAAAATGGTTATTCCAGCTCTGCTGACTCAAACCTCTTCAACAATAAAACAACATGAGCACATTTAGCAAAGTCTAAAAGATGAAGTTAAAAGTATGTTTTGAAGAGCTGTAGAAGAGGAATCCCCAGTGCTGACACACTCTGCGTGGAGATCCGGGACAGATTGAGCCCTGTTAAAGACTCTGTAGCCTGCTGTCTACACAACTGCCAGGATTCAATTCACACATTAGACAGCGAACACATGGGGTCTACTGTCCGTACACTCATCTGGAGCCATGGTCCTTAAATGATGAGTCTCTCTCTCTCTCTCTCTCTCTCTCTCTCTCTCTCTCTCTCTCTCTCTCTCTCTCTCTCTCTCTCTATCTATCTATCTATCTATCTATCTATCTATCTATCTATATATCCCTCTAGTTGTCAAATGTGAGTTAAGTATGTGAGCTAACAGTTGTGTTGAGGGCATCAACCCCTTTAAAAGGGTCATTACACAATAACTGTGAATAAACTTAAAAATCAAATGAAAAGACAGTAAAACATGTGAAAACACAGCAAGTCAATTTTTTTTGTAATTAACGGTTTCCATCTTGTCTATTTTTGCATTGTTTTAGTCCTGTGAAATGTTTAATTATAGTTGTCAAAGTGTTTAATGCTTTCTCATTTCTAAGGTACTTTGGATAAAAGCATCTGCTAAATGAATAAATGTAAAAATGTAAAGGTGTAATCATATGTGACCCTGTTTGAGAAACCCAGTCTCATATTTTAAGGATTAAACTAAGTGCTTTAAAGTTTGATTTCATTCATTGATTTCAATATTTGACATGACCTTACTCAGTCAATATTATATTTTCAGAGAATGTTCTTTATTTAGGATGATTTTATGTAGAAAAGCATTGTTTCTTACTTTAATAATACAAATAATAGCAGGATTAAGTACTGTTATTAATTTATTGTACTCTGTATACTGTTAAAAAGCACCAATGGTGCGGTTCACGATTTTACATGTCCTGTGGTGTGTAAGTGTGTATTAGTACATGTTACTGATATGCAAAAGGTACAAACCCCAAAGTAAATGATGACGTGAGTTATCGTCTCCAACGTAAATCTCTTTTCTTGGACTACAACAAACACACGGACTGTAGGCATCAGTTTACTTCTGGGATTGATGATGTAGTAAAGACCGACATTATCATTATTACTCCCGCTTCGGACTCACAGCCTGTAAGTTAACTCCTGTTAGCATCGCATTGTGACCGAATCTTTCAAACATGGTAAGGAGCGTCACATTTCAGGCAGACGTCAAAGGGTATTCAGACCAATAACAACGTGCAAATTAGCTGGCCAATCAGGGATTCAGAGCTACAAAAATTGAATGGTATTTGGAAAATAACGCATATTTTTTTACCATAAACCACGCGAACACATTGTATTTTTTTCACAAAATAACATTGTTTTAAGCAATGAAATTGATGCTCTTTAATATTTGTTTTATTTATATTTTATTATATATTTATTTACATTTGTTTTATTTACTATTATATATATTTTTATTAGTTTTATTTGCTATTTTATAATTATTTTTATTTACTATTATAAATGTATATTTATTTAGTATTATATATTTATTTTAATTAGTTTTATTTACTATTCCATATTTATTTTAATTTGTTTGATTTGCTATTACATAATTATTTTTTATTTACTATTATATATGTATTTTAATATTTTTTATTTACTATTACCTGTGTATATTTTTATTTACTATTATATATTTTCTATTTGTTTATTATTATTTGTTTTATTAATGTTTTCTCAGCCGCTTTGGTACATTTCTCGAATCAACCTCGACATTTGCAAAACAGTAAGTGCATTTCTCAAAACAATTTGCACAAATAGCAAAACACAATGGATTGCTATAGTCATGTTGTCAATATAACATTTTACTCTGGAAGGATGTTCTGATGTAAACTATGGCTAAAGTTTTGATGACAATTTTTGTAAATTGAAGGTTACACCTTAGTGTATGTGCGAGTTTGATTGCGAGAGATTGGACAAGATTCACATTTACGCTTTTACTGTTTGTACTGTAATTTGTTGACAGACCATGTCATTGCCATACAGAAATGAAAAGACAGCACTGCAGTGCACAAAGAAAAAACTAAAATAGAAATGTGAACATAGGACAATCTCCTTAGGGAAAACTGTACATGCAGTGCTGTAGAAATTACAATGCAGTCTTCCTATACCTCCTGACGTTCCTGTCTGTTAGAGAAGATTCACATAAGAGCAATATCAATTCTGATCTGAGAAATATACCAAAGCATAATTTACTATTATTATTTATTATGACACTATAAAGATCTTAAATGTGTGGACCAATAACAATAATAAAACAGATTTTTAACATTTCCTCTACAACTATCTGGTCTTAGGTCAACATGTCGGGTCATTTTAAATTCTTACTGTCAAAACCCAGAGATTCACAAACCCTGCTGGATCTAACACTGCTGGAGTTAATATCACACATTCAAATGTGTGACTAACTTGTTAAAGGCCGTGCCAATTGGGTCACTTACGTACACTCATTTTAAGTTCATTTGAACTCAGTCAGTTAAATTGCCAGTAATAGTGAGGGTCGAGTTATGCTTTCATAATGACAAATGTACTACCATGAAGTCGAATCTATTTTTAACCATTTTTAACAGCGCAGAACCATTCAGTCATTTCAAAGGCTTTACCTCCACTGGCACAACCGCACGCAGTAAATTCACGCTCTTACAGTTTTTCTCAGATCAGAATGGAAATTCTCAAAACTACCTGTTCAATTTTCACATCATTGTGTCACTTGTGCACATTAAAAAAGCTGATTTTTATTTCTTTAAATAATTAATTAATTCGTTACATTTATATAGCGCTTTTTCTGCAGACCTCAAAGCGCTTTACATATGAATCTCCTCAACCACCACCAATGTGCAGCATCCACCTGGATGATGCAACGGCAGCCATATTGCGCCAGAACGCCCACCACACACCAGCTTATTAGTGGAGAGGAGACTGAGTGAGATTAGTATGAGGGATTATTAGTAGGCCAATGAGCAAGTTTGGCCAGGATGCCGGGGTGGTGGTTTTCAAAAGACTTCCTGGGATTTTTAATGACCGCAGAGAGTCAGGACCTCAGTTTAACGTCTCATCAGAGAGACGGTGCTTTTTGACTGTATAGTGTCCCTGTCACTATACTGGGGTGTTGAGACCCACACAGAACACAGGGTGAGCATCCCCTGCTGGTCCCACTAACAACTGGACCAGCAGCAACCTGGTTTTCACAGGTGGTCTCCCCTCCAAGTACTGACCAGGCTCAACCCTGCTTAGCTTCAGTGGGCAAGTTGTCTTGGGCTACAGGGTGATATGGCTACTGGCGTTCAAAGAAGTTGCAAAATGCTTGGTACGTCCATGCAAATGATTATGTACAATTCTCTGCTGTTTCATACATTATCAATTGCTTATGTTACAACAATTAGGCATTAGCTCATAGCATAAGTCTTTACATGCAAAATGGTTGAACAAGTTGTCATAATATGTGAAGTATATTTCTATACATTTCCATTAGATTTTTTTTCAAATTTTTTCTTGAATTGGTAAATTGCTCTCAGGTGAATCTTGACTTTCTCTAACAGACAGAATAAGAGGCTAAAGGGGGAGAATAATATATTTTTTAACTCAAAATATGTCACTAAACCATATAACCACTACAATATAAAAATAGTTTGCAATTAATAATAAAACACTTCCATTAAAAAAAACCATATATTTTGTGTCATTATCTGACAATTTTAAGTGTTTTTCCTGGTGGTTGGGGCCGGGACAGGAAAGCCACCATTTTCATAGAATGACCCATGTACAGTTTACCCTAAAGAGATTGTCCTATGTTCACATTTTAACTTTTGTTGTTTTTACTTTGTGCTATGCAGTGCTGTCTTTTCCTTTCTGTATGGCAATGACATAGTCTGTCAACAAATTACAGTACAAACAGTAAAAGCGTAAATGTGAATCTTGTCCAATCTCTCGCAATCAAACTCGCACATATACTTAGGTGTAACCTACAATTTACAAAAATTGTCATCAAAACTTTAGCCATAGTTTACATCAGAACATCTCTCAAGAGTAAACGGTTATATTGACAACATGACTAAACAATCTGACATATTCGTACACAACAACACAATGACTTGTCATTCTGATGGCACTGAAATGTTCATTGACACAGATATTTACTTTTGACAGATGAACCAAGGATTTTGAGTAAGAGAGTGGCTTTTGCAGTTAATCCATTGTGTTTTGCTATTTGTATGAATTCTTTTGAGAAATGCACTTACTGTTTTGCAAATGTCGAGGATGATTCGAAAAAATGTACGAAAGCGACTGAGAAAACCTTCAAAAGCATTATAGCTGTAAGCATAATTCCTAAATCCATTGCGCATCATGTTAGTAAAATGTTCCACGGCAGTAATGCACTAATACTGGATTTGAACCCTGATCTTTGTATGAGGCATTAAAATTAATGTAGAGTGATTATAATCCCTGCTCAGATCCACAAACTCTGTCCCGTCGCCCTATTGGTTGGCTCAAGCAATGCGAGGTCACTGAATCATTGCACAGTGGCTTTTTCCATTTAACAGTATTAAATAATCCAACGTTGGCAGCAAAAAAGAAGCTTCGGAGAAGGGGTGAGCGTGAGGTCACATATTCAGGAAATATAGACTGTGTTTGACATCCGTGGCCTGAATGCTCTCTCTCTCTCTCTCTCTCTCTCTCTCTCTCTCTCTGATATAGCAAGCGATAATTTTCATGCAATACACGTGAATAGGGTTGTCGAGCTGCATAAATAACAAAAAGCCATAAACGGTGGTCCATATGACTCATGTGCTATAATTTAACACTGTAGTCTTGGTTATATAGTTGTTAAAGCTTTTTGTACCAAAGCCATTATAATTTAGATTTCCCCACCACGACTGTTCAACCGTCTTCTATGTTGTGTTCACAATGACTCTAACTGAATTGCTGGAGGTTGCTGTATATTTTCATTTGCTAGATGTTCCCACTCAGGACCAGTCTTGAACAACAACAGACATTGGATATGTTTCCATTGGCATCACATGGCTGCTTATTTGCTTAAAGTAACTTAGTAAAACTTTGTCGGGCTGTATCAGAAATCAAAGGCAGCTGACTTGTTGCCTCGTAAGGCAATGACTTTGGCGGCATGAAGGCAGCTCTGGGAAACACATTCAGACAACCTTCATAGGCAACGTAACAAAATTCAGTTTGAAATATAAACAAACAGTGTCTTTTTGATAACTTATCCCATATTTAAAAACTACAATACTAATTCCTCACTAGAAATATCAGATGAAAAAAGAATTTGCACATCATTTGTGCTGCATACGCTTTCTTGGCCGCCTTTTTATTTTTTCAACACTTGTTGACAAGATGATGAAGGTGTCTGCAAACTATTATCTATTGTGCAAACAGGAAATGCTTTCGTTTAGTTAATGTGCAGGTTTGATGGGTCTGCACGTGACGCACGCATCTTGAGGGACAGCGCACTTGTAAATGTGTGAGAAGAGGGAAAGCTCTTATTTGTCATCCATTGGCTGGCGGCAGTACATTTGCGTTTGTAACCATAGCGACCTGAACAGCATCTCAACTATCAATGTCATTAATCGCATACACTGAGACACGCATCGTCTAAGCTAAGCATAACTGCGCCTTGTCATAGTATTAGAAATAAAATGTCATATACTGTAAAAAGTCAACTTCTGAGCAGTTCACACTTGGTGTAGGTGGTAGTACAAGTAGGTGTTTATAAGTGCAGACCGCTAAGAAGAAGTTGAATTTTTTTATTTCTTTGTGACAGTTTATTGTTGAAAATGGTTCTTTCGAACTGTATTTCTGTCTACGCCATTCATTCATTTTAATGGTAGCATCTGGCGACAATGGCGGGGAAAGAGTTAATATGTAAACTTACTTTATTTATGTATATCATTTAGATCATTTAGACAAATATTCTGCATGTTTACAAAAATATATAATGTGTTAAAATTGTGTAGTGTCTCTTTAAAAATTTGGAGACAATTGTGTCAACATGTCATATTTTCTAAAATAAATTATAATTTTTCTGATTTCATATTTATTTTAATAAGTTAGAAACGTCTCCGCTGTGTCCTGCTGACAGGCGCGGTGCGCGTGCAGCAGGTGACGCAAATTATGGGTCCTCCGAAGGTTAGACCGTCTCATTTCAGTTCTCTTTGCGAACTTCTGAGCGCCTTGAAAGGCCGAGTGCTCACCTTTTATCGCATGCTTAGTAGGGTGCAGCCCTTGAATTGGAACACAGCTTGTGAAGCTTGCGGCGGTAGTGCGCTCTTTGGTCATATACTGTTTGTATATATTTTCTGTTGGATCTAAATGATACACAGGATTAAAGGAAGATATTTAATCAGAAAACGGAGTAGGCTACGTGGATTGTTTTGTCGGACGGACACAGAGTGAGTGGATTGTTTTTTTCGGATACGGAGAGACTGAAACTAAAACTAAAAGCGAGCTCACGCATACTATGGAGTTTTAACACGGGTGTACAGCGCAGTGTGAATATTTTAGTGGAAACAACAATCGCGGATCGTTCTCTTCCATGAAGGCCGATGTAAACATCTAAGAATATATGAATATTTCTCAGATTTATTACTTTTGTGGACTACAAATGCAAGTTAATGTCATGCCGGGATTGCTTGGCGAAGATAATTTACAAACATGAGTCCAGATGGATTATGACTTGCACACAATTTTTAAACAAAGGTATGTAGTTTAGATTTTTCATGTTCATTCTATATGCACTGTCAGCTATGATGAAGTGTAATGAATCATTGCGCCGCCAACTACGGTCCTGCGACGTCAGATATGTCTTGTCTATTTTTTACAAAATAGAGTAACGCGAGTAACAAACTCATTTAAATTTCAGTAATTGTAATTGCGTTACTTGATTTAAAAAAAATACTTCGTTACATGCTCGTTACTACTTTGTAACGCGTTACTCCCATCACTGCTGTTGGCGAACGGATGGGGTGTGTCCAGTCACGCCACAAAGTTGGGAAAAGTCTTTATGCAAATGAAGAGCGACTTTCTGGAGCGACTATCAATGAGAGCAAAGCAGTGGAGTTCACGTCATCCATCTTATGTCAGTTACTGGAGTGGACGTTACTCATTTGTTTATGACAATCAAATTTAGAAACGCCCCATAACGACTTTGTTGAAAGAGACGAGTGACACACAGTGACACAAAATTGCTTTAATGTGAGTGTACCTTTATTCCTCTGCTGGGCTCGTGTAGAGCCCTTTAAAGCTGCATTGAAACTGCAATTTGGACCTTCAACCATTATACACCATTGAAGTACATATATGGAGAAAAATCCTGGAATGTTGTCCTTATCTCTTTTCCTGCCATTGACGAGTTAACTCGTCAATTAAGAGAAAACATTGCCTGCCAATGACGAGTTTGCTGGCAATCAGCAATACCGCTATTATCCACCAGGTATATGCGCTCTTCCACAACTTGTATAACCAGGAAGCAACGCCTCACGTGAAAGAGTAAGAACTCCGTGTATGTTTTGAGGATCGCTCTGAATCTGATCTCTATCAAAATCCTTCACAAAAATGGATTTATCTCAGCATTTTGCTCAAAATTAGTTGTTTTTGAAAAATCCTATTGAGAGGTGATAAGAAGAGAACTTATCAAGTTAGGATGAAAAGGGTCTGTTCTTTCATTTGATATATTGTATGTTGATAAATTGACATTACAGTTTTGTGAAAATCATGAAAAATGCTGCCGCTGGCAGGCAACTTAAAAAAAACGCTGGCGGGGAAAGAGTTAAAAACTTTCTTTTTTTTCAACTGAGGAAAGAAAGACATCTTGGAAGAGGTGGGGGTGAGTAAATGATCATGAAATTTTGCTTTTAAGGTGAACTATTCCCTTAAGTGCTGTGTAAGTATACATTTGGTTAGGGTTAGGTGCTACGTACACACCAAGCGGGGGGCATCGCGTTACTTGCTCTAGATTACTCACGGGATTTAACTTCGTGTCATGCGAATTTTCGCTCAAGTTGAATATTTCGCATTTGAGGCAAACGCGCCACCCATATCGCGTCAATTGCATCGCCCAACGCGAGGACGTGTCTGATCGCATCTTTGCATTGACTTCAAGGCTTTGAACCGGTTCACGGAACGAAAACGAAATCCAGAAACTTTTGATGTTTTGCAAGGAACAGAAACAAAACCAGAAACTTTAAAAAAAATATATGCTCCGGAACAGAAACGTTTATTTACAACGATGATAACCAGCTAATACCTTTATTTTTTTCGTTCTTTGACAAGATTTCTGTGCAATACTCAGTGAAGTTCAAGAAATGCGAAGCTTGCCACCAGCAAGTAGCCTACTCAAGCCCAAGTCTCTAATGCTCAATCATAAGAGGTAAATATTGTATGCTACCAAGTATCTCAAGATGTTTGTTTTTTAATACTAATTAGTGGTGTAAGGGATCGCAGTTGATCCTTGATACATACAGATCACGACCCACGGTTCGGCTCGCATGCGATTCGTGGATTAATATGCAAATTTAAATAGGGTGAAAGTTGATCAATTGCACGTGTTTCAAAGGCTTGCAGATGTTAACACTTAAGTGATATTAAACAATTTAACCGCGAAAAGGCGCTAAAGCAAGCAATTTTCTGTACGCACAGACGCACATGTGGTTGAATGTGTCCCGTGCAACTCCAATCAAACGTGATTATCCCTAGCCCTTCAAAGATCAGAACTCTTGATGTATGAACTTGAGAGAAAGTTGTGCTACTGTGTCTCATACTGTAGTCCATTAAAATACATTTGACAAATAAAGCACTGAAAAACAACATTATTTTCACTTTATGTGGAGCAACTGTTTATGCTACATCTTCTTCCCGAAGCGATGTTTGGAATTCGTCCTCCATCTGTGTTTGTGCGCGTGTTTAAGTGCACTCAAAAGTGCATACACGGAGAGACGCGTTTCAAAAACCAAGCGAACCAAAAAGTTATTTGCCAATAACGACATGGCAGAAACTGTGAAATTTTTGGAATGAACCAATTGGAAAAAAAATCTGGTTTAAAGCCCTGATTTACTTTGTATATAATCTACTTGCGCAAATCGTTGAACTTGCGTCTGGCGTGAACCCACAGTAACTGTCCCAAAACCATTCAAATCAGAAACTTTTTCTTTAGTTAATAAAGTATTGAATAAATACGACGACTGCTTCCCCTTTTTAACATTTTCAGTAATAAACAAATATACGAAGCACCTCCACATTTTCTCGCTTCGCTTCTCCAAACATCCTATCCTCAATCTATTCAACCTGAGCGAGAATCACTGTAGGCCTATGTGTGTGCAGGTAACCATGAGTTTATATTAAATGAGAGCCGGCGAAATCAACCTCTGATAAGGTCTGATAAGCTCTGAGAGGTCAGTACGGGCTCACAGCAGTGATACGTGTGTACGGCTCTATCTTTCAATTCAACATAAATCACTCTGGAAAATTCCATCTGTGTGCGTGACCTTCAGGGCAGCGAGACTGACAAAACACGCTAAGAGCTTTTACATTTTAAGTGAACTGTGTTTGTACTGTATGGATCACTAAAGGTAAAAATACATTTATACAGTAAATGCAGTTAGCACAAGACAAATATAGCAAGATATTATTTATTCTTTCCATACGAAGACTAAATGATGACGGTTTCAAAAGAGAAAACTGTATAAAAATGATATTAGTCTACGGGTACCTTTCATTTCCACTAGAAGTACGAAGAGTCCTCACATCATCTCCTCCAGCCGTCACCTCGCCCTGATGCTCTCAGGATCAGTACTTCTGATAAAAGAGGTTTGATGTGAATGTATGAAACAGATTTGGTCTTCGAAGACCACAATTTAAACTGCATGAGACACCTTGATATCTTCACACTTCACATGCTTTCTTCTTCTGCTTTGAGGATCATCAAAACTTTATTAGCTTTTCCTTTTCCTTTTATTCTCTGTGGTTATTTTCGAATTCATTGATCAAAAGAAATAAAGTCTTCTGTTATTTCCTGTGCCATTTGTATTTTTTTCTTTTTTTAATGAAAGCAGAAATGTTTATAAGCCCAGCAAAATTTCAGCTCCGGGCCCAAGTTTCCAGCATGCTGTGACGTCCCCTTAGAAATGGTCCAAGCCCGCACATAATCACATTCTTCATCAAATATGATCCACTGACAGCAATACATCAAATAGGACAGCAAGTAGCTGTGATATGCTGATGTCGTCAACCCTCCCAGCAAGCAATTTTGCATTTTAAAGGTCAGGGCTCTGACCCTGATTCTGTCGTTCATTGATCACACATGCATGCATGTATGAATATTTACTATACATTAAATCAGTCCAAATGAGTTTAGCATGACTTTTATTTTGAGAAACAAATATTGATCGCTTTTAACATCAAAGAGAGGCGTGGCCACAGGAAGAATGCTCATATGAAAAACTCATATTCTTTTTACTCAAATGCGTCAGAGAAACATGTCCGCATACACTTGTGTGTCTCTCTAGTATTTAGATGTTTGTGAAGTAAATAAGATCTTGCAGTGGAGCATTCATGGTATTTCCGTGCAAAAAAAATCTGCATCTTTTTACCAACCACATGCAAACCACCGGCACAGTTTAATCTAAGATACGTATTTGAGTCTTTCATTTCAGTGCAAACAGATCTGCTATGTGTAAATGAGGATTAGGATAAATTGCTCTTTACTGAATGTACAGAGTTCAATGCTGTTTGCCTGATGCAATTAACACTGCAGAACGCAGGTGGTAAATGAATTTATTAAAATTATATCTGTGTATGTTTTTCACTTTGATCTTGCCAGTAAAAAATTGACGATATGATGATCAAATGACAGAGTAAAGCGCAGGAGCACCCCAGTGCTGAAATATTGCTGTACTGTAGAAATAAAGTATGCCAGATTGTGGTGGCCTGATGCGTTCTCCACAACCCAGCGGCCTTAACCAACCAGCTAGATGAGAAATTGCACCATGCAAATTACATTCTGCGCAGATTTTGACCGTGTTTGTGACGTTGCCTAATTTGCATAATTACTTGAGTGATTTGGGTGGTAACACAATGCAGGCAGCGCATGCAAATAGAAGACGCTTTAGGCGAGCTCAGTTCAGAGATCTAACATCTGAAGGACATCACGTCCGGGTCTCTGTTAAAAGACCTTCCAGGTGCATCTCCATGGGAATATTTGATTAATATTTGATCATATCAACAGGCCCGGCAAATAATTACAGTGGCATAATGGAGGTGCACTAGAGCATCATGATAAAAAAAATGAAAAGGTCATGTTTTATTATATTCTGTTTTACACTGTTTACTGATAATTATATCTAAAGCTCAACAATGCAAATACAATAAAATTACTTTGAAGGCAGGGAAAACAGCATCTGAGCGAGTGTGAGTTGGTGAATGTGTGCCATGCCGGCGGCCGCAGGAGGCAGTTAACACTGACAGCCAGGATGGATGGTGTGGCCAATTACACCCATCAGCTCCCCATGCAACATTTATGAAATACTTAATCAGATGTCAGGGGGCTCATTTCTCGGCTGCCCAGAGAACAGCTGGACTTCCTCACTGCTCTTTAAGAGACTATTCCATCCTTATAGAGTTAAACTAGGTAAATACAGCTAAACAGTTCTGATATTACAGAAGATCCTGATATAATGACGTGATCCTGAAACAACTGCATAATCCTAAAAAAATCCAGATGTAAAGACATAATCCTTAAACAGTGACGCAATCTTGATACAGTCAGAAATTCCAGATGTTTAGACGAGATCCTGAAACAGATACACAACCCTGATAAAGTTAGAAATTGAACATGTTAGACATGATTCTGAAATAGCCACGCAATTCTGATGAAGTAAAAAATTCCACATGTGAAGACATGGTCCTGAAGTGCGATCCCAATACAGTCAGAAATTCCAGATGTGAAGTCGTGATCCTAAAACAGCCTTGCAATCTTGTCACAAACAGAATTCCCCTATGTGAAGACGTGATCTTGAAACAGACGCACAATTCTGAAAAAGTCAAAAATGTTTAAATGTGGAGACGTGATCTGAAACGAAATGACAATCCTGATACAGTCAAAAGATTTCTATGCAATGACGTGATCCTGAAACAGCCGGACATTCCATATACAGTCAGAAGATCCCGATGTAATGACATGATCTTGAAACAATCACATAATCCTTATAAACTCAGTAGATTCCCAGATAAAGACATGATCCCGAAACAACCACCCAATCCTGATACAGAAAGAAGATCCCAACATAAAGACCTGATCCAGAAACAACCACACAATCCTGATACAGTCAGAAAATCCTGATGTAAAGATGTGATCCTGAAACAACCACAGAATCCTGAAACAGTCAGAAGATCCCGGAGTAAAGGCATGATCCCGAAACAACCACACAATCCTGAAACAGTCAGATAATCCCAGAGTAAAGGCGTGATCCTGAAACAACCACACAATCCTGATACAGTCAGAAGATCCCAGAATAAAGATGTGATTCTGAAACAACCACACAATCCTAAAACAGTCAAAAGATCCTGGAGTAAAGGCATGATCCCGAAACAACTACACAATCCTCATACAGTCAGAAGATCCCAGAGTAAAGGCGTGATCCTGAAACAACCACACAATCCTGAAACAGTCAGAAGATCCCAGAGTAAAGGCGTGATCCCGAAACAACTAGACAATCCTGATACAGTCAGAAGATCCCAGAGTAAAGGCATGATCCTGAAACAACCACACAATCCTGAAACAGTCAGAAGATCCCAGAGTAAAGGCATGATCCTGAAACAACCACACGATCCTGAAACAGTCAGAAGATCCCGGAGTAAAGGCATGATCCTGAAACAACTACACAATCCTGAAACAGTCAGAAGATCCCAGAGTAAAGGCATGATCCCGAAACAACTACACAATCCTGATACAGTCAGAAGATCCCGGAGTAAAGGCATGATCCCGAAACAACCACACAATCCTAAAACAGTAAAAAGATCCCGGAGTAAAGGCGTGATTCCAAAACAACCACACAATCCTGAAACAGCCAGAAGATCCCGAAATAAAGATGTGATTTTGAAACAACCACACAATCCAAAAACAGTCAGAAGATCCCGAAGTAAAGACATGATCCCGGAGTAAAGGCATGATCCCGAAACAACTACACAATCCTGATACAGTCAGAAGATCCCGGATTAAAGGCATGATCCTGAAACAACCACACAATCCTAAAACAGTCAAAAGATCCTGGAGTAAAGGCATGATCCCGAAACAACTACACAATCCTCATACAGTCAGAAGATCCCAGAGTAAAGGCGTGATCCTGAAACAACCACACAATCCTGAAACAGTCAGAAGATCCCAGAGTAAAGGCATGATCCTGAAACAACCACACAATCCTGAAACAGTCAGAAGATCCCAGAGTAAAGGCATGATCCTGAAACAACCACACGATCCTGAAACAGTCAGAAGATCCCGGAGTAAAGGCATGATCCTGAAACAACTACACAATCCTGAAACAGTCAGAAGATCCCAGAGTAAAGGCATGATCCCGAAACAACTACACAATCCTGATACAGTCAGAAGATCCCGGAGTAAAGGCATGATCCCGAAACAACCACACAATCCTAAAACAGTAAAAAGATCCCGGAGTAAAGGCGTGATTCCAAAACAACCACACAATCCTGAAACAGCCAGAAGATCCCGAAATAAAGATGTGATTTTGAAACAACCACACAATCCAAAAACAGTCAGAAGATCCCGAAGTAAAGACATGATCCCGGAGTAAAGGCATGATCCCGAAACAACTACACAATCCTGATACAGTCAGAAGATCCCGGATTAAAGGCATGATCCTGAAACAACCACACAATCCTAAAACTGTCAGAAGATCCCGGGGTAAAGGTGTGATCCCGAAACAACCACACAATCTTGAAACAGTCAGAATAGAAGATCCCGGAGTAAAGGCATGATCCCGAAACAGTCAGAAGATCCCAGAATAAAGATGTGATTCCGAAAGAAACACACAATCCTAAAACAGTCAGAAGATCCCGGAGTAAAGGCATGATCCCGAAACAACCACCCAATCCTGATACAGTCAGAAGATCCAGGAATGTGATTCCAAAAGAAACACACAATCCTAAAACAGTCAGAAGATCCCGGAGTAAAGGCGTGATCCTGAAACAACTACACAATCCTGATACAGTCAGAAGATCCCGAAATAAAGATGTGATTTTAACACAACCACACAATCCTAAAACAGTCAGAAGATCACGGAGTAAAGGCGTAATCCCGAAACAACTACACAATCCTGATACAGTCAGAAGATCCCGGAGTAAAGGTGTGATCCTGGCTTAAAGATGTGATCCCAAAACAACCACACAATCCTGATACAGTCAGTAGATCCCAACATAAAGACGTGATCCCGAAACATCCACACAATCCTGATACAGTCAGAAGATCCCGGAATAAAGATGTGATTCCGAAACAACCACATAATCCTGATACAGTCAAAACATCCCAACATAAAGACGTGATCCCAAAACAACCGCACAATCCCATACAGTCAAAAGATCTCGGCTTAAAGACATGATCCCAAAACAATCACACAAATACTTTGATAAGATCCTGACACGATCAACTGATTTGAACATTTCACTCTAATACAAGCAGATGATACTAGTACAGCGAACTGTGCTTTTCTCACACCATCTGTGCAAGCTTTAGTACAGATCTCAGATGAGTCTATGAGAGCTACAACATGTCACAGTGTTTTAGCAATGTGCTGCAGGTAAAAGGCACCAGCACATCTGACTCAATAAATGTTACATCTGTTTCACACAGCAACTACTGTGAATGGTAGTTGTTATTATTTACAGGTGTTCTTGTAGCTCAGTTAGTACAGCAAACGGTTATTGGTTCGACTCCCAGGAAACACATACAGATAAAGCACAATAAGTCGCTTTGGATAAAAGTGTCTGCCAAATGAATAAATGTTAATTTATGGTGTTTTTTTCACATTGGACACTAATAAGACATGTGTCATCCAGATAACAGATACAATACAAAACTAAATCACACAGAAAACCATCAAACTATAGCAAGATCTGAGACCACACTTACAATTTTATTGTATCACTGAGCATGAATCAAGGAATAATATAATGGTAATCTTTTATTAATTCAAACAACCGTCCATCACTCCTGTAGTCATACTGTCAGAACAGTTTTAACAAAAATTCTGAAATTCTTTTTGTATTTAATCCAAACCAAATTCAACCCTATCAATCAGAGACATTAAACAATTACATCAGAATAAACAGCCTGCATGATATCACACTGTCTCTCTTTCCTTCTCTCTCTCTCTCTCTCTCTCTCTCTCTCTCTCTCTCTCTCTCTCTCTCTCTCTCGTTCTTTCTCTCTTCTCTCACACACACTTCTCACAGCGAGACAAACACATTGCCAGAGGGTTTCAATTCTGATTGTGCAGTCAATCATTTCTGTGACATTTTTCTATTACATTGTTGAATACTCCAAGCCAATTAGTAATGAGAGCTCATTATCACTACAGAATAAACTCAATGTCATCTTTTATATCTCTAAATAGGCTCCAGGTTGCAGACTGTCTGACTGGTTGTTGATAATCACGTTTGGTAATGTTTACTGCAAAATACTTTTACGGTTCGTGACTAATGAACAATGTTTATTATAAAGATGTTTCAAGTTTCAGAATACACCGCCAGACTATTATAATACAGTCAGCAAATCCTAACACAGTCAGGTAAGACTATTAGTTATAAAACAAAACAACTAGATGATACCAACATAGTCAAACAACAACAACAAAAAAAACAATCAAATAGTCAAATAATATGAACACAGTCAAATAAATCAGTTAATATTTCTATCCAACACAAATATTATCATGTAGTCTACCACCTGTGTGATCAACTTTGTCAACAAAACATAAGGGTACATTTTTTAAAAATATTTATGATAGGAAATCTATAAAATATCTTCATTGAACATGATCTTTATTTGAAACCTAATTCAAATGTATTGTTGGCTATTGCTACAAATATACCTGTGCTACTTATGACTGGTTTTGTGGTCCAGGGTCAAAAATATGTTCCTCAACTCGTAGAGCATTGCGTTCACAGTGTAAAGGTCATGTGTTTGATCCCAGGGAACAAACATACTGATAAAATGTATAGATTGAATGCACTATACACTGTAAAAAGGAATTTATTTTTAAGACCAATTACTCGACAATTTGTTTTACAGTGGTTTCATTATTTAAAATTATAATTAAAACATTATATGTCAATTAACAGCTCGACTGTTATTTGAAGTATTATGTAATTAATGACAAAATACAGAACATCTATGTTTTTATACAGGAAAAATATTATATTATATAGTTTTTGTTTTCTTAAATTATATACAACTTAATGTAAATTTACAATCAAAATTGGTAATAAAATGTGTAGTTCGTTATATTTTATAATTGTTATATACATCCTAACAATTTAATGTGAAAAAAAAAACAAAAATGTAAAAATATTTTCTGTTTTATTATTAATTTATTGTAAAAAGTGTATATAGACCGTTTCAGCAGTAACAACATAAACAAGCGGCTGTCGCAATCCGCACATAACTTCCGGTAAACTCCGCTAAGAATAAATAACAACAAAGTATTTGTTTAAACGTATTTTATTTATATAACAAGCAAAAAACAACACATAGATTACCTAGAAAACCAAAACATTTGTTATTTTCGACGAGGCATTTGTTCAAGAGATCAGTTTAGCAAATAGTCAGACCATTAAAAAAACGAAACCGGAAGTAAGGTTCGGATCCAGACGTGTATCACGTGCGTACGATGAAACCATCTATTAAAGGGGAAAATTCATCAAATAAAATAAAAATCTGTAAAATTGTAAAAATGTATTCTGTAAATTATAAGAATTAAGAAATTTTACTTTAAAGGCGGAGTCCACGATGTTTGAAAGCCAATGTTGATATTTGAAATCACCTAAACAAACACGCCCCTACCCCAATAGAATCTGGACCTTCTGTTGATAGACCCGCCCCACACATACGCAACCCGGCAAGGATGTCGGTTAGTAGACACGCTCCTTACTGCTGATTGGCTATAATTGTGTTTTGGTAGTCGGCTCGTCTACTTTTCCAAAGCGTTTTTCAAACATCGTGGACTCCGCCTTTAATTTGACAATATTTGCCATATTTGTTGCCAGTCATTTAACTATTAATTTTATGATCTTTTTTATAGTGTAAGTCACTGTATGAAACCGTCTGCCAAATGCATAAATGTAAACCGAACACTCAACACAGACTACTGTATAAAACCACCGCACTGTGTGACATTTAACATATGGTAATTTATTCTCTTTTACTTAAATTGAGTCATTAATATGCAACTTCTTCCAATTAATTCCGACTAACAAATGTTTAATTTTAATAATTAAATGAGTGTCTGCGAATTTGGAGAAATATTAAGAGAGATGAAAACCCTTAGGCTTTCCGCTTTAATCTGTGCTATTTTCACTGAATATGATAAACACAGAAAGAGTTTTGTAGATGTTTTAATACCTCTCAATGTCATTTGACCTCAAATCTCTGACAGCCTGTAACCAGAGTGTGAATTACAGGGGAATAATTAAAGCTTTAATATTAAAGAGAGATGCTATATTTAGATTTAAAATTGTCGTTTTAAGCAGCTGTAAAATATTATCAGCCAGGAGTGAAGCTACAATTATCCTCACACTGTAGATAAGACAGATAAATGTGTGTCTTTCCTCCTAACCGTCCTGTCAGACTTGTGCGAATGTGTGTGCGTGTATGAAATAGTGTGTGTGGCCCTGATGGACACCACAGAGACACATGGGTTATGTCTTTGATGGACGTCTTGTGTTATTGCCGTCTGAGCTCTTTGAAGCCTCTTGATTCCTCCTCATGAGAGATGAGCTCGTCTGACTGCAGTTATCGGCTCGGCAGCTGTACCTCAAGGGGACGGAAATGAACGCTTCTGAACTCTACCCACGGTTTCCACGTACACGCACGCGTAAAAGCTTTCTAAAGATGTCAGAGCAGCTTGTGTAGAGGAAAACGAGGAACCTGGAGTCAAAAAGCTTTCATTTATGCATTTGCTTTCATCCAAATTGACCTACAGTGCATTACAGTATATACATTTTATCTGGATTTGTGTTTCCTGGGATGTGAACTCATGATCTTTGTGATGCAAACGTGATGCAATGCTCTACCAATTGAGATACGGGAACTGTGCCCTTTCTCATGTGTCCTTGAGAAGGGAACAGCTTTTTTCTCTGTATCAATGGGTCAAGTGACGTCATGAGACCTTCAGTTTCAGGTCTTTGTAAATCCTTGAAGATTATTTAGTTTGCACCAAAAGAGGCAGATCGGTCAATCTCCTTGTTTCGACTTAAAAGCCATCAGAAAACCGAGGGCTAGGCGATACTGACCAAAATTCATATCTCATATTTTGCGATGGATGACGATATATAATAAATCCCGGTATGTTCGACAAAGTGTAATGAATGTTTTCAAGTCAAAGACTCATCTAAGATGTCACAGTCACCTTTTTTTAAAACAGTGTATTAGTCTTTAATAAAGCCAGAATTAGGCCTTAGTTTAGACATTTAAGTAGTTTTTATAAATGTGACTTTGAAAAATGTGTCCTTTAATATGCAAATAAGCTGATCTCTGCACTAAATGGCAGTGCTGTGATTGGATAGTGCAGATTAAGGGGCGGTATTATCCCCTCACAAGGGGAGCCAAATTCCAATGACCTATTTTTTTCACATGCTTGCAGAGAATGGTTTACCAAAACTAAGTTACTGGATTGATTTTTTTCACATTTTCTAGGTTGATAGAAGCACTGGGGACCCACTTATAGCACTTAAACATAGAAAATGTCAGATTTTCATATGTCCCCTTAAAGATAGGTCAGGGCAAACTGTTTTTATTTAAAGACACACTATGCAGTTATTTTACCTTAATAAACAGCTTCAAAGTTATTTCGGTGGTAAACAAAGTCATAGTAAGGCGAATCATCCTCCTGTTGAAGCTCGGGGAGGATGCCGCTAAAAACCAGCAAGGCAAGCTTGAGAGGAGCAACCCTGACAAATCTCGCGAGAATCACGACTTGCTTTACGGCAACAACGTCACACACGTTATGCTTGTTCGACGCTAGAATTGACAGATGGATGATGTCAAAGTGCCGGGAGAGTGAGATAAAATTACACTTCGGATCATTCTCGTGGTACTTTGATGTCATCTGGCTGTCGGTTCTTGCAGTGCCGCATGAAGTCGAACAAGCCTATAAACAACAACTGCACGCGCGAATTTGAGACGTGATGCTCGACGATGGAAAAGTTAAGAAACCGCGTTTCGGAAGAGAGTAGGAAAAGGAAAAGAGAAACTGGACAAGAGTCCCACTCGGTCAGGATTTTACTCGTTGGCGCGAGCTAAAAGACAGCACTGGATGCAACAGGGATGCTGAAGTGGCGATCAACTAGTAAGTAAATCTCTTATTTGTAAACTTGTTTGCGGTCTATGTTGCATGTTGTTGTGCTTGCTTGTAGTATGTCATGCGATTATCAAGACAACGGTTGTCAATAGTCCCTTTCACACATGCAGTCTTTACTGGTAATTTACTGGTAAATTGCAGTTAACATGTCATGTGTGAACAGAACCTTTCCGGTAAATCAGTGCTCCCAATTTACCAGTAAGACAGGTTGTAAGATTAACGGTAATTTACCGGTAAGCGCTGTGTGTGAACGAAAAATATAGCATTACCGGCATTTAGAACGGACGACGTCAGACCGCACTGACAGATCGGGCCAATCAGAACGTTTTTTATACAGGTGACGCGGTTTCCCCCAGACTGTTTACGGACGTTTCCACACACATGTTGCTTAAAGTCGAGCACACCTGAAGTTAACATCCACATTTCTTCACCAAAGTTGTTTAAAACAGCTTACCATCTAATTGCCAAATTGCCGACGTCCTTAAGCACACCATCTGTGAAGCCTAATGTGCAAACGCGCAGGTTCCGTTTGACGCCGCCTAACGCAATGTTGTTTGGTCACGAGCAACTTCGCGACCGTTTGACACAGATGTGAAAACAACAAAATACGGACCGTGGATATTAAGTCATAACCTGCCGTTTACAAATACAACACGGACGGAGCTCGCCGGCCTCGCGCCACAGGTAACTTCCGCTTTCTCTCCGAGTTTACCGGTATTTTGATACTGATGTGTGAATGATGTCTTACTGGTAAAAAGACGGAATGTCACTGCATGTGTGAACAGCACATTTTTGTATTTACTGGTAAACTCATTCTGGTAAATTCATGGTAATTTACCAGAATTACTGTGTGAAAGAGGCTATTATCTCACATAATGATCAGGACATAAATAAGCCTAGAGGTTGTAAATAGTGTAAACATGCACAATTTGCAAACTATTATGATAAATAGCAATAATCATGTATAGTGACATTATAACGGCCGATGTTATGAAATAATGCAACGTACACAAGCAACTTTGTCATGGCATTATGTAATGTTTACATTACAATAAAAGAACACAAATGAAATGATACAGTAGACATAGACTATAGACTGTTTATTTGTGATTTAGCTGCAATCATGTTAAAACATTATAAGCCAGCAAACGCGGTACTTTATTATTATATGCCTACTCTACACTTGGAATGAACTTATTATTATCCTATTACCATCATCTGTAGTTTAGTAGACTATGCAGTAGCCTAATATTTGTATGAAATTGTGAAACATTACCTGGTCATTATCTTCGGAGCTCTCCAAAACATATTTAATTAATTATTTACTAAATAGGATTTAGAAAGCAATTAGTAAATGATAGGCTTAAAACGGCTGTAATAAATAATTTAAAGGTACATCAATTATTCTGGACACACTTTTTAAGGTCCAATTCTCACTGTTAACTAACTATTAACTACTTTTGCCTCAATATACTCCCATTCACTGCTTATTAATACTTAGAAAAGTAGGTGTTAAGTTTAACCTTTGTTCAAATTCACTACCCTTTCGTGTTGTTTTTGGATGAAAACATCTACTAAATTAAACGCCTGTAAAATCTATCAGATGAATATTAATTTCACTTTTTTACATAAATCTGTTAATCAACCTCAGTACTGATAAAACTACCAAATGTTGATGTCACAAGGTGACGATCTTTTTAAGGGCGGAACCAAAGTTAGGGAAGTTTTGGTTCCGCCCGGAAGGTTTCCCCACCGGGCCACATACGAGGACGGACCTTCTCACTTCCTGGTTTCCAGGACAACGGAATCAGGGGTTGACGAGCCGCAGGTGAGAGGAATGAGGCCAGCGAAGGGTGATTGGAGGCCGTATGAAATATATAGCTCTGCTGAAACACAAAGAGAGGAGCGATTGACACGGAGCGATGTACACGAGAGGCGGTTGACACGGGGGAGTTCCTTTGCCAAAGGCAATACAAAGACACGCACCTTTTGAAGAGCCCGAAGGCTCTGTTGATCCGGGGATCGCTGAAGCGAGCGGAAAGAGGACAGAGCCACAGGAGGCGAAAGGAAGGCAAGTGGTGGATCTTTAAGGAGGAGCCCCCCGAAATCGCTGGAGAGTTAACTCTGAGTGTTGTTGTGTATCGTAGCGCCGAGTTGGGCTCGCCGGATACGCTGCTTGGATCGCCGTATTGCTCTCTCTCTCTCTCGTTGGACCATAGATTTACGCAAAGGAGGATATCGACAACCTTATAGGTGGAATACTAGACGGACACTAACGTGGACGAGAGGAACGGAGGAAGAGGGAAACTTGCTGCTGTGAGTTTGCATCTGTGAAGTGGTATGGTGGCTGGAAAAAGCCTCATTCATGCATTTGGAGTTATTACAGCGTGAAGTCAACCTAGGACGAAGGCAGACAGTAATTGTGAGTAACTACATCCCTTGAAGTAGGTGTTTTGGATGCAGTTTATCTAGATAATCGTTGTTGAGTGTTTTCAAGAGAGAGTGAGTGGCCCTACCCCTGTCCCAGTGTGGTGGGTGAGCCGAAGGGTTTTGTGTGGAAGCAGCTACAGTGACGACAACAACCAAACACTAGGCCGTCTACCATCTCCCTTTTCTCGCCCAGAGCGAAGTAGAAGAAGACGGGTGTCATTGTGTGCACTGAGCGTGGTGGGTGAGTCTTTGGATGATAGAAATTTTCACTTGAATTGGTGCTGTGTAATGCTGTGTATTGCAGTGAGAGTGCTGTGTCTTGTCTGACGTAATCCCGCCTTCAGTCACTCGCCCCGGGACGACAAAGAGGAAAAACGGCGCTAGAAAACATCTGTACAATTATGCTGTAGTGTGCTTCAGTTTAACAGTGTTACGGAGTGGCGGTGAAGAATTGTGCGATTGGCGGTGTGTGTGAGTATTACACCTACTGTTGTTACTTTACCCGTGTCTGTTCCATCATTACAGAGTGGAGGCGAGTGAGATCCGCCAGCCCGAGGTCTCGACGAAAGGGCGCCCCGGTCCAGTTTTCGATCGACCAACGGGTCTCGAGGAAAGGGCAGCGCTCGACCCGGTGTGCTGGCGTGACGTCCTCGCCCCTCTGCCAATCAACGAGTCCGCCGAGTGGGTCTTGGCCCCCGGCGTCTCCTTGCGAACCACTGTCTAATCAACGCACTGCATAGCTAGCCAGCGTTAAGCCCGCCATCCGCAGTTCTCTGTGGAGAGAAAGAGAGCCAGCGTGAACACTGAGATATTGAGTTGTGGAGAGAGCCATACCTACCTGGAAGCTGTAACCAGCACAGAGGTGAGAGAAAACCTTAGAATCAATTCACCGTGTCCTTGCATCCCAACAGTCATCTGTGGAGAGAGAAAGAGAGCCAGTGTGAGCACTGAGATATTGAGCTGTGGAGAGAGCCATACCTACCTAGAAGCTGTAACCAGCACAGAGGTGAGAGAAAACCTTAGAATCAATTCACCGTGTCCTTGCATCCCAACAGTCATCTGTGGAGAGAGAAAGAGAGCCAGCGTGAGCACTGAGATATTGAGCTGTGGAGAGAGCCATACCTACCTAGAAGCTGTAACCAGCACAGAGGTGAGAGAAAACCTTGAAATGATTCACTGTGTTCCAGCAGTCGTCTGTGGAGAGGAAGAGAACTAGCATGAACGCTGAGATACCGAGCTGTGAAGAGAGCCTAGAGGGGCCGTTATTTTAAGTTCCCCTTTTCCCCTGCCTTATTTATTAATTTTAAATAAATTAAATAAAGTACATTTTAATTTATGCCTAACTTGTGTGTCTGGTCATTGGGGTGGCTTTGGGAATCTCCTCGAGGTGGAGAAAGGGGCGTGACCTTATTTACATCTGGGTCCACCCCGACTTGTGACATTTACAAAAATTACAGGATGTTATCTCTTTAATTGCCAAGTTCATAAATAATGTCACTGATTTGGGAAAAAACACAAAATGACACATTATTAATATAAAAAGTGATTATGGAGTGGATGTTTTTTACCTTTATCACAGTCTTGGGCATGTCAAAGATTAGTAAAAACATTGGCTTTGATGCATTGTTTTTGTGCAGCATCAGATTTTATTGTTTCTCCCTTATTTACTGTTCGTGGCTGTTTTTGCCCCCATTGCCTTCCATTATGACATTTTTTGATTGCAAAGCCATGACACCATATAATCATGCATTCTTGATTGTTGGCGTTTTTTCCTTTTGCAAAGAGGTAAAATTTGTAATTTTTACTGTTGATCACCATGTGGCACCATTAACCCTTTAGTAGGCCTGTTCAAAACTTTGTTACTTTAAGGTTTGTACATTGAGTTATATGCACTGGAAAAAAGATTCATTCAATTGACTCAGTTTTTTTTTTAAGGTAAGTGGTTGCAATCAATTTATTTAAGCTACGTTTATACAAAGTTTTTTTGTTTTGTTTTGTTTTGTATTTCTAATTTTTTTATGTAGCTTAAATAAACTGATTGCAACCACTTACCTTAAAAAATTGAGTCAATTGAATTAATATTTTTTTCAGTGACAGCATATTATTGTCTGTGTGTGTGTGTGTGTGTGTGTGTGTGTGTGTGTGTGTGTGTGTGTGTGTCCCATGCTTTATAAAGGTAGAAAACAGGGATCAGGGAAAAACTTCTGACTTTAAACCCCCAAAAAAGTGCATCCACATGGCTCCAATGGGTTAATAAAGGTCTTCAGCGTGTAATGGATGTGATTTTGTATTCATATTTTAAACTTTATAAACTGTAATAACTAGCTTCTGGTAACAACGCCATCTTGGACACACGCGATGCACGAGAGAGTTTCAGCATAGTGAGCCTCCGTTGCCATAAGTACGTTGTGCAGTGACTTTTGTGAATTGAGTTCAACCCTTACAAAAATTAACCATGGTTTTATTGTGTAGTAACCTTTAAAGTGTAGTAACCATGTTTTTTTGGTGTATTGATTACTATCAGCAAAACCATGGTTTTACTACACTAACCATGTTTTTTTTTTTTTTTTTATAAAACCATGGTGAATTTTCATAAGGGAAGATGGCGTCATTACCATAAACTTGCTATTATAGTTTTTAAAGTTGAAAATATGTATATTTTTCTTACAAAATCGCATCGATTACCCACAAAGACTTTTATTAACCCATTTTCGGTGGTCTGGATTACTTTTGTGAAGGATGGATACACTTTTTTGGGTTAAAGTCAGAATTTGTTTCCTGATACACTGTTAAAAAATGGCTGAAATTATGAGGCTGTTATTTTTGCATGAGGCTGTCATTTTAGTTTTTGCTACTTGCTACTGTTTAATTCTCATTTGACTTTGAACAAACTGTTGCCAGTAAATAGCATAACTTTAAATCTACAATATGTTACTGGCAAACAGCTAGTTAAGTTAGGAAGAGCAAGGACATTTACTAAAATAACTCCAAATGTGTTTGTCTGAAAGATGATGGACATGTGTATCTCATGGGGTAATTTTGATATTTGGCTGGAGTATCCTCAAGGTCAAAGACACGTAACTTGTCCAACATTGCATTTCAGACGTGCATGAAATCATTCGACTTCTGCTATTACTTCTTTGAAGAAATCCAATAGCTCTACATTACTTAAATGGGCACTGCAGCTCCAACTGTCTGGAGAGCATTAGCTAACTAATAAACCACCGCTTAAACAAACCAAAGTTTCGACTTTGAGCGTATCCTGATTCAGCTGTATTTCGGATGTGTCCCCGGACCACATCGCTGACCTCACGAAATCATCCGCAATGACCAGCGATGGGGCAACTGCTCGAAATCAAATTACCCTCAGCATAATAATGACTAACAGCGGAAACCAACCCGAGAGTTTCTGCAGGAGCCCAAATGTAATTTTGTGTCTCATCTCATTATCTGGTATCGCCGTTAACTTTATGATTTTCAATTTCTCCGTTTCATGCTTCATTTCCCCCAATTCTGCCTGTGTGTTTCTCCCAGATAAGAACGGCTTTCTCTAATTGACACTAGAGATAAAGTCCCAAAGAAGAGCCACTAAACAGACAGTTTATCCCCCAAATGCTTCACTGCCGTTTTCAGTTTCAAAGCCAAAAAATATTTCTGCTGTAACGCGAGATGCGATTTATCCACATGCATTTTAGGGATTTTAAGGCAGTTGTTTGGACTTACTTGGCTTCCCTGAGAGTCGATTGTCGGCAATTTACAAAATTTAAACCGTCAACCCAGAAGATTTCTTGCACAACTTTAGCATGAAAAAGTGTTTCCACTCTCAACACTCATCTACCTTTAAGACTTTTGTATGCAAATGATCTCCGTTATGATAGACGTAAGTCAAACTGTCAGTCGTCGGAGAACCTTAATGCGTCCTGAATAGTTGATGATACGAACAAACAATTTCTGAATGAGCCATTTTTTTTGTAAATAGATCTTCTATTGAGAGTTGTAAATGTGATCTTTAAATACAGAAGGGTAATTTGGCTTTGAGTATAACAGATAACAACCTCAGCACAAATCACTGCCCAATTCTCTTGGTTGGGGACGGTCAGGAACATAAGGACTGTATTTAGAGAGGTGAGCTCCTGTGGAAAGACAATAAGAGGCATTTTTAGGAGAGAAACGGCCCCTGTCGAGTCTCCTTTCCAGCTGAGGAGAGACTGGCGGGTGGTATGGATACACGCTGTACAGATTCAGGCAAAATGTCAAACTCTGTCCCTCCACAACAAGAATACCTGCCTGGTGTCAGATGAGGTATTTCCTGAGGCGACAGCATTCTCTCAGCATTATATGACTCACAGTTAGACTATCGTTTGATTGAGAATGACATGCATAGAGAGACTGTACCTCCATTTGTCTGCTCCTAGTATCGTTCCTCCATTCACCTCATTAAATGAAATAAAAGAGAAAATAATTAATGATAGTGAAAATAGGGAAAATGGAAATAAGACGGGACATGAGCTGAAACTCACAACGGCAACATAAGCATCACGATGCAATGTGCTAGGCCTCGTGTCTGGCCTAAAAGAAGCTTGAAATATACTACAAGTAGATATACTAAGGTCGCGTCCAAAATCGTATACTGTCACAGTAGGTACTGAATTAGATTATTGGCTCTTTTCCATTTGTATAGTACCCCACTGTTTGGTTTAGTTTGGGTCAGCTTACCTTTGGGAGCTTTTCCAATGAGTGCAGTATGTAGCACCTGACACCTGTTTAGTACCACCTCGGTCGGGGCTCCAAGCGAGCTGAGCTGATACCAAAACATGACGTGAAAACACTGTAGATCACTGATTGGTCTGAGAGAATCATCACTAACAGCGTCATCGCTATAATGTTAAAGATTAGCTTTATTTAGTGTTAGCTTGCGCTGTCTCGAGTAAACCTGTTGCCATCTGTGCTCTGCTATAAGTTCCCAAACTCCCTTTTAGCGATGAAAACATCCACAGGTTGAGAATCAGGAACACCATACCAATTTTTTTCAGACTTGCAGTTTGTGGCGGCACATTCGCGACGCCCACGTTCGCATGTATGCTTAAATGCAACTTAAATGAGGCTCAATTAACACTTCGAGATCTTGCCGGAAGTAGTAGGTCTTCTGGGTACTTTTTATCAATTAATCATAAAATTACCCTGATATGTAACTAGACATTAAGAAATCATTTTCATTTCAAATACTTATATCACTGACAACAGTGGTCTGGCCAGGATATTGTCATTTAAAAAGTTGAGTTGTTGAGTTTGTTTATGATAGTTTAAAGGTCTTTTCTCGGCTCCATAAAAATTTACCCGACCCGAAATGACCCGAATCACTTTATACCCGAACCCGACGTGCATAAATAATTTTTTTTAAAAGAAAGACCCGACCCGAGACCAACCCGAGAAAATTAGTGCCATTTTTTGGACCCGGATGTAAACGGCACCGAGTCTGCAGCCCGCACACAGCAATCACACAGAAAGAAACCCAGCTGGTCTCGCAACCAATTTGGCGAGCTTTTGAAGACAACTCCCAGGTAACAGCTAAAATGTACATTGACTGATATGTCTGTCTCAACGAAAATTAACCTACAACCAGCCACACAATGTCACAAGCGCTCTTGGCAAACAGAGGAAGGGTTTGAAAAGGACATTGACGCACACACACGAGAAAGTTCAGATTTTCGGGTCCGTTCGGCACATTCATTTTAAATTACCCGCGAACCGATACCGCTAATATTATACCCGACCCGTGTGCGAGGCACACGTGAAACTTTTAGACCCAAACCCGATCGCGTCTCGAGTCGTGAAGACCTCTAGTTCAGTTCACATGCAGATGCCTTACTACGGCACGCCCATTACGGCATCATTTTAGTCTTTTGTTCACACAAAAAGCTTTCTGGGAATGTTATGTCAATGTTACTAGGTCCCCTTTACCGGAGCAATCCCAGAATATTAACGTATTTGTGTTCACACAGAACCCTCTATGCCAATTTTACGGGATTAAACTGCTGTGTGAATGGGGTTTAACAATGATCTTACAATTTGAGCTGCCCCCCAAACATTTAAACGTCCTGTTCTTTCTGTGATTTTTCAAACCATTGTCGCTTCAAAAAATTACGTGACTATATAACAAAATATCCTGAGACTGGGCTGCGTATACCTGTGTGCGGAGTTTATTCAAAAACTGTTTTATTGACGTCATTCAATCTGGAAATAGAGGGCTGTAGTCCAAACCGGCCAGCTCAAACATGCATTTTATTCTTGAACTTGGATAAACCCTGTCTGAGAAAACACCCCTTTGTGTGTTACATATTTAGAAATGATTTTATAACACTTTATGTTGTTTAACGTTTCCAGATATTCCACCATGAATAGTTTTTATGGGCGTTATATTTAGAGCATATACTGTTATCATAGAAAGTGTTTATTATGTCTGTATCTAAACACGCACTTCCCCGATCCATCAGCGCTGAATGGCCATAACAGCAGAACATTGCTGAAAACACTGTAGTGTAATCTTGTCATAAAGCACAGATATCATCTCTCAATAAACAGAATGTCACTCCGGGCCCGGTACGCCGCCATATCCGGCCGTTCACTCGTGGACTGGAGACCAATAACTGCCAGAAATGATTTCGCCCCGCGGCGCAAAAAGAGACCCGACAGGACGATCGAACCTGCTGCTACCAGAACGACTCCAGATGATCTTCCAGACCAGAAAAAGCAGCCGGACACATCTCAACACACTCATTTACACTATTAAACTGTCAGCTATCAAACCGTTTCCCTGGCCAGGAGATGAAAGAACAGAGAGAGAGAGAGAGAAAAAAGAAAGACCGCCGATGGCTCGTCTTTCACTTCCACTGATCTGTGTCCAGTAAAAAAGCACTTAGTTCTGACCCACGGGCTTCAGGTGAAAGTATGATAAGGTCATACAGGACGGAAACCTGCAGCGTCAGGGATTTGATGCCTGTTGTTAAACTCAACTGATGAGCTTCACATTATAGTTTGACATTTACTGTAACCCGTCAGTTCATATTTTTGAGAAGTTTAACAGCTTCTGAAAGCCGCGAGCATTAAGAAAATGCTGTAAGTAACAAGATTCAGTGCCTCAAAGCAGACCATGACCCTTTGTCGACTATTGTGACAGAATGGGTCATATTATATGCCGGGTATTCAATTAAAGTTCCAATAGGTCTGGTTTCCACGTGTTCCTCCTGGCAGCGGTCTGGATAATCAGAACTGAAAAACGATTCAGTTCGCATGACTAGGAGGGTAAATGCATTTTCTGAATACTTCTTAGAAACAGCATTCGTGTTGAAATACCAAAGCTTAAAGAACTATTCCTGCTTCATCTAAGCATTAAAAATCATGTTTGTTCAAGTAACCCAATGTACTTGTGTTGACTCCGTCAACTGTAAATTACTTTAACCCTTCCCCCGCCATTGACGAGTTATCTCATCAATTATGAGCTCATATTTAACTGATAAATATGCCTTTCTGGACGAATTTCAAAGTGAAAGTGTAATACCGCTTTTATCCACTAGATGGCGCCAAACCAAATTCATAAAAACCGGAAGTTAAAAAGATTTAATGATTTATTTAAACTGCCTTTATGTTTGATAGTCATTTTAAGTCTGATCTCTAACATTAATTCCTTTACAAAAACGCAATTTTTTAAGCTTTTTGCTCAAAATGTTGTATTTTTAAAGAGATATATCCATATTTCAGTGGTTAAATTAAGTGGAAAAAGTAAATATATAATGAAACTTTTTAACCCCACTTTGTTTGTTTGTTTGTTTGTTTATTGATTGTTTGAAAGCAGAGGGTGTGTTCTTTCATTTGATATATTTGTATGTTTATATATTTATAGAAGATAATTTTTCCTGCAAGGAATTTTGTGAAACTTTTGTTAAAATCACAAAAATGCGGGTGGGCAACTTTTCTCAAAAAGGCTGGCGGTGAATGAGTTTAAAAAATAATAACTTCAAAAGCGCAAAGAAAATTCAATTTTCTATTACATGTCCACTTGACCATCTACAATTTTTAGTTCTCTGTTGGCTGTAAGTGACATGATGCTGGGTTTGCTGTGGTTGAGCTGCAGTCAGAGACATCAGCCTTTAAACCTCCCCAAAGATCCTCTCAGCACCTCTGATCCGTCCAAACCCTCGTAAGACTGCTGGGTCAGGACATAAATCAGCCTGAACTGAACCGCACATACCCAATCATCTGTTCAGGACAAGAACACTAATAACATGAACCAAATCAAACATGATTCGTACAAGACAATCACTGAATCAACATCTTTTGTAATAGCAGATAAAGAATATAAACAACCAATCATTGCCATCTAATTTTGAAGATCTTAAAATTGCTCTTATGAGTAAAAAATAAAAAAAGGAGTGAAAAGGATGGATTGATGGATCATAAACAGATAGATGGATAGACAGGTAAAGAGACAGATAGACAAAAAGACAGACAGATATATAGATATAGTTTTGTACATATAGATAGACAAACATATATTTTGGTAAGGTATTATAGAAAGTGACAGATAGATACAAACAGACAGACAGATATTTTAGAAAGTGAAAGATAGTTATTATTAAAAGATAGACATACAGACTGGCAGACAGACAGTTCAGAAATGGACGTAAAGACAGACAAACAGACAGATAGTTTAGAAAGTGATAGACAGACAGATATTTTGAATAGTGAAAGGTAGATATTATAAAAAGATAAACAAACTTACACACATGCACATGCGTGCACAAACACACACAGTTTAGAAAGAGATGGACGGATTGATAAATGGATGGTTAGATAGATAGATAGACTAATAGATATACAGACAGACAGATGGATAGTTTAGAAAGTGATAGATAGACAGACAGACAGATATTTTGGATAGTGAAAGATATTATAAAATTATAAAAAGATTAAATGACAGACAGTTTAAAAAGAGATGGATGTAAGGATGGATTAAAAAATGGATGGTTGGATTAAAAAATGGATGGATGGATTGATAAATGGATAGTAAGACAGACGGTTTAGAAAGAGATGAATGGATTAATAAATGGATGGTTAGACAGATAGATAGATATATAGATATATTGATGGACAGACAGACGGACACTCAAACAGACAGATACAGTAGGCATATTTACAGTTTAGAAAGAGATTGATGGACAGATGGAAGGATGTATGGATTGCTAAATGGATGGTTAGACAGGCAGACAGTTTAGAAAGAGATGGATGGATGGACAGATTGATAAATAGATGAATAGATGGATGGATAGACAGACAGACGGATAGTTTAGAAAGTGATATATAGACTGACAGATATAGATAGATGATAGATGGGTGGACAGAAGAATAGACAGATCATAGAAAAATACATCATTGACAGACAGACAGATGATAGACAAACAAGCAGACAGATTGATTGTCAGAAAGACATTTACATAGTTACATAGTTACATAGATAGATAGACAGACAGACAGACAGACAGACAGACTTAGACATTTAGAGATTTAGACAGATAGATAAATATTGCTGTTTTCATGTTTTAGTTGGACAAATCACATTGTGCTGAATGTTACTGCACACTCACCGAGAACTGTTCGTTCTGTATTCATTCTCTCTCTCTCTCTCTCTCTCTCTCTCTCTCTCTCTCTCTCTCCCTCTCTCCTCTAAGTACTATTCACATCTCACCCATTGAGCACCTCGCTCCATTTTTCACAACCTCTTTACCATGAAAGTTCAGCCCTCATGCGTCTGCAATGAAAACACGATACACACTCATGAGTAGTTAACTGTATGCAGAGCAGATCTGACTGCAGAAACAAACCATCAGCAGTTTCCACCCAAGCGTCGAGACCAAAACAAACGGCTTGTCAGGAAAAATGAGGTCGGCCTTCATCCTATGCAGACCCCACTGGTTAACTTCCAGGAGCGATGCAAGCATCACTCCAGTGTCTCTTATATGTAATGTTGTGTGAGGCTTAGGGTTTGGCAGCTTATTGCATGAAGCTCTGGCCTGTCCATGATCCCTCAAATGTATGCACATTCAAATACAGTAAAAACACTGAGACAGTAAAAAATACTGATGACATACTGTACTGTAGATACAGTCATGGAAAATTGTTGACTCTTCATAATGCATTTTAAATACCACCTGCCTCTTAATAGCATTATCAAATCCTGATTCATAGCTGTGACATTTAAACCACACAACATAATGAATACTGACCATTAAAAAAATGTATGTGCCTCCCCAACTTCCTGTTTCAACATAAAATACATCAACACAGAAAACGCCTACTTGCACCTGTCAAGCCATTACATATACTCTACCTATAAGTCATTTTTATAGCTACTGTAATCTTTAGTAATTATAATCACATTATATTCAGGAAATCACATCTTAATGTGAATCACCCACAAAGCTTTACATGAAAGGTTGTTTGTATATTTCTCTCTCTCTCTCTCTCTCTGAGTCCACTCTTTGTCTCCTTTGCCATTTACAATGGAATCTGATCCATGAGAGGAAAGTCAGACGAGTATCGATTTAACAATCAACAAGCCTTTATTTTCTGACAGCTGGATTTCTGCGTGTCTGAAAAACATGAGGAAATTGGATCATTTGAAACTCAACATGCATTTCAAGTTAAAAATGCATTACATCCTGCTTTTGATGAGAAACGTCTGTGAAACAGATGAAAACAGCCTGTAAATCAAGTCTAATGATAATGGTGAGCATTATGCTTTTATTTTTACTCAAATAACTGTGGCCATGAATCTGCATTATAAAAAATGTTGAGTTTCAACCTATAACAAGCCATTTTTTAGGTTAATTTAAACTAACAGTTAGTGTCCATATTTAAGAAGGTTCCCCAAACTTGTATTGAAACAAAACAACCCAGAATTTTTAAGAGTATATTTTTCTAACAAAAATAGCTTAAACCAACTTTAGAAAGCTTTAAAGCTCCAGTGTGTACTTTTTTTTAGTTAATTCTTAGCAAAAACCCATGTTTTCTTTCAAAAGTATGTGCTCATTCATGTGTAATTACTTCCACCCCACTAATCAAAGTATTCTCGTAAGTGTAGAATCTGCTATTTAAAATACATACGATCGAGTCGCTCTCTGGCTGAATCCATGTTGTGCCTCCATCTTTGAAATACATTCGCCGACGAGGGACATTCCTGAAATTCAAGCTCCGCCTTTCGCGCTTTCAGAGTACACTCAAGCTGGCCGCGAGCTGAAGCCTACGGAGGTTGCATGTGTAGGCGGTATACGTCATCAAGACAGTCTTATTTCAGAATATTAACAATTATAAAGCTGACATTTATTCTTATTTAATTGTAAATTGATGTAATATGCTTATGACTTGCGAATGTAATGCTCAGTTAATTTAAATAAACCAGGCTTGATGACGTATGCAGCCCGGATATGCGACCTGCGTTAGACTGAATCCTTCGGCCGCACGCCGTGATAAACCTGCAATCTAATGCTTTGATTTGAAAGCCTGTTGAAGAACTATTCTCGAGGACATTAAAACAAGTCGCCAAGGAAGCGAAACAGGGATTTTAAACGACAACGCGACAGGAAAAACATCAAGACCAAAGTCAATATTGGAGTTAGTTTTCCAAGATGGGTCTCATTGGACAATGAAGTTGCTAAGTTATCTTTACCACAGGTAATTCAGCATATTCATTTACATATACAGTTTATGTTGTAAACTTGAAGTTTTATAGTTCCTTGGCTAACTATAGCATGGGTATGCGTAACACTTGTTAGTGTAAACATGCATGTGGTTTAATGTCTTGGAACAGCCACACGCCGTCTCTCCGCCCATTTATGTAATCTGAGGTAGCCTAACTGTTACTGAGATAAATGTTTTTCATCTTTTCTGACCTCTAACACAAACACACGGTGTACAGCGCTATTTTTAGCCTTTCATTGATAAAAGCGTCTGATCTGCGCGTCTTTCGTTTCATTTTACAAGCGTGTGAAAGTTGAGCGATCTTATTTCACCAATATCAGAGAAAGCTCTTACATATACACGGACATGTAACGTTTACTTAAACATAAGCATGGACTCTGACATATTAGTTCGCGTCCATTTAAACCCGTCATTACTCCAGCTCATGATTAAATGACAGAGGGACTCGTCCACAGACCATCTCCTCAGTAATCTGAAGAGAAGCGGTCGAAAATGGACAAAAAGAGAAGGATTTAAACACCAAGTGTAAACGTAATGTGTCTCTCTCGTCCACTTGTGATCTGATCGACGAAAACACATCTTAATACCAAGTTTAACAGCCCCTGTGATAATTTCCTCGCTTGGATGAAAAAGGAGTGTCTAAGCTACGTTTATGGTTGCTTTTTGTATGTGATTTTAAGCGGTTATATTCAATCAGAGTTTTTCCACGTTAAACATAAATCTGTGTGCTTTGATGGATCACACGCAAATGACATTGCAAATTGTTCATTTTTTTCATTGCTTTTGCTTTGTAGCTACTGGAAGCCATGTTAACCTTGGCATGACACGGCCGAATGGGGGGGGCTAGAAAGTAATATTCAGTTGGTTGTCATATAGACTTTCACCGCTTGATGGGAGTAGATCCTACACAGTGGAGCTTTAAAAGGTGGGTTGCCGGTCTCGGCTTGACAGCAAACTTTGCACTTTGTACTGGTCAACTAGGTCTTGTTTGATGGTTTAAAAGTGCCAAGGAATGTAATGTAACACTGTATTTATCTAGGCAGAGATGAATAATAAGAGTTGTGTACATTGTAATGACATATCGTGAGCCTCAAACACAATTGTTTCCTCACTCTTATGTAAATCTCGTGCATACAAAAGACCGCTGGAAAACAGGCCAATCTCAACTAACACCAACTCTGAAGTTACAGACATGATGTACGCACCAACAATAAATTACACATTATATGAATTACCAGTCCTTCCAGAAAAACATGTTTGTTTGTGATTGTTGCGGGCAAAAATCCTTGATCTTGTGGCACGTTTTCTTAAAAAAATGTGATGGAATATGTAGGATATTTATGCAATTTTATGCAATGAAATTGCATGAACTTGCAAAAACTGTTTGCAGCTTTTCATTGACCAGCTTTTCATTTGATGTTCACATCGCGTAATTACGTCACTTCCTAGGATTCCCATGACAACAGAGTACATGGCTGCGCTTGTGTGAAGTAAATACAAAGTTTTTCAACTTTCTGCTAAGATTTATGTGACTTTTTGCTACGAAAATGCTGAGATTATCAAATCATGCAAGCCCTGCATATTTTGCGAGCAGAAATCTGCAATTTATGCAGCGTATTTAAAAAATGCGGTCCCCGCATAAGTATGCAGACTTTAGCTAATAATGCATTGAATCATGCGATCGCATAATCGCATTTTTCTGGAGGGACTGAATTACAGTGTTGTTACAATGCTAAAAACAAAGTTGTGACTGCTAAATTAAAGGCGGAGTCCACGATGTTTGAAAAACGCTTTGGAAAAGGAGATGGGCCGACTACCAAAACACACTTATAGCCAATTAGCAGTAAGGAGCGTGTCTACTTACCGGGTTGCGTATGTGTGGGGCGGGTCTATCAACAGAAGGTCCAGATTCTATTGGGGTAGGGGCGTGTTTGTTTAGGTGATTTCAAATATCAACATTGGCTTTCAAACATCGTGGACTCCGCCTTTAAGCACGATATGCTAGTTAATGCTATATGCTAACGTTTAGGTTGAAGTTCTACTATTGACGTTGCAGTCACGTTTTGCAGGTCCATTCTAAAAAACACCAACTTACCATTTAAGGGCCGTTCACATTATAACGCTAACTATAACGTTAACTACTGTGTAATGATAACTATATTAGCGTGCACACCACCGGACGATAACTTTATGGTAATTTGCTCACGAAAATCATTTACTTTCAATTATATTTTCTTTACTTAAAACGCTTGTAATTGTTAACATGTCATTTAATGTATAAATATGCTGTTGCATTTTCAAAGTCGGAATAACCAGCAAATGTCCTCAACACGCTGCGTTTGCGTAACTCTAAATAGTGAAAAGTAGTTTGTGTTAGGGCTGTAACGATATATGGCGTGTCCCATTAAAAGACCTGTCTAAAAGCTGCATCACGATTTTGTGTTTCATGCGTAGCTTGTGCGTGTACTATGGCATTTTGGTCAGTAAGAAGTCCTTATCAATCTAAAATCATTATGAGGCGGAGTCGTTTATAACGTGCATTTAAAAAAGCACTTGTTAAACAAAATCATTCATAATATTCCTTATTATCATGAAAATACCTGAAATAATTTGAAGAACAGCGATATAAATATTCCTGTAGACATTTCCTGGAATAGGGTTTGTAACGCTACTTCTTCTGTGGAACAAGTGGCGTTTTTGCACGAGTACGCCCCCTGGAAAACACGCATTTGCACTATAAATCGTTACAGCCCTAGTTTGTGTAATCTAATATATTACCTTTTATAATAATCAATGTACTAAAATAAAAAGCAATAAGTAGTGGATTTTACAGCAACTGCATCAGCGCTGGATACCTGAGGTAATTTTATGTAATGGACCTTAGGTTCTCAATGGACCTTAATCATCTCAAATGCGAAGTTCAATTAGATTTGATTAGTTGTCCTTGGGGAAAAAAAAGCTGTGCAAGTGATCCCAAACGAGATCGTACATTGTATCTTTATCGTTATAGTTGTGGTGTGAACTCTGCTATTCTCTTAAATATAAAACGATTTTTAAAACTATATTTATAATCTATATAATGAAACTAAGCCGATTAAACCACATCACTGTGTGACACTTACATGTGAACGGCCCCTACGCTAATAGGATTTTGTTTTTCTCTCCCTGTCTCGTCCTCGACCCCGAGGACAATGGGACAAACAGACCCAGTTCCGGTAGATGTGAAAGTCAGCACACCTCTGATCTACTGGTCGTCCTTCAACGTGATGCCCAGCTGATGCCTGACCAACGATCACCGGCAGAACCCGCCTAATCTCCTTATCCATTTATATGTGTGTAAATACATATATATCTCTCAAGGGTTTTTCCCTCCTAGGACTTTTTTTTATTTCCTCGGCTAAACAGCCCGGGGTTTTTTTTATCCTAGGGGTTTTTTACCCCGGGGAAGCAGCCTTCTTGGGCTTAACTTAGCTTCCTCTTCTAGACGTTACATTAGTAATACGCTCGCTTAATGTCGAGTCATAGCCGCAGCAAATTTGACTGCTTATGCTATCGTGTATTATGTTGTGCTATCTGTTGTTTTTCTGTGCTTTTACTGCTTCTATTAATGTAAAGCTGCTTTGAAACAATTAACTATTGTGAAAAGCGCTATATAAATAAAATTGAATTGAATTGAATAATGTTAACAGCATTTATTGATCTACAAACAATCGATTATTCCTCAAATGCTATATCTTTGTCTGATACAGGCTCAAACATAAGGTCTGTTGCACACACACACGGAGCTACTGAATGAACTGCTCTGGGAAACGCCCAATCAAAGCAAAGCTCAACATGATTATTCATGACCCTTTCAAAAAAGTAATAATAGACCATATTATTCTACATTCTAATTGTAGGGTTGTAAATGAACATGTAAAACCGTCTCTGGGTAATTTTTTGCACTTAAAAAAGCCAAATACCTACTATGTAGATGCCAGACAACAATTTAACAGATTATTTCAATGCATTCTTTGGCACCTTTAAAATGGGTTAAAAAAAACACTTTACACCAGCTCAGACCAGAAAAATCACCTTTATATTTGAATTAGGCATTTAGCAGATGCTTTTATCCAATACATTTTTATCAGTATTTGTGTTCCCTGGGAATCAAATCCAGGACACAGTGCTCTACCAAACCAGACAACAGGTCCGCTCCGGATCCGTTCTGGACCTGCCGACTTCAGCCCACAGTCTTCTGCTGTCTGGAAATTGAGCTAGAGGAACAGAGGCGACTTTAGCTGGTTTTCCCAGAAAGCCTGTGACGTACAACCAATCACTACAGGAAATAACGAAGACTGAGCTCACAAAAGGACAGCAGGGTGAATGATGAACTGCAAGGGCTAAAAGTATCTCTACCACGTAACCAAACCACGTAATACGCCTAAAAAAGTACTCCTACAGTGTTTCTGCAAACATACTAAACACGACCTCCACGACAAACAAAAATACAAGCCTCACATTTTGCTCTTTAAACCCTCCCACGTGCGTGATTGTAAAATCGTTTTTCATTAGCTTTTATTATCCGTAGGCCAAGTCAGAAGTATTTTCAATGGTAATTGAGAGATGCTGTCTGTAAACATTAAACACTATTCATAGTCTGAATGAGCATCACCAGGTCATCCCTTATCTCGCACAGATGACCGGCGAACCGCATGTTTGTGAGTCTGACAGCTGAGTCATGCTCTGCCATGTCAGAGAGCGAGATTCAGATCTGTGGATTCATCCAGAGTACCTCATCACAACATCACTGAACCAGAGCAACCCTTCCAAACAGAGCAAACGGGTCACACCGTTGAGCTCTCCGGCGTCTCCCTCTCCGCCCCCATCAGCTCTACCGACCCAAACCTGATCTGACACCTCATAAACATGCTGTCAGAGAGCTTCATCTCACTCATGTCTCGCTGCCTCTCCTCTGTCTCAATGCTGAAGACGGCGGGTGCATTAATTATTTGGAATTCAATCTGTAAGAGAGACAGAGAGAGAGAGAGAGAGAGAGAGAGAGAGAGTGAGAGATGCACACAGGTTCAAACCAACAGTCGGATGAATGCACATTTTATTTAACTTAGTAAAGAGGCTATTTAAAGCCTTATTGTATCAATGCGCATTCAATTATTATTCTGTTGTGGGTCTTCTATTGTATTTTGTCATATTATTCAGGTTAGGGATGGATTGATGCATTGGCCTATAATCAGTATTGGCAGATAAAATACAATTTTCCCACTATCGGACATCGTCTAAATGTTTAAAAACAGCTAATGATAGGGTCAGATTATGGGAATCAAAATGGGCGTACATACGCATCAGAACTCATACTGTGTGATTATTTTGAATAGGTGACAATGACAACAAAATTGCAGTTTGCCCTGCACTACTAGAATTTCACAACATAATTTGAAACAAGAGGTAAAAAGCAAATCTGTTAGCGTCTATCGGTAAATGTCATCCTAATGTGGCATTCACACCAGACGCGGAAGAGGTGGCAAGTGCAAGTGATTTACATGTTAAGTCAATGCAAAGACGCGAATTGGCATCCTGCGGCGTGGTATGCGCGAATGGCGTGGTGCGAATGGCATAAAACGCGTGGAAGGCACGGCGCGGAAGGCAAGACCTGTGGCGATACCGATAACCGATTACTTACTGTGCGTTTACACCAGCCGCGTTACAAAAATGCGCTATTCGCCCGTAGTTGGACGCTTAAACATTTTGAGTTTACTCGCTTCATTCACGCTTGAAATTCTAGTCATTTTAGACATTCAAGCGTAAATTTGCGTCATGGGAGGGGCCAAAGTTGAGATTTTTCAACTCTTCAACGTTTCCCGCTGCAATGCTCAATTCAAGCAAAACATGCGAGTTGAAAAATCTCAACTTTGGCCCCTCCCATGACGCAAATTTATGTGTGAATGTCTCAAATGACTAGAATTTCACACGTGAATGAAGCGAGTAAACTCAAAATGTTTAAGTGTCCAACTACCGCCAAATAGTGCATTTTTGTCGCCTCTACCACGGCTGCTGTGAACGCACCGTAAGTAATCCGTTATCGGTAGCGCCACAAGCATTTTGTATCGGTGCATTACTAAATTAGACCAATCCTCCAAAAGTCCTTCATGTCCAACTTATATTAACCTTGAAATTTGTTGTGCCTAATAAATCGTAATATACTTTAAACTGATTGAGAAACATTTTCAGAAAATTTTCCATTTTTAAAGCAACACTAAAGAGTTTTTTTACCTTAAAATAACGTTTCCAAAAAAGTTTCAGTCGTTCATCCACTTGAAACAGGGTAAACTTGCAGCCCTCTGTCGGCAAAAAACGCACTAGAGAAGTTTCCAACCGTCAGGTCGTGGTCCTGTAGTTCGAGTGAAAACTACAAAAACTTGCTTTACGGCACACTTACAATCCAATCAGAGCCAGCTTTGCCGCAGTAGGCTAAATGATTTACGACAGTGGTAATGGACAATCCCACTTCCAACCTGTAGGGGGAGCAAAGAGCAAAAACTCTTTAGTGTTGCTTTAAACACATATGTGGATTGGATCGAGCATGCAAAAACTATAGATTTTGTGGTGCATAATAAACAACTGAATGCATCTGTTAACCATAAAATCTGATTTTTGCCGTATAAACAAGCTAAGATAGATAGTAATTTTAATCTATTTTATCATCCACCAGGTGTTAGATATAAACCGCAATTCTGTTCAGTTAAAAACACACCTGTCCACAACAGGCTGAGCCGTTTCTGGTGTCATATAAGGCCGTATCACAAAAAAAATCTGTGACAAGCAAAGTAGAGTTTGTGGAAAGACCCCTCATAGCAATAAACCCTGGGGTGGATTGGAGCCTGTTGCTATCAAGGCCAAATCTTTAATCAGTTGTTTTGTATCAATTTAGAAACCAGGAAATATATCGACTACATGTTTCACTTTTAGATCGTTTACAAATATCTCTTGGGTGGAAAGAAGAATAAGAAGCAGCATTTGTGTTAAAGTCTTTGGTCCATGGTCGTTTATCCTCAAAGTCACAGGACAACTGAGATCCAAGTAATCTGGTAATGAGGCTGTCAATCAACCGCATTATATTCTCCAGAGCAAAGTGTTTAGATCTGAAACACAATGGGGGCTTCTTCTTCCTCCGTGTCCAGAGACTTCGAGACAGAGGTCAGATAGATAATTGCTGTTTTCCTTGACTTTCCGCTTAACCAACTGCAACATTTCAATTGGCCATTAAAATGCTAATGGTTACATTAATTGTACGCCGGGGCTCATTAAAAGGGCGAAACGTGTGAATGTGTTTGCCTAGGTAAGTAATGGAGACCATCTTGCATCAAATTAACAAATCCCAGAATGCACTGCAACCAGCATGCTTTGCTCTTCCACAACCACATACTGTACATACAGAGGTCGGACAAAATAATATGAACAATCATTGGTTAGCACAAGAAATTTACAATTTAGTGGAAGCTCATTTATCACGAGCATCTGTAACCTTGACAGCCGACTGTTTGGTTTTTCAAGATTAAAAGTTCAGTTATGAGAATAGTGAGAAATAGGTTTACTATCAAAGATATTGGATATAACTTTGAGCATCCGTTACTATGAATAGGGGACAATACAATGTTCTGGGGCAAGTTGCTCAAAAGTAATCCATTTGGATTACATCGGATTAGATCAAAAATAGGTTTTAAAAATAGGATTCTGAATTTGGTTTGGATCACAAAATCCAATCAAATCGTCACTTTGTGTTGTTCAAAACTTTTTAGTAAGATTGGATTGATCTCAGAAAGTAGGATTATTCTGATAACCGCAGAGGGGTGGATTTCAGGAACAAAAATGTAATAAAACTTATAAACCTACAGTTAGTCTATAATACAACATTTTTATCATGTAATATTATAAATGTTTAATTTTTTGTTTAAATTTTGCTCTTGATTTGTTCAATCCAGCAGTCAATAGCAAACAAAACAATCTTAACATTTAATTTTAATAAAAGTAATCTTTAACGGTCATTGGCACTGTACATTATATTGATCACAATCAGAGACCAAACAGTCAGAAGTAGTTTTAACATCTGGTATCTCTACAAATGTAAACTTAAATTTAAAATTAAACTTAAAATGCATGTGTTTGTGTATTTTTTGTAGGCCAGGGGCCAGTTGTTACAAAAGTAATCCATTCGGATTTCGGCTATCGGATTAGATCAAAATTTATAAATTGGTTGTTAAAACAAAGAAATGGATTCTGAATTTGGATTCTAGGTTTTGATCTGGATCACCAAATCCAATCTAGCACTGAATCCGAAATCGCATACTTACTGTGTAGGTACTGAATTTCATTGGGTACCTACTTAACGTGCGCTAAGGCAGTATGTACGTTCGCGTTAAGTATGTACAGCATTCGCCATGTTGACGTTATCATGTGACATATGACGTAGTAGACTTGTTCGAGTTCATGCGGAACCACAAGAACCGACAGGAGGTTGACATCACAATACCGCGGGAGCAACTCGAAATCAGAGTTCTCCGTGTGGTTTCTGGAATCGCTCTCGCGGTACTTTGATGTCATCCAGCTGTTGGTTCTTACAGCGGTGCATAACTCGAACAAACCTAATAACAGACATGAAAACGTATGCGTGTGTATGAGGGACAGGTGCACTAACACCTGATTGCATCAGTAACTTGATCTGTAACAGTGTTACAGATATATTACACATTATTTTGTAGGGGACAAAATAAGTAAAACAAGCAGATTGTAATTTAATATCTATTGTCAGATGACAGCTGTGCTTGAATACAAACTACACAATGCAGCCAATGTGATTATATACATTTTAGTGAAGCAATCTCTTGTATTTACTTAAAACGACAGGAAACATGAATAAAAAATGAATGAATAAAACCATCACAATAAACTTTCCTATATGAAACAAAAGTTTATTCAAATGTATTTTTCTAACAAACCATCACATATTTACTGTCAGCTCAACACAGCTGTGACAATTCTACAGCTTTATTTTCATGAATCAGCTGAGCACTTTAATTGTGGTATATCCTGGAGGGTCTGTGCGTGAAGTCAGGGTGCTGAGGAACAGTCCTGTGTAACGTATCAAAATCACCCGATTGGTTGGTCTACGGTCGATTGTTTTGTTTTCCCGTGGCATCATGGGAAAGCTGGGATAGAAGTGTCCATCCGATGCACGCTTCAGAATAGGGGCGGACTCAGTAGGGCATCCGGGGATTTCTCGCCTACTGATTTTATGGATACTGAGGATTCGGACGTACTACTCTGTTCACGTGCTGTTTCCCCTACTACATTTTCAGTAAGTAGGCGGTTTCGGACAATACTTAAGTAGGGGAGAGTGGGGTAAAGTGAGACATTTTTTACATTTGCTCCCCTCTAAGCGAGCTAAAATGATTTATCAGTCAAATTTACACATTTCCCATTAATTCAGGATGTTTCCTAGCTATGGAAATTACCAGAATGTATTCAGGACGAAGAGCAGTGAAAATATGATTGTTTTAAAAAAAGTGGTCTTGTGTCTCACTTTACCCCAGCTTAGGGGTAAACTGAGACAGACCAGAAAAATCAAGGGGGTAAAGTGAACCAGCTCGGGGTAATCTGATCCACTTACTTGTTCCACTCTGAAACTACCATAACAGCACATATTGTAACAGATAAAATCCTGACGGCTAGCTTGACAACCACACATTCCAGAACTAATGTTTGACTAGTAACAGAATCAAGGGGATTGGTCAATTAAGAACATTTTTTTTCTAAACACTTGAAAGTACAGTAACTCTGAACCAATATCAAATACAACATAATATAATTCAAAAGTTATATTTTTTGGCCAGTTTTTGCCTTTATTTAACAGTGAGTTTTGGAGAGGACAGGAAAGGACAGGAAGGAGAGAAGGGTATTGGATCGGCAAATGACCACGAGCCGGGAATCGAACTCAGGTCCCAGAAAGTGTGAAAGCACCACATGTCGGAGCGCTGCCCACTATACACCATTGGCTCCGACAATTCAATTTATTTTTTTTAATTAACATTCAAATGACATATAGAACCAGTTAGATTAGAACGCAGTCTGGGGGTCAGAACAAAGAACCCTTAGAGCCAGCTAGTGTCTGCGGGTCAGCGCAAAAGACAATCAGAACCATCTATCAATATTTCTATCCCTTGCAGCTGCTCTTACTGTGGGTTCACACCAGACGTGAGTTCAACGATTTGTGCAAGTAGATTACATTCAAAATTAATGCAAAGACACGATCAGACGCATCCTCGCCTGGGGCTATGCGAATGACACCATATGAGCGGAACATTTGCCGCGAAAACACGCACTATTCACCTCAAACATGTCTTCGCCCAAGTTGAAAATATTTATCTCAAGTGAAAAATTTGCATGACACAATGTTAAATCCCGTGAGTAATCTAGAGTGAGTAATGCTACGTATTTTCGCTCGATTTGAATATTTTCAAATTTGGCGAAGAGGTGTTTGCAGCGAATAGCGCGTGTTTTCGTGGCAAAAGCGCCACTCATATCACGTCATTCGCATCGCAACATGCGAGGACGTGTCTGATCGCGTCTTTGCACTGACTTTGTATGTAATCTACTTGCGCAAATTGTTGAACTTGTGTCTGGTGTGAACCCACAGTACCATGATGCCTCACGTTTGGTGTGTACGTAGCATTAGAGAATTCTTTCCTTCCTTGACCTAAGCAGCTGCACTCTCCATCTCCTCAAGGGGTGTTTTTCCCCAGGCTGTTTTTCTGCAATGTTTATAACATTAAAAATAAAACATATGTAATGTAAAATTACATTAAAATATGTTTTAGACTAAACTGAACTTGTGCCTCATGTCTCACTTTACCCCACAGCATTTGTCTCACTTTACCCCACCACCACATTTTGGAAAAAAACTCTCTCTCTTGGAAATTCAGGCTAATCTTCAGCTAGCATCAACACAAGGTTTTATATGTTGGTTGTTCATAAACATGTGTGATATAAGTTTTTCTACCTGAATCAATTTGCTTTGGCACAACAGTTGATTAAGTTGACAGCAAGAAAATTTACTTTTACAAGCAAAAAATATATTTTTGTGAAAAAAACATGCTAACCACAGCAGCATGAGGTCCTGTCCTTCATGGCCAAGGGGAAATTTGAGGGGCTTAAAAACATAATAGTCATAGGACCACAAATGTGTTCCGTTGCCTAGATACAGGGGGTGTCTCACTTTACCCGATGTCTCACTTTACCCCACTCTCCCCTACACGTGCCTCTGAATCTCGCGAGAAATAGTCCAAAATCCCGCTAATTCTCGCCTACCCTTTTACGTATACTGAGGTTTCGGACATACTATTCGTTCGCCTACTGCTTTTTGCCTACTATATAGTATGGCAGTATGCGATTTCGGATTCAGCCTAGGTTTTGATCTGCATCAAATCGTCACTTTGTGTTGTTTAAAACCTTTTAGTAAGATTGATATTTGTTTGATCCCAAAAAGTAGGATTATTCTGATCCCAGCAGAAGGGTGAATTTCAGGAACAAATATGTAATAAAACTTAAAAAAAAATACTTAAAGGAACTGTATGTAGGATTGTGGCCAAAACTGGTATTGCAATAACGAAACTTGTGGCTAAAACTGGTACTGCAATCGCACAGCAGGTGGCCAATACACAAAATGACAACATAAACATCAGTTGAGGGCTGCAACTCCACTTTTTAAATGAATATATCCTGGCCAGATCACTGTTGTCAGTGATATAAGTATTTGAAATGAAAATAATTTCTTAATGTCTAGTGACATATCAGGGCCATTTTATGATTAAATTATATAAATTACTTACATACTGTTCCTTTAAACTTATAAACCTACAGTTATTCTACAATAGCACATTTCTATAATGTTAGATTTATAAATGTATAATTTTTGGTTTAAATTTTGCTATTAAAATCACAAAAATCAGAGACCAAACAGTCAAATAGTTTTAAAAACTGGCATCTCTGCAAATGTAAACTACTGAACATGTAACCTCTATATGGCTTAAAATGCATGTGTTTGTGTATAATCTATATTTGTTTGCTTTTTTGTGGGCCAGAAGAACAGACTGAATGTTGAATAGGAATAAAAAAAGAGAAAGTTGTGTTGTTGTTTTTTGTCTCTTCAAGTAAAAACCTATACTGACCAAAACTACCTGCTGTTTTAGCTAATTGTCAACATAGACATGTGTTCCCATTTAGATCCCATTTGCTAATCCGAAAAAGTGTGTATTTGGAACAGGGTGATCCAATACAATTTTGATTTTAAAGCTCACGTAACACATGCTGTTTCTGCATTTCTGATGTTAATCGGGAGTACCTATAGAGTAGTATGACATCCTTTAAATCTCTGAAGAGTATTTAGTTTAATCAGATTTATAAAAGACAGATTAGCTTTACCGAATCTTTCCGATAACGTACGAAAAAATGAAGAAGGAGGAGTTACTACCGCAGGAGGAGTGAGCACGAGTCATGCAACACTATACAACACTCTTTAACGTATGATTCACTACATGTTCGTGTCATTTATATAATATGCCCACGCCTATTTCCAACAAAAACACACTTCTTCTTTTGTGCCATTGTTGAGTTTTGAAATTAAACAAAGTTGTGTCACGTGATAAGATGCAAGTTGTGGCGTCTCCCGCTGATTGACGGGTGTGCAGGGTTTTCCGGGGGAAGTGTGTCACGGAGTGACTTTTTGGGGCGGAACTAAAAACAATGGAGATTGGTTCCGCCCGGACCATAAACCTCAAACACCGGACTTCCGGGAAACTCCAGGAAAGAAATCAGGGCTACAGCGATCGCAGGTGTGTTAACGAGCGTGGCGGTCATGGATTGTATGATGAAGGGAAGAGGAGGAGTATAAAGAGAGCCTCAGAAACGTCAGAAAGCGCAGTTTATTCTAGCCAATCCGGCGAGAGAGTTGGAGTGTTTGGGCGAGTACAACGGGAAGAAGGCGGAAGATATTGTTGACTGGGCGAAGAAGGATTTGCGAAATTGGCGAGAACAGGCTGAGTATATTGGATAAATCATTGTCCGTGAAACCATTTATATAAACGTGTAACAAAACTTGAGTGATTGCTAACAGGAAGACTCACCGGAAGTAGCGCTGGAGGAGGCCGTTCACAGTTAGCCAAATGCAAATGCAGTAGCCTAAACAATTATAATTTTGCCATAATCATTTTAATATTACTCAAGTAAACTTCAGAAACTAAAGGAAACAAATGTGTTGGTGTTTTCCCCTATATTTCTATTTCTAAAAAAAAACGGTGGGTCTTGAGATTACCTAATAACGTTTGGAAACCCCTGATATACAATGCACAAGCAAGATTTATCAAGAATGCATTGGAAACAAATGGAAAAAATCATCAAAAATGTATCTTATTTTTTAGTACTTAGATTATGTCTATTGCCAAATAACGTAGGCTAAGGTTTGACATCATCCATAGGTTTCTGAAGATTGTTTTTGAAGCCAATAGTAGGGTGTAATGACTTGTAAGAGACGGAAGCAAGCGCAGGTGTAAAATAGAACAATGTTTATTAAATATAAACAAAGAGAGAGTATTCAATGTCAATGCGGAAGTAATCCAGTCCGGTGTTGTTGATGGCAATGGTGACGATGACTACGGTGGAAGTTGGTGCTTTGAGTGCGACGTTGGTGGAGTGGTGAGCAGTGGTGAAATCCAGACTGACACAGAACATCCACACAAAGACGACGACGACAATACACATCCAAACTGAAACACGTAATCCAAAGCACAGGGAACAACCAAGCAACACGGAGACTGAGCAAACAATAGAATCTGGCAGGGAACAGAAAGTCAGGTGAGTTTTTATGGAGATGATGTAATGATGAACAGCTGGAGCGAGACAATCAACACACAGGTGAAAGGGATCGCTCTAACGAGCACATGGCAGGGTAAGTGAACAACACACACACACAAACATGACACGGAGGAAAACAATGGATTTTCCTACCGTGACAGTACCCCCTCCCCTAGGAACGCCCCTCGGCGTTCCCAGCCTGCTTTACCTGTTGATTGAATTCATCAATAAGGCGGTGATCCAGTATGTCCCGAGCAGGAACCCACCTTCTCTCCTCCGGACCGTAACCTTCCCAATCCACCAAGTACTGAAATCCGCGTCCCCTCCGTCTGGAGTCCAGAATACGGTTAACCGAATAAGTGGTCTCCCCATTAACGATACGAGGCGGAGGGGGAACCGGGGTATGCGGATTAAGACGGGAAGAAATCACCGGTTTAATTTTGGAGACATGAAAGACGGGGTGAACCCTCCTGTACGCAGGAGGAAGGCTAAGACGCACTGTTACCGGATTAATGATCTTGGTAACAGAAAACGGGCCAATAAATTTGGGAGCAAGTTTATTCGATACGGAACGCATCGGAATATTCTGGGTTGAAAGCCACACTCTTTGACCGACGACATATCGGGGAGGCTTCGACCGGTGGCGATCGGCCTTGGCCTTGGTACGTGACCTTGCCTGGAGCAGAGCTCTGCGAGCTCTGGTCCAGGTGCGGTGGCACCTCTGGACTAGTGCGTTTGCGGAGGGAACCGACACCTCGGATTCAGTACTGACAAAATTAGGTGGTTGGTACCCTAAACTACACTTAAATGGAGACATGCCCGTAGATGACACCGGCAGAGAATTGTGTGCGTACTCCACAATTGAGAGTTGCTGACACCAGGACGAAGGATTCTTGGAAACCAGACATCGCAACACCCTTTCGACGTCCTGATTGGCTCGCTCGGTTTGACCGTTGCTCTGGGGATGAAACCCGGATGAAAGACTAACAGTCGCCCCTAGCAATTTGCAGAACTCTTGCCAAAATTTGGACACAAACTGGGGACCCCTGTCAGAGACCACGTCTGTCGGGAGGCCATGTATTCGGAAGACGTGGTCAATGACAGCTACCGCTGTTTCCTTGGCTGATGGTAATTTGGGCAAGGGAATGAAATGGGTCGCCTTCAAGAACCGGTCCACTACGGTCAAAATCACCGTATTACCCTTAGAGGGTGGGAGGGCGGTAATAAAATCTAGCGAAATGTGGGACCAGGGTCTCGAAGGGACAGACAGCGGTAAAAGTAACCCATCTGGAGGACGATTGGAAGTCTTACCAACGGCACAAACCGAACAAGCCAAGACGAAGTCGTGGACGTCACGAGCCATACCAGGCAACCAAAATCGTTGCTTGACTAGAAACCTAGTTCTACTAACCCCTGGGTGACAAGCAACACTGGAACCATGACCCCACTGGAGAAGTCTGACCGTAACCCTTCCGGCACAAATAAACGGTTCGGTGGGCAGCGAGCCGGGGGCGTTACCCCTTCTAAGGCTGTCAAAACCTTCGATTCGACCTCCCATCTGAGCGCAGAGATAATGATTTTCTCTGGTAAAATGGGCTCGGGAGTAGCAGTACGATCGGAACGCTCAAAAAGACGGGATAAAGCATCGGGTTTGATGTTTTTGGAACCCGGCTGGTAAGAAAGTGTAAAATCGAAACGACCGAAAAACAATGCCCACCGAGCCTGCCTGGAGTTAAGTCTTTTGGCAGTTCTAATGTATTCGAGATTCTTATGGTCCGTCCATACAATGAAAGGTACACCCGACCCCTCAAGCCAGTGACGCCATTCTTCCAGTGCTAGCTTGACCGCCAACAACTCTCGATTGCCAATGTCATAATTAACTTCCGCAGGAGATAAACGATGGGAAAAATACGCGCAAGGATGAACCTTTCCGTCTGAGGATGCGCGCTGGGACAACACTGCTCCTACCCCCACCTCTGACGCGTCGACCTCCACTATGAATTGACGTGAACGATCAGGGGTTACGAGAATGGGAGCTGAAACAAAGCAGCTTTTCAGTTTGGCAAACGCAGCCTCAGCTGCGTCTGACCACCTGAACGTCAAACCAGGGGAAGTCAAAGCGGTCAGAGGTGCGGCTAGTTGGCTGAAATTGCGAATGAAACGCCGGTAAAAATTGGCGAACCCCAGAAATCTCTGCAGGGCCTTGCGAGACTCTGGGGATGGCCAATCTACCACAGCCTTAACTTTCTCAGGATCCATGCGAACACCCTCAGTCGAAATGATGTGTCCTAAAAAAGAAACAGACTGCATGAAAAACGCATTTCTCCGCCTTGACAAAAAGCCCATTCTCTAACAACCGCAGAAGCACTCGTCGTACGTGTTGCAAATGTTCCTGGAGAGACGAAGAAAAAATCAATATGTCATCCAGGTAAACATATATGAACTGGTCTACCATGTCTCGCAACACGTCATTAACGAGTGCTTGGAAGACTGCCGGCGAGTTCGTGAGACCGAAAGGCATCACGCAGTACTCAAAATGGCCACGAGGGGTGTTAAACGCAGTCTTCCATTCATCCCCCTTCCTGATGCGAACCAAATGATATGCATTACGTAAGTCCAATTTAGTGAAAACGGACGCTCCCTGCAACCTCTCGAAAGCTGAAGACATCAACGGCAAAGGATAAGTATTCTTTACCGTGATGTTGTTCAACCCTCGGTAGTCAATACAAGGTCGCAAGGATCCGTCCTTCTTCCCCACAAAAAAGAACCCCGCCCCCGCTGGAGATGAGGAAGGGCGAATGAACCCCGTTGCCAGAGAATCAGAAATATATTTCTCCATGGCCTCCATCTCCGGAACGGACAGAGAGTATAACTTGCCCTTAGGCGGAAACGTACCTGGCAATAAGTCTATCGCACAGTCATAGGGACGATGAGGAGGAAGAGAATCAGCCCGCGACTTACTGAACACCTCCTTCAGGTCGTGGTACTCCGCGGGCACGGTAGACAAATCCACTGCTTTCCCCTGAAACACAGACTCAGACACAGAAACACAAGCAGAGACAAGACAGGACTTATGACACTCCTCGCTCCAGCTGGTAACAGAGCCCAGTTTCCAGTCAATTCTTGGGTTATGGGAATGAAGCCACGGATGACCAAGAACTATGGGGGAGAGAGCAGTGTCAGTAATAAAAAATGAAATAGTCTCTGTGTGGTTTCCGGAAGTGATGAGTGTGATAGGTGCTGTGGTGTACTTGATAGTGGGTAACTGATGTCCATTGAGGGCGAAGGGCACAATCTGGTGGGTGAGTGCAGTGAAAGGTAACTTGAGCTTACGTGCTAGTGAGCTGTCGATGAAGTTGCCCTCCGCCCCCGAATCCAGAAGTGCGTGCCCTGAGTGTGACATAGTGGACCACCGTAGTCTCACCGGAAGGAGAGTGGATGTAGTAGAGGTCTTCTGTGCGGAGATCCTGCCCGATAGTAGCCTCTGTCTTACTATCGGGCTTGGTCTTTTACCGGGCACCTCTGGCATTGGTGACCCGACTCACCACAGTACAGGCAAAGACCCAAGGATCTCCGCCGATTCCTCTCCTTCCAGGGTAACCGAGCTCGACCCACCTGCATGGGTTCCGGAACTGAGAGACCACCGGCGGAAACTTCGATGAGAGGATCCGTGGACTCCGCTTGACGTAGGGGCAGAACTTGAGTCTTCCTTCTGGCAACGGTAGACAGGCGTGCGTCAACCCGGATCGCCAAGTCCACCAGACCGTTGAGCGACTTCGGTAATTCCGCCGTGATGATCTCTCGATGGATCCGATCCGCCAACCCATGCAGGAAATGGTCCCACTGCGCTTCCTCGTTCCACCTGCACTCCGCCGCCAGGGTACGTAACTCGATGGCATAGTCCGAGACCGACCGCTCCCCCTGCTGGAGATCCGTGAGGAGCCGGGCGGCCTCCCTCCCGGCGACGGAGCGATCGAAAACCCTCTTCATTTCTTCGGAAAGCGAGGCGAACGAGGAACAACAGCTGTCCTTGTTTTCCCATACCGCCGTCCCCCAGAGGGCAGCCTTGCCCGAGAGCAGCGAGAGCGTGAACGCTACTTTGGTCTCCTCGAGCGAGAATGTCCGGGGCTGTTGGGCGAAATGTAGAGAACAATGAGAGAGAAAAGTACGACAGTAGTTGGGCTCACCGGCATATTTCTCCGGGATCGGCAGTCTCGGTTCCTGGATGAAACTACCCCCTGGAGGTGAAGATGGTGCGGGCGGCATGGATGGCGCAGTGGGAGGCGTGATGTTCGGAGATCGCTGAGAGAGCTCGGAAACCTTCGCCACCATTGCCTGGACGGCCTTCCGCATGTCTTCGATGGTTTGATCCTGATGATCCATACGAGCCAGAGATCGCTGGAGAAACTCCTCCAACGCGGAGATCGGCTGACCACCTGCTGCTTCCATGTTGGCCAGATTCTTCTGTAATGACTTGTAAGAGACGGAAGCAAGCGCAGGTGTAAAATAGAACAATGTTTATTAAATATAAACAAAGAGAGAGTATTCAATGTCGATGCGGAAGTAATCCAGTCCGGTGTTGTTGATGGCAATGGTGACGATGACTACGGTGGAAGTTGGTGCTTTGAGTGCGACGTTGGTGGAGTGGTGAGCAGTGGTGAAATCCAGACTGACACGGAACATCCACACGAAGACGACGACGACAATACACATCCAAACTGAAACACGTAATCCAAAGCACAGGGAACAACCAAGCAACACGGAGACTGAGCAAACAATAGAATCTGGCAGGGAACAGAAAGTCAGGTGAGTTTTTATGGAGATGATGTAATGATGAACAGCTGGAGCGAGACAATCAACACACAGGTGAAAGGGATCGCTCTAACGAGCACATGGCAGGGTAAGTGAACAACACACACACACAAACATGACACGGAGGAAAACAATGGATTTTCCTACCGTGACATAGGGGGTGCCTGCCATCGGCATCTTGGCCACACGTCACAACGCATCACTCGCTGATATCCGAAAATGGGTAAAGAGGCGGGACGTGGGTGAAGCGAGGTGGCTGGTTGCTGAAACCACGCCCGCCTAGCTCAACTCTAGTGACAGCAGAATAGGGGTCTATGGGAATGACTAAAATAAGTATTTTACCACAGTAAACTGACTTTTACTTGTTGTGCTTGTTGTGCTTTAATTTTTATTATATAACTTCAGATAGCCATGACTTTTGTTTTAGACGATCTATGAAAGAAACAAAACAGATTTGGAAAGAGCTTGAACCCAAATGGTATTCAAAACCACATGTGATGGGTTTTCCCACATTTGTGATTCTGCATACTCTTATCCAATGAGAAGACATTTTGTTTAATTATTCATGACAGCACGTACCATTTCCTATGAATGACAGTTCATGGTTGCAAGTGTTTGTTTTCGTGGTGTGTTTAAGTGTTTGTATGAGTGTTAATATGTTGCATGGTAGCCAATATTTTTCTCATAAAAGCTTCATGTGGGGTCGACCTTGCTCATGATGTCAGTTTGTGTCTAGGCAAGGATACAACAACATGTGGACTTTTCAATCTCTTTAAATACGTTACTGTCATACAGTATTTCAACTTACAGAGTTTTACTTGACTTATTGAGTATAAAATATTAATTATAGTACGTTTAGTTCTTTCTGTTTGGAACGTAAGATCCTGATTTACAGTGCTCGGTTAATGCAAATAAATCTTTTATATTTTGTGTGTGCTGAATATTAGTTTCAGGTCATCAATCATTGCTGCCGAATCCATCGGGGGCCGTTGAATGAGGGGTCATTGTTCTTACGGCCCTGAGCGAGGGAACGTTCAAACACCCATCCCATCAATCATCTCAAACAGGGCCTCCGCCTTGTGGCACGGTTCACTGCCGTCCCGCCGCCGCCGTTATGCCATTTTGATGGGCCGTGCGAGCCGGTGGTAAATTGACATCACAAGGTGAACATCAAAACACACGCGCTCCCCACAGCATGTTTTGTTTACGTGCATTTGACAGGCAGAGCATGATGTCTATTCTTTGCCGTCACACGCGGTCTGTTCTCGTTTACAGGGCTGTCAGGGAACTTTCACACGTGGAAATGACGCCCAAAGGGCTTTTTCTTGGAAATAAACGAATCGGTGCGGTTAAAAAAAGCATTTGACCTTTCTGATATGAACATTGTTAGGTAATGTTTAGGTGCAAAAATCTGGGAAGATATGGTTTGAAACCTTTTTAGCTCACAGGGGATTCAATCTACCTCCACACCAGACGGTGGCACTGTTGAGCTCTTAGACTGTTACAGTAATCATTTATATTTATGCATTTGGTGAACACTTTTATGCAAAGCGACCTGCATGCATCAAAGTACAGTATACCTTTTTTCAATGTGTGTGTTCAATGGGAATCAAGGCCGTAACTTTTGTAATATTAACGCAATGCTCTTCCAATTAAGCTACATGACATGCATTATTTCAAAACCATCAAAACATGCAAAATAGTTAATACCAGTTGTCTTTGATCTGGATCTTTGGGGTTTGGGTCTCTCAGCATCTCTGCAATAAAGATATTTTAGATTAAACAGATTGTAGCTAGAATGTCTTGCTTACATTTTGTTTTTGTAGTAGTATTTTTTTTCTCTGGCCAAAAATATGTTTAAAATATATGCTAAATACATTTTGTAGAAAGTAAAGCTTAATATTTTTGAATTTGAAAATATATTTAGTTTTAATTTTTATGGCCAAAATATTTATGTTTGTATGAAATATATAATGTATAAGTATAAAATCTATAAATTAGGGCTGTCAAAAGATTAATTGTGATTAATCGCATACAAAATAAAAGTTTTTTGTATAATTTATGTATGTGCACTGTGTAATTATTTTATATATATAAATACACACACACATTAATGTTTGTATTTAAGAAACATTTACATGTATATTTATATATATTTTGATGTATTTTTATTTTATAAATATAAATAAAAAATATAACTATTTTTTCTTAAATTAATAAGAATAAAATGTATGTGTGTATTTATATATACATAAACTATACAAACAGTAAACACACTTATATATTATGCAAACACAAGCTTTTTATTTTGTTTGTGAATATAAATATAAATAAAACATATACCTAAATAAATAAAAATCTTAAATTCATACATGTATGTGTGTATTTATATATACATAATCTATACAAACAGTACACACACTTATATATTATGCAAACACAAACTTTTATTTTGTATGTGAATATAAATAAAAAATATACCTAAATGATTTTTTTTCTTAAATTCATACATTTATGTGTGTATTTATATATACATAATCTATAAAAACAGTACACACACATATATATTATGCAAACACAAACTTTTATTTTGTATGTGAATATAAATATAAATAAACAATATACCTAAAAAAAATTGTCTTAAATTCATACATGTATGTGTGTATTTATATATATACATATTCTATACAAACAGTACACACACTTATATATTATGCAAACACAAACTTTTATTTTGTATGTGATTAATCACGATTAATCTTTTGACAGCCCTAGTATAAATATGTATAAAATATAAAATTGTAAGTATATTTTTATGCAGTATATTTTTATGCAGTTAAAATATATTTAATTTTTACATTGTCAAACCTGTTATGTTTATACAATGTTTTTCTTCCAATGTGCCATTAATATAAATGCATTCAAATGTATTTATTGCTAACATATACTTATTGTTAAAATATACAAAAAATGGCCAAAAAATATATTGGTGGGAAAAAGTTCAGCACATATATTTTTTGTCCATTTTGTATATTCTGAATTAATTAATTTAAAAATTAATGTGAATTTGGCTGCAGTGCATATGAACTAGACATACATATATGCACATATGCAGCTGGGTTTTATAGACTGGGTCACATTTCTGTCTGTCTGAATCCATCGATTCATCCAGTGATGTTTTCTGCTGAAATATATATATTTTTTTTTCATTTCATTATGTTCTCTGTGCTTTTCTTTATTATATAAGTGTATTACAGAAGGTATTTTAAGTTGAATTCTGTGTCATTACTGCAGATATGAGGGTGTAAAATGAGCCAGATTAATTTAGTTCTGTGGTTATCAGCTTCCATGAGCCGTCTAGAGCGAGAAAGAGCTTTTGCTTTATTAAATATCACTACAGTGATAGAATACTGGAGCCGGCTTCTGGAAAAACACCATAAAAGAGCCGACAGGACTCAATTTACAGTAGAGGAGCTGAGTAAAAACCATCCAAATCCAATCCTTTTAACTGCGCTCTCTCTCTCTGTTCTCTGTCTAGCAGGGTGTCGTGATGTCTGGCGTTGATAGCGTCTGTATTTTAGGGGTGTGATTTAAAAGCTTAAGGGAATTTGGGTGTGAGGAATGAACAGCACGCTATGACACCAAACGCACTTAGATGGAGGAGAAACACAGAGGTAGATATATCAAGAGAAGGACTTTAACTTAAGGATGAATGAGAAGTAAATTGTCCTACGCAGACAGATCGCATATATCAAATATCCACTGTGACAGAAATTCACATCATACTGGAGAAACTGACAATGCTGCATTGCCTATTCACAGACCTATTCATAAGTACACATACAAAGGTGAAATAACTTTCATTTTATGCAATTAAAGAAATCCTCAAGCAAAAACTTTGAAACCAACTTATATCTAATTTGTGATTTGTTTAAAATCTATACACTCTAAAAATGCTGGGTTATTTTCAACCCAGTGTTGGGTCAAAAAGGAACCCACAGCTGTTTGGTTACATTACTCCGGAAAATGTTTGTAACAATCTAGGAAAAGTTTAAGTGGTCATATTATGAGTTTTTGAATATGTAAAATAAGTTTTTGGTGTCCACGTGATGCGTATGTGAAGTTCTAGGTCAAAATGCCCACAGATAATGTATTACCCTTGTAGGACCTAGACAACCCAATCTCGGGTCTTAGGAGGTTATAGCATGTTGAAATTTGCACTTTTTAGGTGTGAGCAAAATGTGCTGTTTTTAGGTGTATCCTTTAAAACGCAAATGAGCTGATAAAATGCAAACACTGATCACCATGATGGTTGTTTGTTGAAATTGAAACTCAATTGTGCTGTCAATCATTTGGATAATGTAATATATTAAGGGTGGCATTATTCTTGTGTTATAGTCACGCAAAATTTGATTAAATTATTTGTGCCCATGGCATGAAATTCAGTCTTTTTCGTGTAACTTGCACGAATTTCTATAAATAGTTTTTTGTGTCCTTTGCACGACTTTCTTTATTGTTTCATTTTATGTACTGTATTGTTTTTCTTACCATTGTCGCATGGGGTTGGGGTTTAAATCAGTTTCTGTTACATTTTTATGCTGGATTTACACCAAACGCGGTAGAGGCGGCAAAAACGTTTGCATGTAGTTGGACGCTTGAACATTTAGAGTTTACTTGCTTCATTTGTGTGTGAAAGCCGTGTGTGAAATTCTAGTGATTCGAGACATTCATATGAAAATTTGCGTCATGGGAGGGGCTTCTGCGACTCCGCTCGCGTCCTGTAAACACATCACTACTAGAGCAAGCTCCTGATTGGTTAACATGGTGCAAACTAGACGTGCGAATGAGATGAATGTGCGTCTATCTCCAGACACGCATACATGCGTCTTTACATTGACCTAACTTTGAAATTATTTACGCCAGACACTCTTTTCGCATTTGGTGTGAATGCAGCATTAGACATCCTACCTCTAACCCCAATGCCAGGAACCATTAAGTTATCTTAGGCCCTAACCTACCCCATCCTCTAACCCCCCAAGGTCAGGAACTCTTTGGTCCTAAACCCCAGTGTCAGGAGCCCTAAGGGCACTAACCCTAATGTCAGGAACTCTAAGGGGGCGTGTACACCAAAGCTTTTACGCCCACGGTGGCGCATGTTTTCAATTGTTTCCAATGGAAGCTCAGCGTTTTTTTAAATGAGCCAGCAGCTAGGGTTTTTTTCCGCGCTGAAACCCGGCGCTTGGCGGTTTTTCCGCGCTCGGCGCTGAGCGTCGAGAGTTGAAAGAGATTCAACTTTGAGTGAAAAGCTCAGCTCGTCAATGTCAGTTCTCACACGCCCGTCCATTTACAGCTCACAGTATCACAGCTACCAAAAGCGCTCGGCTGAAAAACAGCTGGCATTCGGCGTCCTCACGGTGTTTTAAGATGCGTTTAAAAGTTTTGGTGTGTCCAGCCCCTAAGGGCATAAAGCCCAACCTTGGTAAACTTGAGGCCTGTAATCCCAATCTTGGGGTCTTGTAACTAAAATTCTGGTTTTCACATGATGTTATGGACTGGTTAAGTTGTCTATTGTGAATTTGTCTGGGGGTGGGGTCGTGTGGGTGGTTTTTTATAAGGAGCCCCAGAGGCGGAACACACTCCCAGACCGAACAATCTAACCCAACTCCAAGCGATAATAGTTTTAGAAGCGGGAAGAAAAACATGTAGAAACCAATACATAAAAGTACATCCTAACCCAAACCCATAGACCGTAAGAAATTTTCAATTCAATTTTTTTCAATTCAATTTTTTTTATATAGCGCTTTTCACAATACTCAATTGTTTCAAAGCAGCTTTACATTAATAGAAGCAGTAAAAGCACAGAAAAATGACAGATAGCACAACATAATACACAATAGCATAAGCTGTCAAATTTGCTGAGGCTATGACTCGACATTATGAACGAGCGTATTACTAATGTAACGTCTAGGAGAAGAAGCTAAATTAAGCCCAAGCAGGCTACCTCCCCGGGGTAAAAAACCCCCTAGGAGAAAAAAAACAAAAACCCCGGGTTGTTGAGCCGAGGAAAAAAAATAAAAAGTCCTAGGAGGGAAAAACCCTTGGGAGATATATATGTATATAAACACATATAAACGGATAAGGAGATTAAGCGGGGATTAAGCGGGGTTTAAGCGGGTTCTGCCGGTGGTCGTTGGTCAGGCATCAGCTGGGCATCACAGTGATGGACGACCAGTAGATCAGAGGTGAGTCAACTTTCACATCTACCGGAACTGGGTCTGTTTGTCCCATTGTCCTCAGGGTCGAGGACAGGACAGGGAGAGAAAAACAAAATCATATTAGCGTAGGGGCCGTTCACATGTAATGCAAGTGTCACAATATGGACGTAGTGTCCGTGACGTCACCCATTGGTTTGTGAAGATCGCTTTTGAAGCTTAAAGTAGGCGTTGCCTGCTGTCGCCATTTTGGCCGCGCGTCCCCGCGAATTACTCGCGGAAAACCGAAAATGGGTAAAGAGGCGGGACATGGGTGAAGCTGAGGTGAAACCACGCCCGCCTAGCGCGAGTCTAGTGACAGCAGTGGCTGTTCAACCGACACTGAAGCGGCCATGCCCTTAATTATGCAGAAGTTTAAGGCTTAATATAATCAAAACGGGTGAGTTACAAAAAAATTCACCCCCCTCACAGTTGTCATGAAGGGCAAAATTAGCTATATAGGCCAAAAACACTTTTTGTACCAGGCTGTAAACATATTATTTTCTACTGTAAATTTAGCCATTTTAACATGGGAGTCTATGGGAATTGACTCCCTTTTAAAGCCAGCCTCAAGCGGCCAGTCAATGAATTGCAGTTTAAGTCACTTCCGTGTTGGCTTCATTAGAGAGATCGGAAGGTTGCCCCTCGCCCAAACCCCAAATCTAACCCCAAGTGACAATGATTAAAAATAGAAAATGAGAAAAAAATACATAAAATGACACAAAAAAGAAAGTCGTGCCACAGACACAAAAAACTATTTATAGAAATTTGTGCGGGTGACATGAAAAAGACATTTGTGCTCAAGGCACGTAAAAAGCTGAATTACGTGTCATGGACACGAATAAATTAGTCACATTCTCCATGACTATAACACGACTTTCTGTGAAACCATGTTGGAATGGTTTACCAAAACAAAGTTAATGCGTTGGTCTTTTTATAAATTTTCTATGTTTATAGAACCACAGAGGACCTAATTATAGTACTTTAACAAGGAAAACTATGACCCCTATGACCCCTTTAAATTGCATCCCTATGAGTTGCCTCGTCCCTCTAGAGTCTAGACCGTAGCCTATAGCATAAGGGCATCCAATGGTAATGACCAACAATGCAGCTACTGTACTACTGCCAACTTGCAGCAAAAAATCTGTGTATCTTTTCAAGATAAAAGATCTAAATACACAAGTGCATCTCAGCGAACATCTGGACAGATGGTTTTAAGCTGTGATAGGCGCCAGTCAGGTCTCAATCTTTTCAGTGCTAATTTTAGCAAGGTAGCGATATCTTAATGCGAGGAACACTGCAGACCTTTTCTATGAGCCGAAAACATCACATGAGCCTCCTTCATTAGCCCCTAGAAAGCAGCTCTTCTGCATCATCGCCCGAAGGAACACCAATATCTATTTCTGTCTCGTTAAAAGGAGAAAAGCTGAAAATTCGGCCAACATTTACTCACCCTCATGTTGTATTAAACCTAAAAGAGTTTCTTTATTCTGTTGGAACACAAAACATATTTTGATAAATTATGTTAATGGTAGTCTTTGACTATAATAGTAGGAAAAACAATAAATACCATGGACCTCAAAAGGTGTCATCAACTTGTGCTTACCATCATTTATTTTGTGTTAATAAAGAAATTCAGAAAGACATTTTGATAAATGATGGTAACCACACAGATTTTCGTCCAGACTGTGGAACCGTTGGCAAACATGTTTGTATAGTAGACAATGAATGTTGTGGAAGGGTCTGTTTTGTATTGTATTACTTGAATGTTTTTGTATTTTTCTATTCTATGTTTTTATTGTGATATGGATCTTCCTGGGTCTGAAATAAAGATCTTTCTCTCACACATGGTACCCACTCACTTCCATAGTAGGAAAAGTCAATGTGTATCAATAACTATCTTTTTACTGTCATTTATAAAAATATGAAGAGTTTGGTGATGCTGTCATGTGAGAACAAGCAACAGCCGGCATTTTTCCTTCGCCCGAGTGCCTCTCACGTAAATTATTAGAAAATATGACAAAATAACACGGCAGATATCGGATTTTGCGTAAAATGAAGAATTTACTTTTTAATACTGACCTGATACAATACTGATTTTGTCTGTAACATTTTTCACGTTTTGGAACCAAACTTTTATATTTTCTTTAGTGTTCAACACAATAAAGAAACTCCTAACAACATAATGACAGAATTTATATTTTTGAGTGAACTATCCCTTTAAAAACTCTAAACGGGCCTCAACGTTGTTCATGATCCTTAGCAAGGGTGTCCACAAAATAATTTTTATGAACTAATAAATTGTGCTGTATTATTAAAAAGGACATATTTGAAGAGTTTCGTTGCAAAACGAGATAACCACAGTTTTTTTTATTGTTCAGAAATCTCGTTTTTTGGTTGTGCATTCCAATTAATTTCAATGCAACTGCAGTTGGTTTGTTTTAATTTAAACCTCCATAACTTAAAAAATACAGCTAAGTAGCGCCATAAAACAAAATAATAACACGATAACATAATAATAAACATGCTTTGACAAAAATGTAAAAAAATTGATTTATCTCGTTTTGCAACAAAACTCTTCATTTACTTATAGGGACCATCTATGAACTATATTTAATAAATATAATAATTTAATTTACTGTCATTGTAACAATACCATGAGAGTACATTACATTAGAGCATCAATCAACAGCCAGTCTCGCTACTGTTGACTTTATAAAAACTTTATAAAAGTCTAAATTAAATAATAATTAAATAATCAAAGACATATGTGGGATTAACATGATTTAAGCAGAAATGTGTCTTTGTTTATCATTATATCACGGGCCTGTTGAATGCTTTATTCTGATTGGCTGAGAAATGTTCCACGGTTGTTGATTATTTTTCTGTAAAATGCACACCTGACCTGTCAAATGTTTTAAAATAATCACAAGAGCAATGTGTGTTGTAACTGTGGTTTAAGAGGAATAATTCACTCCGGTCCTTTGAATTATTTGAAAATAATGCACACCAGTGGTGTAACGGGACCAGGCCCGGATAGGCCATAGGAAGGACCGGGAGAATTCCCGGTTGGCCGGTCTGTTTTTTTTGCCATGAGGGCTGGTGTTGTCATGCCACCGGGATGAATACTGCTGTCCGTAGGCTGCCAGCACTCAGGGGTTGTGCACAGCAAAACTTTTAAACACGGCTGGAGGACACAGATTGCCAGCTGTTTTTTCAGCCGAGCGCTTTTTAGCTGTAATACTTGAGCTGTGAGCGGGTTGGTTGTTGTGATACTTGTCCCGCCCCTCCTCCATTGTGATTGGACGACCGTGTGAGAACTGACATTGACGAGCAAAGCATTTCACCCAAAGTTGAATCTCTTTCAACTCTCGACGCTCAACGCCGAGCGCGGAAAAACTGCTGAGAGCCGGGTTATTTGAAAAATGTCAAGTTTCCATTGGAATCAATTGAAAACATGCACTGTCCGGGGGCGTAAAAGCTTTTGTGTGCATGTCCCCTCACAGTAGCCCCACTTGCGTATTTGCAGGTGAGAGGTGTCCCTGCCGCTTTATGTCCAAGTTGATTGTAGCCTATCCCGAGTCCCAACCACTTGAAAGAATTCTTGCATTAGGGTCCATTAAAGGGGCCATGACATGAAAATCTGACTATTTCCATGTTTAAGTGCTAAGATTAGGTCTCCAGTGGTCCTATGAACCTAGAAAATGTGAAAAAGATCAACTTAGTTTTGGTAAACCATTCTCTACAAGCACATGAGAAAATAGGTAGTTGAAATTTTGTTCTCCTTATGATGTCATAAGGAGCTCTTATTATAATAATACCGCCCCTTAATCTGCACTATCCAACCACAGCACTGCCATTTAGTGCAGAGAAAAGAGAGAGAGAAAATAATTCACAGCACAATTGAGTTTCAATGGCAACAAACCACTCATTTGCATGTAAAAGGACACACCCAAAACTGCACATTTTTGCTCACACCTACAAATTGTCAATTTTAACATGTTATAATTAATTATCTGTGGGGTATTTTGAGATAAAACTTCACATATGTGCTCTGGGGACACCAAAGATTTATTTGACATCTTAAAAAAGTCTTGTGCCATGGCCCCTTTAACATCTAAAACGCATGAAAAACGAAAGACGCAACGCTTTCTTCTGCTTTTCAAAGCGCTCATTGTGAACACGAGTTTTGTTCAGACAGGTCTATGTTTGAGTGAGCTTGCCGCACGTCTAGAATTAAAAAAGGAAAAAGGATCTACAAATCCTATTTAAAAAAAATCTAAGTCATAGATGTAACAATGAATAGTCATTATTCATTATTTATTGCAGTTGTCTCTGCAGAGTTTAGCTCAAACCCTAATCAAACACACCTGAAACACCTTAATTAGCTCTTTCAGGTGTGTTTGATTATATAGGGTTGGAGCTAAACTCTCCAGAGACACCGGCCCTCCAGGACCAGGATTGGTGACCACTGATTTATTGCAAGAGGAACAAAAATCTATTTGATGCAAAACACATCAGTTTATTGGAAAAAAGTAAGTTTAATATGAATATGACATTTCCTCAAGTAAACCAAAATTTTGAAAGGCTATTATATATTTGTTTTTTTGACACAATGTAGGTAGGGTGGCCATTCGTGCCAGTTCTGCCGGACACGTCCCGAACATGTTTTCGGGTTCGTTCTCCGGAAGTCGCGTTGCTCGACCACATACGTCATCACATTTCAGTTAAAATAAACATTAGAAAATTAAGATTTATTTATTTTAAGACATACAATCATTGTAGTTTCATTCTTACCTTGAAATGTAACGGTTGCTTTTCTGAAATTAAACCCGAAATATTAAACCTTGATGACGTATGCGGTCGACCAATGCGACTTCCGGAGAATGAACCCGAAAACATGTTCGGGACGTGTCTGGCGGAACTGGCACGAATGGCCACCCTAAATGTAGGCCTACCTTACATTATTTGGTACTAAAAGTACTAAAAACTTAAGATAAGGATTTTTATTTTTTCATCTGTTTCCCATGCATACTTGATAAATCAAAACGTTTTCAACCCAACAGGTAATCTCAAGACCCACCATTTTTTAGAAATAGAAATATAGTGGAAAACACAAACACATTTGTTCCCTTTCAGTAGTTTTTGAAGTTTAATTTAATAATATTAAAATGCCTTATATTTTAGGGCTGTACGATTATGGCAAAAACCATAAATGTTTAGGCTATTTGCACGAAATTGAAAATACAATGAATTTTCTGTAGAGGCTGAAGAGAACATAACACTATTTCAGACTTATACTGCTAAGGATTTAATGATATTATTTTAATACAGTCAGTCGTGAACTGAAGTGAGGCGATCTAAGGCATGAAACTCCAAGGCTGAAAATGAGTCCTACATTTGGGGTTAATGTGTGAAATTCAAGTTGTGCTCAGTAATATAGAGAAACGCTGAATACTGACTTTTGAGATGGACTTAAAGGCCAATGTTGTTAGTATTTCCAACTAATGATATGCACAGATTTCTGGGACATTGAGGTTTAGTGAAGTTTAGGTTAGGACATGGTAAATATCATTAACCCTATATTAAAATAATGAAAAACTATGTCCTTATTCATATAAAGGGAGTTTTCCGGATTGGGTTTATTCTAGTCCCAGACTACAATGCATATTTTGTCTCAAAATGCACACCAGTATTGTTTTTTATAAGGTATGTTTGTACAAAGAACAATTCCCGCACACTATCTGCTTGCTGAAATTTTTTTTTTAATGAAAGTTGCGTTGCAACGTTTTGATCAACTGATCTTCATCAGGCCTGATGAAGATCAGTTGATCAAAACGTTGCAACGCAACTTTCATTAAAATTTTTTTTTTTTTAAATTCAGCAAGCAGATAGTGTGCGGGAATTGTTCTTTGTATATTTTGAGACTTTTTGTCGTCTTATCCTACGCACCTATCTATTGACTTCAGGTGTGCGACGCTAATTTGTATAAGGTATGTTTGTAAAAACTCCTTAAATGTCCTAAAATAACTAAGGCCTAGTTTAGATTAATCTAAACCCTGTCCGGGGAACCTCCTAATAGAAATACATACATTTCCTTTTTCGTGTAATCTGCTCGTCAGCAACTTTACTGTACTGCTTAGTTTCTGATTTATCATCTTAGATATGCAATGACATGAAATGATTAATGTTGTCCGGTGTGTGATCTCTACCTCGGTCCCTTCATTATCATACATAATGCTGACACACACACGCAGAGTGTTCTCCTGTAAAACACAGCTTTAAGCATCTGAAGCTGATATCAACGTGACCTAAAGCACTCTGAGCACATTTACACCTGGTATAAAGATGCATTATTTGGTCGATCGGATCACAAGTGGATGAGAGAGATGCATTCCTGTTCACACCTGGTGTTTTAATCCATCTCTTTTGTCCACTTTCGAATGCTTCAGCCCTGATTTCTTCGAGGGGATGGACTACGGGCGAGTCGTATAAACACTAGCGGCAGAAATTGACGGGTTTAATTTTTCTTTTGTGGCTGTTCAAACACATTTGACCGCATGAGCGGTCAAATGCATTTTTGGCTACCTCTGAATGTGGTCGAAAGTGGATGAACTCAAAAGATTTTACATCCCGTTTACACCTCTATTTAGCATCGTCCACTTGTGATTCGATCAATCAAAACGCGTTTTAATACCAGGTGTAAACAGGGCGTCTGACACCTTTGGCTCTTCCAGTTTATTTTTAAGCAGAACTCATAAGTCCACACTGAGCATCGTCCCCCAAAGTTTCCCTACTATTGTAATGCACTTTAAGCCCAACAAGGACTCTGGGATAAAGCAAAAGCTAGGCTTCAGAAATCAGAGTTATTTTATTCCTCAGCTCCGAGGGACCCAAATTCCTCTTATTTGTGCCAAATTACATACCATTTACAGACAGACCTCTCTGGTCTTCACCCTGGTAAAATGTGTGTACTGTAATTGTTTGCACTGGTCATGATAAACAGGTTTCTTGGAACGGTCACTCCGGTAACTAAGCATTTCCGTTCCTTCTTCAGGGATCCGTGATTAAAGTTATTCTAAATCTCAAACACAATCGCAAAAGGAAAATGGCTTTGTGCGCTCGGCCAACCGATTAAAGCGCCGAACAATCTCGCTCCAATCTTTTCTTTTTTATCGCTCTCTTTTCACGGGCTGCCCATTTGCATGGCTATGTTTTGAATTCACCCTTGGGATCGGGGCTTGAATGCATTTCTTAAAGATGGGAAAAATATTATCGGTTCAGACTCCTGTGAACAGAGGATTTGCTGAAATACCTTTTCATATATATTCATGAGTCTGTCTGTGTCCTCTGAACAGCGGCCTGGTTTTGGGTGTGTACTTTAAGTATCGGTTTAACTGTCCATCACGCTAAATAGACCACACGCACACATAGTTCAGGGTGAATCATTGCAAGCTATGGCTGCAGAACGTGTAACAGTGTTAGATGAATTTAGTTTCATTATTTATAGCAAGTAGCAAGTGTGACTGTGTGTGTGTGTGTGTGTGTGTGTGTGTGTGCGTGTCACAATGTTGTGAATTACAGCAGCAACCAGAGAAGAAAAAAATCTAATTAGAAATGCTGGATAAAATAAATACCAAAGTATAGATCATTCCCTGTGCGTATGTATAACATGTGTGTGTATTATGAAAGCTGTGGTGAGTATACCTTTACATACCTTATATTTATTTGTATCTAATTGTATCTATAAAGGTGTAGAGGGCAAATAGGTTTGAACACTGGGACTGTGTCCGAAACAGCATACTATGACAGTACGTACTGAATGAGATGAAGTGCTTACTTACTGACAGTTAAAAGAGTAGGTACTGTATAATATGAATGAGATTCGGACGTACCACATCCGCCATGTTGATACCATCACGTGACATACGTCGTCATTACGTCATGTCATTCCAGAGCGAAAACAGCCACATGCCTCTTCTTCTTCTTTGGATAACTCCTCTCCCAGGGCACCTAAGGTGACTGGTTGCTGAAACCACTGTTTAAGGTCTAAGCCAGTGTTCCCCAACCTTTTTTCTGTCACGGCACAGTTTTAATAAGTAAAAAAAATCATACGGCACACCACTATACCAAAAAGCATTAAAATAAATGCACAAACCTCTATTGCAATGCTTAAATGACTTGTTTAACTGGAATATTTTACTATATTAAATGTAGAACTCACATTCAATGCAAGTACACTTGTTTTGATGAACACAAAGATTATATCCTGGCTGGAATTGATGACATTGACATACGCAGTTGTGATTTTTAATTTTTCCACGGCACACCAAACAAGCTGTCACGGCACACTAGTGTGCCACGGCACAGTGGTTGGGAAACACTGGTCTAAGCTAAGGCGACGATGGGAAAAGTACCCTTTGTGTGCTTCTTGGATATAATTACAACAAGCGGTGTATCAACTACTCAAAAAGCGAGGTGAACAACTACAAAAATAACAATAATGAAACTTGTATTTTGACATGTGACTGTTGCAGAGTGTTGATGTGAGGCGGAGTTATAGACTGTTTCTATTAGGCGTCATATTTAATTACAAGAAAAGTTTAAATTGCTGCTTTTATCAAAACACCAACTACACTGACTCATTTTACAATCCCGCTTGCATGTTATTTAGATAAAATAAAATCTTTTAATTCACGTGAGGAAGCTGGCATTTTTGTGCACACTTTCATGTCATTGGCTATATGCCACTGCAGTAAAGGCTTTTTGCACTTTTACAGTTAGCGATTATTCGGCTAATTGATCGAAATTTATTTAAACGATCATCAAATATGGGAAATTGCAAAAAAAATGACATCCCTAATGTAAATTGACTCCTTTTTGGAGCTATAGTCTCTAGCGGCCAGTTAATGTATTGCAATTTAAGTCTTGTTGGCTTCCTCCAGAGACCGGGAAGGTTGCCCCTTGGACGAACATCACATGGACAAACCGGAAAAAAAAGAAAAAACTTTCAAATATCAATCAATCTGTATATGCAATGGATGTTGGTTATGCTTATCTTTGGTAGCTTCTTTGAAGACATCTCAATAATTAATGATACACACATAAAACACCTAAACCTGAAGTGACCCATTTTGTAAAAATACAGAAATTTGTTGCGCAAAAGTCCTATTATGTTTCGAATAGTCTATGAATATCATGTTTGTGTGAGAATTGGATTTAAAGGGGCCCATGTCACAAGACTTTTTTTAAGATGTCAAATAAATCTTTGGTGTCCCCAGAGTACACATGTGTAGTTTTAGCTCAAAATACCATATAGATAATTTATTATAGCATGTTTAAATTGCCACTTTGTAGGTGTGTGCAAAAATGTGTCGTTTTGGGTGTGTCCTTTAAAATGCAAATGAGCAGATAAAGTGCAAACACTGATCGCAATGAAGGTGGTTTGTTGCAACTGAAACTCAATTGTGCTGTCAATTATTTTTTCTCTCTGCACTAAATGGCAGTGCTGTGGTTGGATAGTGCAGATTAATGGGTGGTATTATTATAATAAGAGCTCCTTATTACATCATAAGGACAGCCAAATTTCAACAACCTATTTTTTTTTACATGCTTGTAGAGAATGGTTTATTAAAACTAAGTTACTGGGTTGATCTTTTCCATATTTTCTAGGTTAATAGAAGCACTGGGGACCCAATCATAGCACTTAAACATGGAAAAAGTCAGAGTTTAATGCCATGGCCCCTTTTATGTTACTGTAAAATACAATATTATCTTATTATCTACAGTACACACTCAGAATAAAAGTACAATAAGGTACAAAAGTTGTCACTGGGGCGGTACCTTTTCATAAAGTACACTTTTATACCTAAAAGGTGCAGATTGGTACCTCAAAGCTACCAAAATGGTACATATCAAGTCTTTTTTAAAGGCTACCGTCCCAGTGACAACTTTTGTGCCTTTATTTCTGAGAGTGTTCACTTCCAGTTGACGCTTTATATAAAGTGAAAACTCTTCATTCCACATGTGACATTCATCTCACGGGTTCTGGATAAAAAAAACCATAGCAACAGATTCTTGGAATATCCCAGTATCCAATAAGAACAAAACAGGTTCTGATTGGTTAAGCATCCCATATTAACTGAGAAAACATTATGTTCTGTGTTGTGATCTTTAAGATCATTTCACTGTTTTTTTTAATCATTTATTAAGCAATATAATTCATTAAAAAGCTTTTGGTTTCACAGGCAGCAAACAGGAATAAATCAAGGAATGCAGTTGGATGAATTCGCAGATCTGCAAGTAATGTAATAAGATGCGTTTGCTAATGTGTTGCATTGATTTACATAAGGAAACTATTTTACATTACATCACATTTACATTTATGCATTCGACAGACGCTTTTATGCAAAGTGACTTACAGTGCTTTCAAGTTATACTTTCTTTTTTATCAGTACTGTACTGTACTGTAAGTGTGTGTGTGTGTGTGTGTGTGTGTGTGTGTGTGTGTGTGTGTGTGTGTGCGTGCGTGCGCGTGCGCGCGTGCGTGTGTGTGCGCGCGTGCGTGTGTGTGTGTGTGCTCCCTGAAAATCGAACCCACAACCTTTTGCGCTGCGAATGCAATGCTTTACCAACTGAGCTAGAGGAAACCATGTAAGAGTAAAAAACTGAGTTTTGATTCAAAAAGTTTATTAATTTGTTGTTCGAATGATTAAACACATGGAAAAAACTCCAAATCTGAAAAGTTTCACATCAAAAAGTTTTAAGAATACAAACATCGTTTAACCACATGGGCTGCATTGTCACAGAAAACTGAAGCAGACTGTATTACAATAATAAATTAAGTTAGGTAATGTATAATTTATTATTTATTCAAAACAAAAGCCCTGGAGTGTGACATTATATTAACTGGCTTGTATTTATTGCAAGTATTTGTGTATGTTTGAAATCCAGTGTGAGATTTTAGCAGCATCTAGCTGTGATATTGCAAAATTGCAACCAACAGCTTAGTGCACAGCTTACCCCTTAATTTCGAAACGCAAAGTGAAGCTACGGTAGCTGCCACTGGACAAACATAGGGACGAAACACGCTCCGTATAACAGTTGGTTTAGGGCTACTGTAGAAACATTACGGCAACTTCAGTGTTTATAAGGCTCAATCTAAGGTAATAAAAACAATACAGTTAATTATGTACGGTGTTTATACACCACTGATAGTATAGTTATGTATATTATATTGCATTTCTGTCAAGAGATCCTTCTAAAAGTTACACATTGCACCTTTAATGGAAGTGAAAAATTAAAATTACTTACTGTATGTTGAAAAACAACTTCAAATTATTTTTATTTAGCACTTTGGGGCTTCTATACAGTTAAGCTTATCAAAGTCAAACTTCTCTCTGTGGACAGTGCATGATCAAGCAACCCTTCCTGTGTAGTTAAAAAATATAAATAAAAAATCACCAAAAACTGTGCACGCATCCCCACGAGGTGAATGGGGAAGTAATTAAACACATTTTTAATTAATATCAACATTTCTCTGAGGAATAATTGGAACAGTAAGGTTTGTATTAGCTCTGCATGAGTGCTGATGTTGTGTGTAAAGCAGTCGGGATCTTTGACTTTAAACCGGGTTTAAGTGACGTTACAGTACTGTAGCTCCGCTCGCTCGAACCTCCCTTAATGTGACATCTGTCTTCAAAGCACTTCAAGCTGCTGTCAGGATCAGGAATCTGGGGAAATCAGAGCACGATGACCTACATATGCCATGATTCTCGATTTTGCCTCTGGATTGTGATTTGTTTATTTATTTCTCTGATTTAGATGTAAATATGTGTGGATCCATTCTTTATTATTCCTCAATGTGTGATGGAGGAACCACAGTGAATACATTTAGCATTTTATTTACTTTCCAACCCTGATAAAGATGCCAGCTGCTAAGCTAATGTTTCAGACTGGCTAGGCTATTCTGTCGGCTGGTTTTGGTAGACCAGTTTGGCCAAACTAACAAACCAACTTGATCAGCATAGTCTGCTGCAAAAACAGGAAAACATCTATTATGTTGGATGGTTTTAAAAGACCAGTTTGGGCAAACTGATAGGCCGACAGATTAGCATAATCTAGCAGCAAGACCAGGAAACTATCTGTTCTGTCGGCTGGTTTTGAAAGACTAGCTGAAGACCAGTTTGGCCAAACTGGCAAACCAACAAGATCAGTATGGTCTAGCCGGAAGACCAGAAAACCATCTTTTCTCTCTGCTGGTTTTGAAAGACCAGCTGAAGACCAGATTGGCCAAACTGGCAAACCAACTAAATAAGCATAATCTAGCAGAAAGACCCAGAAACCGACTTTTCTGTCGGCTGGTTTTGAAAGACCAGCTGAAAACAGGATTGGCCAAGCTGGTAGATCAGCAGAGTCTAGCAGCAAAACCAAGAAACCATCTATTCTGTCTTCTGGTTTTAAAAGACCAGCTGAAGACTAGCTTTGCCAAGCTGGCAGACCAACTGCATAGGCTAGTAGCAAGAACCGGAAATCAATGATTCTGTCAGCTGCTTTTAAAAGACCAGCTGAAGACCAGCTTGGCCATGCTCGGAGACCAACTAGATCAGAATAGTCTAGCAGCAAAACCAGGAAACCATCTATTCTGTCGGCTGGTTTTGGAAGACCAGCTGAAGACCAGTTTGGCCAAGCTGTCGGATCAGCAGAGTCTAGCAGCAAAACCAGGAAACTAACTATTCTGTCTGCTGGTTTTGAAAGATCAGCTGAAGATCAGTTTGGCCAAGCCGGCAGACCAACTACATCAGCTTATTATAGTAGCAAGACCAGGAAATCACTGATTCTGTCAGCTGGTTTTAAAAGACCAGCTTGGCCATTGCTGGGAGATCAACTAGATCAGCATAGTCTAGCAGCAAGACCCGGAAACCATCTTTTCTGTCAGCTGGAATTAAAAGACCAGCTAAAGACCAGATTGGGCAAACCCACTAATCAGCATAGTCTAGTAGAAAGACCCGGAAACCATCTTTTCTGTCGTCTGGTTTTGAAAGACTAGCAGAAGACCAGTTTGGCCAAACTTGCAAACCAACTAGATCAGCATAGTCAAGCAGCAAGACCAAGAAACCATCCATTCTGTTGGCTGGTTTTGAAAGACTAGCAGAAGACCAGTTTGGCCAAACTGGCAAACCAACTAGATCAGCATAGTCTAGTAGAAAGACTCGGAAACCATCTTTTCTGTCGGCTGGTTTTGAAAGACTAGCAGAAGACCAGTTTGGCCAAACTGGCAAACCAACTAGATCAGCATAGTCTAGCAGCAAGACCAAGAAACCATCCATTCTGTCGGCTGGTTTTGAAAGACTAGCAAAAGACCAGTTTGGCCAAACTGGCAAACCAACTAGATCAGCATAGTCTAGCAGCAAGACCAAGAAACCATCCATTCTGTCGGCTGGTTTTGAAAGACTAGCAGAAGACTAGTTTTGCCAAACTGGCAAACCAACTAGATCAGCATAGTCTAGCAGCAAGACCAAGAAACCATCCATTCTGTCGGCTGGTTTTGAAAGACTAGCAAAAGACCAGTTTGGCCAAACTGGCAAACCAACTAGATCAGCATAGTCTAGCAGCAAGACCAAGAAACCATCCATTCTGTCGGCTGGTTTTGAAATGCTAGCAAAAGACCAGTTTGGCCAAACTGGCAAACCAACTAGATCAGCATAGTCAAGCAGCAAGACCAGGAAACCCTCTATTCTGGCAGCTGGTTTTGAAAGAATAGCAGAAGACCAGTTTGGCCAAACTGGCAAACCAACTAGATCAGCATAGTCAAGCAGCAAGACCAGGAAACCCTCTATTCTGTCAGCTGGTTTTAAAAGACTAGCAGAAGACCAGTTTGGCCAAACTGGCAAACCAACTAGATCAGCATAGTCTAACAGCAAGACCAAGAAACCATCCATTCTGTCGGCTGGTTTTGAAAGACTAGCAGAAGACCAGTTTGGCCAAACTGGCAAACCAACTAGATCAGCATAGTCTAGCAGCAAGACCAAGAAACCATTGATTCTGTCGGCTGGTTTTGAAAGACTAGCAGAAAACAAGTTTGGGCAAACTGATATACGGACAGATAAGCATAATCTAGCAGCAAGACCAGGAAACCATCTATTCTGTCAGCTAGTTTTGAAAGATCAGCTGAAGACCAGTTTAAGCAAACTGGCAAACCAACTAGATTAGCATAGTTTGGCAGCAAGACCCGGAAACCATATTTTCTGTCGGCTGTTTTTAAAAGACCAGCTGAAGACCAGTTTGGCCAAGCCGGCAGACCAACCACATCAGCTTAGTCTAGTAGCAAGAACAGGAAATCACTTATTCTGTCAGCTGGTTTTAAAAGACCAGAGAAAGACCAGCTTGGCCATGTTGGGAGATCGACTAGATCAGCTTATTCTAGCAGCAAGACCCGGAAATCATTCATTCTGTCAGCTCTTTTTGAAAGACCAGCTGAAGACCAGTTTGTCCAAGCTGGCAGATCAGCATAGTCTAGCAGGAAGACCAGGAAACCATCTATTCTGTTGGCTGGTTTTGAAAGACCAGCTTAAGACCAGTTTGGCCAAGCTGGCAGATCAACCAGATCAGCACAGTCAAGCCGAGCTGCTAGACCAGGAACCCTCTTACTGGTTTGTTTCACCAGAGATGTTTGGAGTTTGTTCCCTTTGTTTTCTTGTTTGATATAAACCCTCTCTCCGCTAATAACAGAACAAGCCTTGTGCCACATTTAGCCGAGTGGTTGCTAAGCAATAGTCTCACGGCTTTTAAAGCCGCCAAATCACGAGAGGAGGATGCGATCGATATCTTCCAGAATCTACGCATCTTTCCTATCAAAGATCAACGGCAGAAACATACTTGAATTTCATGAGAGGATTATAAGGTGTGCGTGTGAGCGCGCGCGCGTGTGTGTGTGTTGAATGTCAAGGCTGACGAGATTTATTTATTTACTGTTTCCAGCCAATATGCTGGAATTACAGTGCGGCGAGACAGAATGTAGTGAAAATATCTTCAAAACGTACAGCTGCAATATATAACTCAACAGCTCAGAGCACAATGTAATGAAATTTTTAAAGAATGCAGGAATGGATCAGGACCGAATGCAAGAGGAATGACCATTGTGGAAAAGTCACAGCAGAAACAGAGCGATAATCTAAACCTTCGACGCTGAAGTATGTGTCAGTTTCACACCACAGTCTATGTATAATACGAGTGTGTGAAATTGAGGCTGTATCACAGTGTGTGTAAATTAATGTAAAAAAAAAGAGAGGTGTCAGAGCACTTGGGCCGGGTACATGGGTTACAATTTTGGCAAAGAGTGTCACCAAAGGTTATAAAAATCACTTTCGGCTTTACTGTATGCCAAACGTCAACCAGGGAATCTGGTAAAATACAAATACTTATAAATGCAGGAAATTTACATGTTTTAAAAACATCATGGTGCTTCGATATGGTTGGTCAATCCTTTAATGTAAATTGCAATGAAAATGAAGAGCTCAGATTTAAAAGTTGCTAAACGCCACCTTGGTCAAAATTGAGATAATGATATTAACCAAATGCTCTCGACACGTATTACAGTATACGTTCATGAAATACTTTAGCTTCAAATTCACCTAATCCCGGCCTCAGGCCATTCATAAATAACATTTCGTTCAACGTTACGTCAATTTTTCAAAATATACACATTTAAACTTGGGTCCCTTGTGAGAACTTGAACCTGGATACAGCCCAAATGTTCGGTTTCTTCATTTTTACTTTTGTGTTCTTATTGACTTACATTATTCGCAATGTTTCCAGTTGCATCTTTGCATGGTTTTGCAACTGTTTATGTTGTTGTGTACAAAGACAAATTATTTTTAGTTGTGGAATCTTTTGCCAAAAAATGTGCTCCAAATTTGTTAAATATCAATGAAATGACTAAAGTGACATATTTGTGAAAATAAGGCCTATTTATTACTCACAAATATCCTTTTCGTTCCCATTAAATTGAAATTACTGAACCTAAACATAAGAGCCTGATAAAAAATGCATATTTACAAGAAAACATGTAAGACGCACATCAGGTAAGAGCACATCTCTTCTTAACAAGCCACACAATTTGTCACACAAGTCTCAGCCATTGTTAGTCATCTCCGTGAAAGCTCTTTTATAGACACGACAGCGTATTCTTTGATTTTTAATGACATCGTCATCGTGTGCGTATGCAATGAGTGAGTCCGCCTGTCGATTAATGTGGAGTGTTGTGATTTCATATTTACAACTATAAACCCATGAATGCTTTTGTCAAATATCTTTGAGCCGACACTGAATGTAAAGTACAACAATCACAAACACACAATCTTAAATTGAAACCTATAGAATTGCTGTAATGCATTTTACCGGAAAAGATATTTACACAAGTAACGGCGTTTGCACATGTGCATTTCCACCTCACCACCAGACCAACATTAAGATCCTCTGGTCAATAGCAGTGCTTTGTTATTTGGGTGTGTGAAGAGGTCTAAGATGTTTGTTAGTCAGGCAAGCTGTACAAACTGAATGATGCCTTATAGCAAATAACTGCAAAACAAAAATCAATAAAAATTGCCCAAAATTGCTCATGCCATTTATAGCTTCAGCTATTTTTCCTGAATAACACGACTTCTGTACCAGAATCTTCGTTTTGATTGTTTAGCTGTGTTTGGGTGCATTGTGGAAGCTAAATGAAATAACTAGAAACTAAAATAATCATGTATTAGCAGTTGAATGGACAATAACTGCATCTTTGTTGGCTATATGTGACCAATGTACTGTATGCTATACGCAGGATGTGATTTGCTGGGGGGGATGGGGGGGTTATCCCTTCCTGTGGTTTTTATATCCCTGCCTCGAATGAATTATTTTTATCTCCGTTGGGGACAAAATGTACCCCCTATGATTAATGGTCATCAAACAACCATATAAACTGAAAAAAACATGAACATTTTATATGAAAAACGCTATTAAGCAATAGTGCAAAATACAGTAAAATCAGAAATGAAGTGTTACTGTCAGCGTTTCCGTTCCTGTGACAACAGAAAATCCATACCCAGATTTTCCAAATGTCGCCGGAAAGCACCAATTCAGTGTGAAAACCACCAAATAATAAATGAAAATGATTCCAAGCAGCATATCGTATTTTACAGGACCGTCACAAAACAATTCCAACAAATATTACAATTGAGAATGAAACAACAACAAAGCAATAGACACTACAGTCGTTAATCGTGGGAAACCCCCGGAAAAAAAGCAAAAAAAGTAAAAAAAAAATCTGTCATCAAACTGATTGTTTTCTTAGTCTCACATCTGTCTAAGTAGACATATACACTCACCTAAAGGATTATTAGGAACACCATACTAATACTGTGTTTGACCCCCTTTCGCCTTCAGAACTGCTTTAATTCTGCGTGGCATTGATTCAACAAGGTATTGAAAGCATTTTTTTAGAAATGTTGGCTTATATTGATAAGATAGCATATTGCTTTGATGGAGATTTGTGGGATGCACATCCAGGGCACGAAGCTCCCAATCCACCACATCTCAAAGATGCTCTATTGGATTGAGATCTGGTGACTGTGGGAGCCATTTTAGTACAGTGAACTCATTGTCATGTTCAAGAAACCAATTTGAAATGATTCGAGCTTAGTGACATGGTGCATTATATTGCTGGAAGTAGCCATCATAATGGGTACAGGGTGGTCATAAAGGGATGGACATGGTCAGAAACAATGCTCAGGTAGGCCGTGGCATTTAAACGATGCCCAGTTGGCACTAAGGGGCCTAAAGTGCCAAGAAAACATCCCCCACACCATTACACCACCACCACCAGCATGCACAGTGGTAACAAGGCATGATGGATCCATATTCTCATTTTGTTTACGCCAAATTCTAACTATACCACCTGAATGTCTCAACAGAAATCGAGACTCATCAGACCAAGCAACATTTTTCCAGTCTTTAACTGTCCAATTTTGGTGAGCTCGTGCAAATTTAGCCTCTTTTTCCTATTTGTAGTGGAGATGAGTGTTACCCAGTGGGGTCTTCTGCTGATGTAGCCCATCTACCTCAAGGTTGTGCGTGTTGTGGCTTCACAAATGCTTTGCTGCATACCTCGGTTGTAACGAGTGGTTATTTAAGTCAAAGTTGCTCTTCTATCAGCTTGAATCAGTCGGCCCATTCTCCTCTGACCTTTAGCATCAACAAGGCATTTTTGCCCACAGGACTGCAGCATACTGGATGTTTTTCCCTTTTCACACCATTCTTTGTAAACTCTAGAAATGGTTGTGTGTGAAAATCCCAGTAACTGAGCAGATTGTGTAATACTCAGGCCGTCCCGTCTGGCACCAACAACCATGCCACGCTCAAAATTGCTTAAATCACCTTTCTTTCCCATTTTGACATTCAGTTTGGAGTTCAGGAGATTGTCTTGACCAGGACCACATCCCTAAATGCATTGAAGCAACTGCCATGTGATTGGTTGATTAGATAATTGCATTAATGCGAAATTGGATTATTAGGTGATCCTAATAATCCTTTAGGTGAGTGTTGACCACTTTTTGTTATATTGAGAATATGTTGCATTTTTCCTATTAAATATTATGATTATAAACAAGCGTTTTTACATGTCTGTCATTTACAGTTTATTAAAGAGCACCTATTGTCAGATTCATGTTTTTACATCTCCTTTGGAATGTAAGTGTGTATTACTGCATGTTAACGATATGCAAAAGGTACAAACCCCAAAGTAAGCAAAGTGTTATCATCAAAATCTCTTTTCTTGGACTAAAACAAACAACAGTTTACTTCCTGAGATTGGTGTTGTAGACATTATCACAATTCCTCCCGATTCGGACTCACAGCCTGTAAGTTAACTCCTGTTAGCATTGCATTGTATATAGAAAATTGTCAGTTCAACAATATACATTTCACCACAATGTACAAGAACACTGTTAGATCATAGATATTGTTAAATATTTAATACTTTCTCACATATTGTGTGTTCGCTGTACCTCTTTTAACATTTCGTTAAGCCTGTCAAATTGTATTCTCACGACCTTACTGGTTTACAACTTTAACATCGAACTTCTCGTGTCCACCTCAGGACCTGCAGAGCTTTTTAAAGTTCAGATGTTGACTCAGGATTTCCTGAGAAGCTTCTGCAGGGAGATCAGTGAGAAGGATATTAGTTTCTGAATCATCTCAACATTACTGTCAATTTACTTCATTCTGAGCCTCTGTGCTTTGGCTCTCGCATTGTTTTCTCAAACAAATGGATCCATTGAGAAAATGTTTCCATATTTATGTGAATATAGTATCATGAATAATTTAAAAAAAGGCATTTTTGCTGTAAATGTAAAAATATTATTGCTGCTGAAAGACAGCGGAGAAAGCTCATGAATGCCTACGATGTTATGCAAATGACGATTTCTTAAAAGAATTTGTTTAGTGCAAAGTTTAAAAAAATCGAAATCTGTTTTTTGTGTGTCTGCAAATTCTGCAATTTGTACATGCACAGCATTTTAATGTCGAAATCGCATACAGTATACAATTACACAAGTCGAATATATCATAGCCACCATTGTTCTAGCGCGTTAATTCGAAAATCCATGACAGAAACTGCTTCTGTCCCCATTACATTTACCCACATCATTTACTTTTAGATGCACACACACATAATATGCTGTTATATAAATGCAGTATTAAATATACCCAGCTGCCTTCACAAACCTCTACATCAACACAGCGTTCTCCCATCCTAAGGTAAATGCACAAATAACACCCCATCAGATCATCTTACATCTAATACATATGTATATATTTACGCACTGGGCTGTTTATGTTGAGGTACGTAGCAACAATTCAAAATTCCTCATTAAAGACCAGCGTTCGTCTGTCAGGTAAACATAACAAGCTCAAGTGATTTTGCAGGTTGGGAGAAATAAATAGACCAATAAACGAATAAATGGCTCATCTAAGTAAAAAAAAGCTCGGCCCGAGGAGAGGCCCTTCATCTCTATTTATGTTTATGTAAATGGAGGGGCGGTTTGTGAAGATGTGCTGGAGAGGGTGAAAGGTCTTTAGTCATTTGAAAGGGTCTGTAATGAGAAGGGAGGGTATAGAGAGATGCAGAATTTGGTAAAGATGTTCCCAGTGCAATGTTCGTATCATGTCTGTAGAATAAGAAAAGATGAGTATGTGGTAATAAAAATCACTAAGACATACAACAAATTTAAAGTAAACTTAAAATGGCAGATGCAGTCTGCCAGTCTTTAGTGATGAAGACGATGATGATGATCCTGGGTCTGCTCACGTCGTAGAATAGCAGTGAAAGTAAAGTCCTCTGGGCTTCAGAAATGCTGTTGACGGCACCTGTACGTGCAGATGGTCTCAGGCTGGTGTCTCTGTGTATTGATACATGTTCTCCACAGGCATCTTGTGACAGACTTGACACGCGCTAGGCTAGCAGCACTAAATCAGATTAACTCTCCTGATGGAGGAACTCAAGTTCCTTTGGTTCGGAAGCACCTGTCGTGTTTTCGTAGTGCAAAAACCCCCACACCTATATGGTGAGGGAGAGAAACAGAGAGGTTGGATCCAGATACATTTGAAAGATGTGTATCAAACAAAACAAAATATTAGTGCAGCGGTACACTTTTTTAATATTTGGCCTCTGTACAATAAATTGTTGTTGTATGAGCCCTGTGATTGTGATTGCAGTGCACTGTAATCAAAGAGAGGCATCATGACTTCACAATCCAGTCATAGAGTGGTGGCATGAAATCATGACATCACTCTGTGACTGCAGTGTGATGTCATGACGCCTTTCTTTGATTGCAGTGTGATGTCATAATGTCTCTCTGTGATTGCAGTGTGATATTATGATACCTCTATGTAATTGCAGTGTGATGTCATGAAGCCTTTCTATGATTTCAGTGGGATGTCATGATGTCTCTCTGTGATTGCAGTGTAATATCATGACGCCTCTCTGTGACTGCAGTGTGATTTCATGATGCCACTCCGTGACTGCAGTGTGATGTCATGACATCTTTCTGTGATTGCAGTGTGATGTCATGACGCCACTCCGTGACTGCAGTGTGATGTCATGACGTCTCTCTGTGATTGCAGTGTGATGTCATGACATCTCTCTGTGATTGCAGTGTAATGTCATGATGTCTCTCTGTGACTGCAGTGTGTTATCATGATGCCTCTCCGTGACTGGAGTGTGATGTCATGACGCCTTTCTTTAATTGCAGTGTGATGTCATGACGCCTCTCTTGGATTTCAGTGTGATGTCATGACACCTCTCTGTGACTGCAGTGTGATGTCATGACACCTCTATGTGACTGCAGTGTGATGTCATGAAGCCTTTCTGTGATTTCAGTGTGATGTCATGATGTCTCTCTGTTATTGCAGTGTGATATCATGACGCCTCTCTGTGACTGCAGTGTGATGTCATGATACCACTCTGTGACTCCAGTGTGATGTCATGACGCCACCCTGTGAGTGCAGTGTAATATCATGGCGTCTCTGTGATTGCAGTGTGATGTCATGATGTCTCTTTGTGATTGCAATGTGATGTCATGACGCCACTCTGTGACTGCAATGTGATGTCATGACGTCTCTCTGTGATTGCAGTGTAATATCATGGCATCTCTGTGATTGCAGTGTGATATCATGATGTCATGAAGCCTTTCTGTAATTTCAGTGTTATGTCATGATGTCTCTCTGTTATTGCAGTGTGATATCATGACACCTTTCTGTGACTGCAGTGTGATTTCATGATGCCACTCTGTGACTCCAGTGTGACGTCATAATGTCTCTTTGTGATTGCAATGTGTTGTCATGACGCCACTCCGTGACTGCAGTGTGATGTCATGAAGTCTCTCTGTGACCGCAGTATAATGTCATGCCGCCACTCTGTGACTGCAGTGTAATGTCATGATCCCTCTCTGTGACTGCAGTGTGATGTCATGATCCCTCTCTGTGACTGCAGTGTGATGTCATGACGTCACTCTGTGACTGCAGTGTAATATCATGGCGTCTCTGTGATTGCAGTGTGATATCATGACGCCTCTTTGTGACTGCAGTGTGATGTCATGACGCCACTACGTGACTGCAGTGATGTCATGACGTCTCTCTCTGATTGCAATGTGATGTCATGAGACCACTCAGTGACTGGAGTGTGATGTCATGACATCTCTCTGTGATTGCAGTGTGTGGTCATGACGGCACTCCGTGACTGCAGTGTAAAGTCATGATGTCTCTCTGTGACTACAGTGTAATGTCATGATGTCTCTCTGTGACTCCAGTGTGATGGCATGATGCCACTACGTGACTGCAGTGTGATGTCATGACGTATCGTGTATAGTGGAAAGGTGGTTCATAGCCTATATTTTTTAAATATTAAAAAAAGAAAACATGAAGTGCAATTTTAGTCATTATGAGAAGACTATGTTGTGATTGCATGCATATGATTACTTAAAATGTAACAATTTATGAAAGTTAAAGTTAAAGTTATAAACAAAAGAAGTTGAAGAGCTCTTGCATTACAGTTAGTGCTATACAAAAATACATGTGTTGATAATTTACACTTGCACCTTTTTTTTACAGTAATTAAAGGCAAAATACTGGATACTAGATGTGTGCATCTTTTTTATGATTTTTAATATATGACCATAGCAAAAACATAAGAAGTTGTATTATTATTATATTAACACGCACGCACGTGCATTCTGGCTTTCATGTTTTGTGGGGACATTCCATAGACGTAATGCATTTTATACTGTACAAACTGTATATTCTATTCCCCTTACCTACCCCATTCCCTAACCCCAACCATCACAGAAACCCTTCTCCTTCTTCACATTTTCAAGAAACATCATTTTGTTTGATTTTTAAGCTTGTTTCCTCATGGGGACCTCAAAATGTCCCCACAAGGTCACAAAAATACTGGTATTCACATCTTTGTGGGGACAATTGGTTCCCACAACGTGATAATTACCTGGGCGCGCGCACACACACACACACACACACACACACACACACACACACACACAGACACACACACACACACACACACACACATATATAAAATAGGTAAACGTAAAAAATATGAAGTAAAAATATAGGTAAGGGTAAATGGCCCTCGAAGAAGAGTAGTTGAAGACCCCTGAATTATGATGTCATGATAGCATTCCGTTACTGCTGCCTGATTTCATAAATATTCTACTGGTATTTTCATGGTAATATAGTATTGCCCAAAAACAGAAAATCAAAGCTAATAAATGTTCTCACAGACATAGCAAGGAATGATTATACAATCTATCAGCTTAAACCCACAATACATCCGCTACATTCAGATGTGCCCTATGTGGTCACAGTTACATGACCCACTAAAACCACAGTTACATACTGAAAGATGCATTAATCAGACATCATACCACAGCTAGCAGAAGTTCGCTTAACAAAGCAGAAAGAAAACCGTTCCATCAATACATCTTGCTCCACTCTGACCTCAAAACTGATGTGACTCTGAAATGGGCTGCCAGATTCTGATGAGGTCTGGCAGTAAAGGCCAATGAACAAAGCACATCTGTTTCTTCTTCAGCATGGATGGATCAACCAGTTCTGCTGAAGGTTCTGTCAGGCTTGAAATGTCAGAACCTCACGCTGTCTGATGGTGACCCTTGATCCTATGTTCCCTGATCTCCAACAGTCCACAGCTACTGGACCATCACCTCGAAATACATAACACGCTATTACAGTGTAGAGTGAGCACTAAACAGTAAACAATACAGATATCTGCAAACCGTTACATAACTATTAGTCATTATTAGATAAAAAAACATTTGTGATCCTGTCTGTGAAATCCAGGGGCTAAAGTCTAATAATCTAATTATAAGATTAGGAGCATCAAAGTTGCAGATCTCACTTTACTGTGTTTCAGACTTTTAAAACTAGTAAAGACCATTAAAAAAACAAAACACCCTGACAGGTGCAAACCTGTACAAACACCTTGCCTAAGAGACCACATGTTGATAAAAACACTTAGAGAAATCAATGTTATGAAGAAAAAGCTCATTCCCCACAGCTACAGCTCCGAAACCCTGGTTTGGATGTGAACCAACCCAGACTATGCATCATTCAAACATGCATTATAGCATGCAGATAAAAGCTTCACATAAATGGTCCAGAAATGAATGTGGGAGTATGGCGGAGGTTTCAGCAAGAGGTCTGATCACAGAAAAAACATTAATCCAGACCTCACCGAATGTTTACCTCCATTCCAATTTCTTTCTTTGTGCGTTACAAACATTAAACATTCATGCACACATGCTGCAGCTTTTAACACATACAACGCGACACAAGAAAACAAATATTAAAGCTCACCGTAATCTTGACAAATTGAAATGACATGTTTTATACGTGTACCAGAATGATGAAAAGCAATGATGCAATAATAATAAGATTTGGCCAAATTGCGATAAAATTTTACCTCATGCAAACACAATACTTTGATCAAAATAATGTGATTAAACTCATAATGGCAGCAAGCATAATTGTATTAAAACATGTTGAGGGTGTTGATTGTAATCACAATAAACGGGTATGTAAACACTTTAACTGCATCTGCTACGCATTATCCAAAATTTGCATGTGATCTTGTCATGCACCTTAAGCGCAGATTCGCAGTAAACATCACATTAGAACGTTTTTCCTGAATTCTGTCAACACAAGTCACTGACAACAGTCTCTGATTTTTTTCTTAATCCAGAGACAGTGCCAAAGATATTGAATATTGAGCACTCCTACTACTATGAATAGGGGACAATGCAACGCTCAGTACGACCAATCTGGCAACGAAAGTCTGCCTTCCAGTTAAAAGAACCAATCACCGATCAATATAGACTGAAGATTCTCTGCAGGAGGGGCTCTTTATAGAGTCGCATGTGGAGGTTGACAACCTGTGTACATGTGCAGTAACGACTTTAAAAATGTGTTACCTTATGAGGGAACTCGCGCTGCGTCGCCGAAGCTGGATACGTAAGCCCGCGCTGTGTGTTCTTTCGGCCAGAGCTGGGCCTCCGTCCCTATTTTTCTTCCTCCGAGGAGGTTAAGGTTGAATCTGCAAACGTGGTGGATGCTGGGGTGATCCCTGATTCATCCCCCACTTTTAAGGACCTGTTGGAAGCTGTGACTATGCCGTGGCACGTTTTTTTTAGCCTGCTCAGCAGAGAAACAAGTGTTTTATAAATTGAAACCGCAGCCTCCTTGATGGCCAAGGCTAGGTCTGTACGTTTTTCTCCAATCACTTTACTCCCGGGAGTTCTGGAGAGGGTCCATTCTACCAAACTGGATATGGGTCCCAGACCTCGGGCAATGGCGGGTAATGTGATTTTTCACCCCCTGCCCATAGCAATGGAAACTGTTGTACTGGACTCCGAAGGGGTCAGGCTGTGGAGACCATTCTTTACTTCAGAGCTCCTTCCACAAGGAAGCTTTATGCCTTTAAGTGAACAGTGTTCAATTCCTGGTGCAGCAAACACCTGTATGACCTCGTTAACTGCCCTGTTGGTACAGTTCTGGAGTTTCTGAAGGAAAGTTTCAGTGTAGAAGGAGTTAACTATAGGGTTAACTCCTTCTACACTGAAGGTGTATGTGGCGGCTATATGGGCCTAACATGTCCCTTTGAGTAAGCAGTCATTTGTGAGAGACCGGCTTGTAGTTTGCTTCCTTCATGGCACTCGGGAGCTGAGGCCTGTGGTCCGTCCCAGCGTCCCAGCCTGGGACCTGGCCATTGTTCAGAATGGTCTGTCCATGGCTCGTTTGAGCCCGTTGAGACGTTCCAGATAAGTTTGTGGCACTTAAGACAATACTTCTGTTGGCAGTCACTTCTCTGAGGAGAGTAGGTGATCTTCATGCCCTGTTGGTTTCCCCTACATGGCTGGAATTTGCGCTGGGGATGGTTAAGGCTTTCTTGTACCCAAGGCCCGGTGCCTATGGTACTGACTAATGTGCCATGGCCGTTTGTGCTCTCTGTCCTACCTCGTTTAGGGATCGGAATCAGGAAAAGCTTAACTTGGTGCGTCCAGTGCAAGCACTAGCTTCAGCAATGCAGCATCTTGTTCCCTTCCTAGGTAACAATGGTTTAGGACTGCACAATAAATTGCATGCGTTAGTCATGCTTTCAGATGGAGCAGACCACACAAAGTCGGAGTTTCCTGACAAGCTGGGCCATATCGCATACATATAGCAAGCGATACGTCATGTTAATTAATGCGGAATTGCCCCGATTGTCAGTGAACTACGGCTTTGTGTAGTAAATTGGTTAAAATTTAATGTATGCTGGGTTGTTTCAACCCAAAATGCTTGCCTTTTTCATGCATTGTTGGGTCAGATATAACAATTTTCTAGGTTAATTTAACCCAATGGCTGTGTTCATCCCTTTCTGACCCTTTTCTGTGTTGAAAATAGCCCAGCATTTTTTTAAGTGAAGTGAAGTTATTTTTTTTATATATTTTAGGTATTTTAGGCAGTTTTAGGTTTTATTTACAAAAATGTTGTCCTTGGGTCAACACAATTTGATACCCTAAGGACATCCCTCACTTGGGGGAAAATCAGGTCGAGCCTTAGCCCCTTGGGTTGTTATTAAATCTATTATGGGTTGTTTCAACCCAAAATGCTTTGTTGTTTTCACCCATTGTTAGGTCAGATATAATCATTTTGTAGGTTAATTTAACCCAACGGCTGGGCTCGTCTCTTTCTGACTCTTTTTTTTTGGGGGGGGGGGGGGGGCATTTTTTGAGTGAACGTATTTGAAATTGTAATGGGTATATTAAAACAGTGGCCAAAATGCTAAATAGTGTAGCAGTGTAGATAAATTGCTTCACACTTGCTTTAAATATTAATTTCAGTATAGGTTCAGTTTATCACCCTTATATCACACAGCAGCAGCATATTTAAAATAATTCCTTGACAATTTCATAAAAGCAGCATTCAGTGATACCTCATGCCAATAAAATGTGCCGTCAATGTGCCATTACTGTTAGATTTAGCAGTAAATTTTAAGTTATCACTGTGACATCTCAGGGATTTATGATTTCTGCAGGATAAGATCGTGTGACAGCCCACAACCCAACACAAGTCATTGCTGGATTTGCCAAAGCTTGTGCAGTACGTGGCATGCATGCAGTCTCTGAGATATATTGGATTAACCAAACAAGACTCGAATTTAATTTGTGTTCTGTTTACAGCTTTTCATAGAGAGAGATGAATCATTATTTGCTCCGTGCCAGTTTATTACTGCGGCGTTGTCGATTTCTGATTTACCTGCGACTACTGTAAATGTCAGGTATATAAAAGTACTGTACTTCTTAGTTTTTCATGTCAACCCAGCATAAAGTGATTTTCTTTAGTTAAGTTCTTCATTTAATTTTCATTCTTTTGCAAACGTTCATATTCATTTTAGTTAAGAGAAGTATTAACAATAACCCACATTAAGTCTGTTGAGGAGCTTCGAGCAGAGACTGTTTGCCTTTTAAGTTCTTGAAATGCAGTACAGCTGTGTGCGAAATCACTTTACCTTCTCTCGCTCTCATAATATCTATTCTGTGTTCCTTCATTTCACCTCTATTGATCCAAACATATTGACTTTTACCAGCTACGCTGTTAGGTGTGGTTATGCCGAGAGAAAATACGCGCTGAAAGATGGATAATGCTGACCAAAGCGTAGATGAAGACATAGATTGTTGTTTCAGGTGAAGATTAATTCATTTTAATTGAATTTGCACCGTTGACTTTATTTAAAGTGAATTAAATACTTGGATATATATACTTTATTCTACGGCAAGCGCCGCCTTCGTTTGAAAGGACGGTTATCACGAATCAAATCGACTCGGGTGACCTGATTTCGAAAGAGTCACATATTTTTATCTCGCGTTCGGCTGATGTCAGTCGAGAGCGATAGATTATTTTTTGCACGATTGAATCCTTATGGAGCGTTCACACAGATAGTGATTTTATCACTGGAGGTCGCCAGTCTCTGTATTTATTGGTCATAGTAGGAGTTCTGCTGGGTAATCTGATGTTATTGGTCGGCTCGTGATAGCTATTGAACGTCTGACTACAAAAAGGAGTTACTGTCAGTTTTGACAACAAATCAGATTTCTTGCCGCAGAAAATAACAACAATCTGTTTGTAGATATATTGCAGGAATGTCCACAATTTTGTTATGATAACCTTTTTAATGAATTGAATAAATATAAATGTATTTAAAATAAATAATCTGCTTGCTTTGTTGGTACAAATTGTCTTTGTGCGAGTGGCTTTTATTGGAATAAACAATATATACAGGCAGCTTTGTTGATTATAATGGCACCTTTCTACTGTGTCACATTGTGTCTTTAGCAGTGTAGATTATCTGTAGTGAAGATCTATAGTCTCTCTCTCTCTCTTCCTCTCTCTCTCTCTCTCTCTCTCTCTCTCTCTCTCTCTCTCTCTCCTCACACACCTGGGTCCCTTCATTCGGTTTTATTGCCCTCCTCGTGTAACCACTCAGACGGCAGAGAAAATAATGACCCGTGTCCTTGACCCATTCACACACCACTGTTCCCTTAAAGGGCTTTTACGCCTGTATGTTTTAAGAAGAAAATAAATTGTGACACAGTAATGATTGTACAAGGTCATGAAAGCAGCTGCTATGAAATAAAACTTACAAAATCACAAAAATGCAAACATTTGCATAAAAATAAACTATTTAATAGTAATTAAATGCTTGAGGGATCTAAAGGGATCTAAAAGCATTTACTGCCCCGCCCCTTTCTATCTGGTTTGGCTGCTGTTTTAGTTGGATTAATTCATAATTAATCAAAAACTTTACTTTCATTAGTATGCATTCAAACTACACTTTTGGTTCCACACGTGACCTTTAAAGTCATATAACCCAAATATTATATTCACTGGATTTAAACATCAAACTGAACAATCGCCTAAATTAAAAATAGTTTAAACTTATTGTAGCTGCATTGTAGAAAGTGAAGTAGATGGCGTACTTTTTTACTTTTTGATTTATTATTTGTTGTTTAGGATGTATTATTTATTAGAATTGTGTGATGAGATATCCTTACATTGTAGCTTACCTAATTTGAATAAAGGGCAGATCACACAGAATGCGTTTATGGCAGTGAGGCGAGGCGCTTTTTTTGAAAGCTCTTCTATGGGCAGTAAGTGTTATGTGCGCTGTTTATGCGCACCAAACGTCTCACGTTTTTGCCACCTGCCGCGCCACACGTTTTTGCAAAAGCACTATAAGCGGCTGAAGTTGATAAAAGTTAACTCTAATGCTGCGTTCAGACCAGCCGCGATAGAGGCGTCAAGCGTGAGTGATTTCAATGTTAAGTCAGTGTAAAGACGCGTTAAAGCGCGTCTGGAGGTCTCATTCTAGTCTTGTTTACGCGAATGGCATGAGTTAAAAATTTGAACTTTGGCGGAAAAACGCGCCGCGTTAACCAATCAGGAGCTTGCTCTAGTAGTGACATGATTACAGACAAGCAAGCGGAGGTGCAGAAGCCCCTCCCATGACACAAATTTCCATGTGATTGTCTCGATAACAATCCCAAACGAGGCATAAGTGTCTTATCTAGCAAAACGATTGTCATTTTTGACAAGAAAAATAACAAATATACACTTTTAAAGCACAACTTCTCGTCTAGATCTGGTCGTGATGCGCCAGGTGACCCCACGCAATACGTCATGACGTCAAGAGGTCACAGAAGACGAATGCGAAACTCCGCCCCAGTGTTTACAAGTGTGTTGAAAGAGGACCGTTCCTACGTTGTTGTATGTCAACTGATACTAATTAATGTCTTTGTGTCAGTTTATTGTTTACAATGGTCCGCAAATGTGCGTTTTATATATGTAACACGTGACCTCCCTACGTCACTACGCATTTATGTTAGGTCGCGCTGGACCGGACCTAGACGAAAAGTTGTGGTTTAAAAGAGCATATTTTTTTTTTCTGTCAAAAATGACAATCGCTTCGCTAGATAAGACCCTTATGCCTCGGTTGGGATTGTTTATAGGCCTTTGAAACTCAGTTGAAAAAAACTGTTACGTGTTGAGTTAAAGGCGGAGTCCACGATGTTTGAAAAACGCTTTGGAAAAGGAGACGGGCCGACTACCAGAACACACTTATAGCCAATCAGCAGTAAGGAGCGTGTCTACTACTAACCGACATCCTTGCCGGGTTGCGTATGTGTGGGGCGGGTCTATCAACAGAAGGTCCAGATTCTATTGGGGTAGGGGCGTGTTTGTTTAGGTGATTTCAAATATCAACATTGGCTTTCAAACATCGTGGACTCCGCCTTTAAGTGTTAATTGTTGGTGTCTATTAAAGTCCATTAAAATGAGAAAAATCCTGCAATGTTTTCCTCAAAAAACATAATTTCTTCTCGACTGAACAAAGAAAGACATCAACATTTTGGATGACATGGTGGTGAGTAAATTATCTGGATTTTTCTTTTAAGAAAATTGAATATTCCTTTAATGTTAATGTTTTCAGGACGTTCTTGCGACCCGGGAGCAACTTTGAGAGCAACTTTCACGACTCGGTACTTGGTCACAACCCGGTAGTTGGGGACCCTTTGCTCTAAACGGAAAAGCTCCCGACATCATTCCTGTTTTTTCCATTGTCCATTCGAATGAGGGTAGAGGTGAGCCTTCCGTTGTGGTGACAGAAGTGCGGCAGCAAGTGGTGGTGACAGTGTGGTGACAGTTGCTTGGAATAACCGGAGACTGCACTCACTCATTTTCTCCTGCGTGCACCTCTCACCTTCGATCAAGGTCTGAGCGAACGTCCTCTTTTTGAAGTTTCTGCTAATATGACAGTTTTTATGACAGCAAACCAAAGTTTCATAAGCGCTCACACTTCAACATTTGATTGGCAGGACAGCTGCCTTGGTGGTTGCCTAGCAATATAAAAACGCAGCACACTGCTCTTTTCTGAAGTCAATTAAATAAAGGCAGTGCTTTGCGCCTTTAATGTTATAAACCCATTTTGTGTAAGTCAGCTCCCTAGTTCAGTAGTCAGGGCACTGTCCATGGTGGCTTTCAATCAGAAAATCCTTTTAAAGCACTAAAGTGGATCTGTTTCACAACATGCTTAAGTAGTCATATCACAAGAAAATTAATTATTAGTGTCCCATTGTGATGTAGTGAGCTAGTTTCCTTACTAGTGCCTGTATCCCCCTTACGAAAATTAACCATGTTTTTTTTGTGGTAAAAGTGTAACCTTGTTTATTGGTACTATTACCAAAACCATGGTTTTACTACAGTTTGTAAAACCTTAGTTAATTTTTGTAAGGGCCAGGTACACGATATTCTGATTCACGACTGAGTAAGGCCTGGGACACACAGGACGATTTTTATCTTTAACGATTTTAAATGCATCGGAAACCACGGACATAGGGACAGTGTCAAACGATTTTTAACAACATAATCCTTGGGATGCACACCACTGGATGATTTGAACAGACCGCGAGACCACACACGTGAATGTTGTACCGATTTCAAAGTGACACAAAATCTCACAGAAACGCGAGATTAAACGTTATAAAAGCCCAAAAAATCGACTGCAGTAAAGTACTAATTGGGTCACGCCCCCTTTCGGTTGCCGAGGGTGCAAATCGGGCTTAAAATCCTCACGTGTGTGGGCATGTAGTGTATTTGAGTCGAAAATAAAAACACGGTGAATAATTAGTCATGGTCAAAGTGTGACGGCAGTAACTGCTGTTTATCCCAACCCCAATTAACAGGTGACCCTAATTATTGTCCACCAGCTAAAGTCAACACAATAAAGGAGTCAGAGGCCATTCACGTACAACCATCAGCGTAACTACTTACTGCATTATATAGTCGGCATATAATATAATATACATATTTTGTTTAAATAATGCAGTCGAGCAGTACAAACAGACGTATGTGACATTGTAATGTGCTCTCTTTATCCAGCTCATTTCGGCAAATGTAATAAGTCATCTAAGCATGCATAACATTTGCATACTACTGTATACACAGTGTACTTATAATATACCGCAGTAGTATGGTAGATGTTATTCGAAACATAGCCAAAGGGTTTGTTTACGCTACAAAGCCTAATGCACAGATATGGTATTTTATGCATACATTTGTTTTGCACCTTTGCATTCACTAAAGACATAAACAACCGTGTTTGGCCAAGTTAATCTTACCTGAACACCAGGTAATGATTTCTGACCCAATTTAGCTTAAACGTTCCTCATCATAATTCCTGTAGAAAAACAGATAAATGTCTAACTGTCGTGTCCTGAAAGAGCATACTAACATATGCACATGTACACCAATGTTTGCTGTGTTTCATTGTGCTCTCAGGGGACTGCGGCAGAGGCTTTATTCCGCCAAAACACGTCAACGGGAAAAGTGATCGTTAAAACGTTGCTGAAGGAGAAAAGAAACAATTAGCCAACTTTTACAAATGATAACATTTTTGCGCAGTGTGAATTCTCAGATGGATCGTTGTTTTGGTGGTGCTTGCTAAACGAAGCATCGCTATTATTATCGTTTATACTCATTTAAACTGAAATATCTTTCACGTCTGCAGCACAAACAAATCATGTCGCTTGTTTAAAGATGTTTGTTTCTGTTTTTTTCAAGTAAGCAAATTTCTGCCAAGTGGGCGAAATCCTATAAAGTCACTTCTATGGTTCTACTGTTTATAGCTCAGTGGTAGAGCATTGTGTTAGCAGCACAAAAGGTCACGGGTTCGAACCCAAGGGAACACATACTGTATGCTGATTAAAATGAATACCTTGTAAGCAGTGCCGGTCCTAGATGCTGGGGGGCCCTAAGCAAACCTTTGTGACGGGCCCTCTTGTCAGTGCATTTTTAAAAACCATTCAATGTTGCTGTTAGTTATTTGTTAACTAACCACGTAGTGTATTATCTTACAGCTGTGTATTTTTCCATATCCACATTACTTTGAAACCCTGAATGATAAACTTGCTGATTATAACATGAAACATGTATTTGCTGTAAAGCTGTTTTGATTTAAAATGTGTTGTGAGAAGCACAAAAATTTAATATATAAATACTAGGGCCGGGACTTTAACTAAAAAAAAAAAAATTATTAATTACACAAAAAATAACTCGTTAAACATTTTTTGCACCGCAGAACATTTCTCATTGGATGAGTTTCGGCGGACTAGCGTGGACATTAGCCCGACACCGACTACAACGACTTGGTTGAACAAAAATAAACAATGTTTTGTTGCTTAAGCTTATGTATTCAGTCATTATTCATGGTATACTACAAATCCATGTGAAAAAATTATTTCTCAATGTTCTCAGGTCAAATATTTATATGTGATTAAAATGTGATTAATTTTGATTAATTAATTACAAAGCCTCTAATTAATTAGATTAATTTTTTTAATCGAGTCCCGGCCCTAATAAATACATACTCTTAATACAGTAAAAAAAACCATTTAAAACGTTACCCATTTACTAAACCTAAACAAACTGAAAGACAAACACATTAAAATGGATAAATGTGGTTAACTTTATTTACTGACAAATTATTCATTACTGAAAATTACCTATAAAATGCAAACGAAACGTTTTGTTTGGCAGAACTAACAAGAATTTAAAATATTACAAACACATACCTTCATCTTGTTCCCTTGCTTCACGTTTTTTTCCTATATTCTGCTCCAGACGGATAGTTTTCTTTTTAAAGCAATAGTGGGCATATTATATGCGCATCGTTAGCACATCATTGTCCTGCGTCATGCACGCGGCCATTTCTAAATGCGAAGGCTGCAACCTCCGGAGGTCGCATATGTGCGCTGCACGTCATCAAGCTTGGTTTATTTAAGTTAAATAAGCATTTTATTTGCAAGTTATAAGCATAATATAACAATTAATCGTTAACTAAGAATAATAGTCAACTTTATAATTGTTAATAATCTGAAATACGTCTTTATGACGTACTTAAAGAAATCATTAAGTATTTTTAAAAACCTGCATAAATCTGCATGTTTGCAAATTATTTAGCGTCTCGTTTTCATTAAACATAATAATAATTTTGATTTGGTATAATGGTTTTAAATTATCTTGAGATCAAGGGGGCCCCCTAGTGGTGCGGGGCCCTATGCAAATTGCGTAATTTGCGTATAGGAAAGACCGGCACTGCTTGTAAGTCGCTTTGCCTACCCTAGCAACAGAAAATATCAATGACATAGCACCATCCTACTGTAGAAATAACCAACGCACTTCATTTTAGTCATATAATGTCCCTAATTCGAAAATCACAGTAAATAACCTTTAAAATTTGTTTTGTTTGGGTTTAAGAAGTCTGACTCGATTCATTCACAGTGTGAGAGAGCAGCTTTTTCAAAGAACAGCCAGACTAAAGAGTTGAACCCTTGAGGCCTTTATTTCATAGAGTCACAGCGTGTGAAAACTGTCACATATGTACTTGATAAAGGAAATCTACACACACACACACACACACATTTTGGAGGAAAATTACAGAAGATGCGGTTAAAAGCGATCCTCAGGCCTCTGTTGATGTTTTTAACCTTGTTTTGGGGAGTGAAGTCTCAGCAGATGACAAACCGGCCTGTGGCACCAACGAGATAAAGTGATACTTCCACCGTCATATCAAAAAGAGCAACTTCAGGCACTGTCACTCGCAGAAAAACAGAAGCGATTTCACGCCTCGGGATATTCGGAAAACAGAACCCAACTTTCAGCTTTGTGCTGCAGATGCATCACCTGCGTGGAGATCTGCACCGGTGGAGACCCTGAGGGACGTGTTGCTTCTGTAAGGACTCGGTCACTGGTGGTCTGTCACTCAGGGGAATTACACTGGATGCTGGCGATTCCTGACAGATGATGTTTGGCTTCGAACTGGCATTTATATCTTTGTCTCCCATAGCCAGACATCAGCCCCTTTCACACATACTGTCTTTACTGGTGATTTACCAGTAAGGGAGGTTGTAAGATTACCAGTAATTTACTAGTAAGCGCTATGTGTGAACAGAGGATAAGGATTACCAACATTAGAACGGACGATGTCAGGACGCGCTGACAGCTTTGGGCCAATCATAACATTTTGATACATGATGACGTGTTTATCCCTGCAATGGTTATGGACGTTTCTCACCACACGCATGCTGCCTAAAGTCGAGTACACTTGAAGTTAACGTCCACATTTCTTCAAGTTGTTTGTCATCTATTTGCCACTAACTGCCCAAGTCCTTTGTGAAGCCTATGTTTAAACATTGCTGCTGTTTAAGACGCAGGTTGTGACTCTTCAGTTCTGTTTGAAGTCACCTAATGCAATGTTTGGTCAACTGCGCGACTGTCAGTGTTTGCCACAGAAGTAAAAACACAAAATACGGACCGTGGATGTGGAGTCTAATACCACAGTGCTGTTTAATGCTCTATTCTGATTGGTTGATAAATGTTCCACGGGTGTTGAATTATTTAAAAATCCGCTTTGCATCGTGATGCATTACCACCTTGGGTGTGCATTATTTTTAAATAACTCAAAGGCCCGTCATCAATTATTCCTAACATAACACGCTATTGTTAAGAAATGCAACTCTAACTTCACAGCACGTCAGTTTAGAGGTAACTTCCGTTTTCTCACCAAGTTTACTGGTATTTTGGTACTGATGTGTGATGACTGATGTGATAACATCTTACTTTTAAAAATACGGAATGTCACTGCGTGTGTGAACAACACGTTTTTGTATTTACTTGTAAAGTCATTCTGGTCAATTTATGGTAATTTATCGAAATTACTGTGTGAAAGGGATATTGACTAACAGGAGACTGCTTAAAAAAGTCACAATGAAATCAATAACGACAATTTGTATATCCCCGAGGGCGGGGCTATATTGACTATTCAGTGTCCAGACTTCCAAATTCCAATGATCCAATTCCCAAGGTTGAAATCAAGTCACACCTTACAGTTTTTCTCATTCCAAAAGCAATTTCACTCGCATATACAGTACATCACAATGCGAAAGAAAACACTATTGCATCTTCCGTTTTATGCCGACTTAAACCTTTAGGTGTTACCAATTGAAATAATTAACAAGAAATCACCTTAAATATTTTATTTAAAGTGCAAAAATTAAAGTTAATAAAACAAAAACGGTAATATTCAACCCAGTCTCATCCCATGGCGTCAATATTTTTTGACGAACTGGGGACTTCAATACTATTAAGTCTGTTGCATTCTCTTTCCTATTTTCTTACCATTTTCGCGTCGGTTTAGGGTTAGATTTACATAATGACATCCCTACCCAAACCTAACCCTAACCCCAATGTCAGGTGACAACTGTTTAATTTCGCGTACCTAGTAGTATTGAGGTCCCCAGTTTGTCGGGGGATGACGCGAGGGGTGTGCCCTCCGCGTCAGCTGTTGACGCATGGTCAAGTGGCGTCAAATATTGACGCCATGGGATGAGGATGTGTTGCAATATTATTCTGTGTATGTTGTGAATATTTATAATTTTGATTAGCTTAATACTGTTGGTTAGTTTAATCTACATCAACGTGTCAAATTTTCTAAAATTTAAATGATTTTTTTCTAGTTCCATATTTAATTAAAGTCAGAAACGCCTCCTCTGTGTGCTGCTGACAGGCACGTAGCAGGTGAAGCAAATTATGGATCCTTCGGAGGCTAGACCGTCTCATGCCAGTTCTCTTCGTGGACTTCGGGGCCTGCGACCTCCAAAGAAGGAGTGCTTGCTTTTTGAGGTCATGTCCTTAGAAGGGCGCAGACTCGCAGCCTTCGAATTGGGACACAGCTATTGTTAATTTTTTATGTATTTTCTCATTTTGTTTATTTTAACCTAATCAAGGTACAAATTGTTGCTTTAAAATTAACAATTGTTGTAAATGACCCTGTTGTAACAGAGTTTAAATGCATATTCTTATGTACAGTATGTGGTGACTGTGTTGGTGCCAAAACACAATTTCCGCCATTTGTTTATAAGTTTGTCACATATAACCAGTGATGGGAATAACAGCGTTATAAATAAATGGCGTTACTAACAGCGTTTCTTTTTCATTAACGAGTTCCCCTGTTATAACGCCATTATCGTTACTGATAACTAAATGATGCGCGTTACTATAATTGATCTCACAGAAGCAATTTTCATCCGAGTAGGCTCTCTCTCAGCCAGACAGTAGGACCTCCCTGCTTAAAAAACAACAACAATAAAACCATTACAGAAAATTCTAATGGTTTCCATTAAAATACCAATAGGAACCATTAACTTTTACCATTAAATCCACTACACTGTTGTCAGGATTTGAGAGTACAGAACCCAGGCGCAGACAACAGATGAACGCAAAGGGGTTTATTAAATAAAACAGAAAAACAAAACCCACGAGGGGGTAAACAGGGCAATAAACAGACAGACTCACAAGGTTACACTAAACTAGACAACAGACTTGAAATAACTCACTAGACAGGATATGACTTGACTCAACTTGGTCTTACAAACTCACATGGAACAAACACACCATATAAACAGACGATCGAGCACAGGACTGCAAACACAAGGGCATTAAATAGGGGAGCAAATCAAGAGGGGAACAGGTGACATGAATCAAACAATAATGGGATAACTAACGAGGAAACAAGGGGGCGGGGTCAGGAAACGAGACAAAGCACATGGCAATGAAAAAACAAAGCTAGTGCTCTCACACAAAACATTGGGCTGCCATGATCCTGTCACTATGACTAGAAAACTGTGACCTGAAGACAGGATCATGACAACTGTAGTGTGTTTTGGGCCATTTTCCATTAGAACCAATACATAGAACCAATAGAACCAATACATACTATTAGAGACCAACAAAGACACATACACTGTAGTATGTTTTGGGCCATATTCCATTAGAACCAATACATAGAATCAATAGAACCAATACATACCATTAGAGACCAACAGAGACGAATACACTGTAGTATGTTTTGGGCCAAATTCCATTAGAACCAATAAAAGTCCCAATAAAACCAATAAAAACATTAGAATTTCTGTGATGGTGTCTAGTGTTTTTGTAATCAGGGCTGCAATGTTTTTCTCTAGTGTGTGTGTTTGTGTGTTGGGACCATAGACTGTAAAAAAATATGGACGTAGTGTCCGTGACGTCACCCATTGGTTTGTGAAGATCGCTTTTGAAGCTTAAAGTAGGCGTTGCCTGCCGTCGCCATCTTGGCCGCGCGTCCCCGCGAATTACTCGTCGAAAACCGAAAATGGGTAAAGAGGCGGGACATGGGTGAAGCTGAGGTGAAACCACGCCCGCCTAGCGCGAGTCTAGTGACAGCAGTGGCTGTTCAACCGACACTCAAGCAGCCACACCCTTAATTATGCTGAAGTTTAAGGCTTAATACAATTTAAATGGATGAGTTACAAAAAAATTCACCCCCCTCACAGTTGTCATGAAGGGCAAAATTAGCTATATAGGCCAAAAACACTTTTTGTACCAGGCTGTAAACATATTATTTTCTACTGTAAAGTTGGCCATTTTTAACATGGGAGTCTATGGGAATTGACTCCCTTTTGAAGCCAGCCTCAAGCGGCCAGTCGATGAATTGCAGTTTAAGTCACTTCCGTGTTGGCTTCATTAGAGAGATCGGAAGGTTGCCCCTCGGTTGGGACACATAACTGATGATGAATGGTGTGTGTGTCAGAAGGGGTGGGACAAACACATAACTGATAATAACTGGCTTAATTTCCATTGTTAGCCAACCAGAGGCACACACAAGCACATGCACAGTCCGAGCAGTGATGCCAACTTAGTGACATTGTTGCTAGATTTAGTAACTTTCTAGACTCATTTAGCGACTTTATTTAAAAAAAAAGTGACTAGGACAAATCTAGCGACTTTTTCTGGAGTGGTTGGAGACTTTTGGAGACTGACATGAAAGCACGTATTGTTCACTCTTCTCAATAAGCAGCGGGTGCTGTGGGGACCATCCCCGTCCCAAAGCACTCATAGGCAGCCCAGTCCTTGCGCTCCAGCGACGAAAGAGTGATGGCAAGTACAACGAGCTCAAAGGTAGCGTTCGCAAACTCTGGAAGTATAATAAGCACAATTTTTTCCCTTGATAAAGTGAAAGGCAAGAATGTTTATGTAACGTGCAATTTATGCCCAGGAAGAAAAAGTTTCTCAACGTCTGTGTCAAGTAATTCTGATCTAATGAAGCATTCATATAACAGATTTAATATTGGGGGCATCCAAGTTATTAAACTGTAAAATAAAAGCATATTTATAGGTTCTGCAAACATAAGAAGAGATACAACAGTATAGCTTAAGACAGATATGCCGTAGGCTTTTTGAACGACTATTATGTATTATCTGCGGTGACGTCACTACCTGCGAGAAACCTGACAAATCTTCAAGTCCCATGTAAACACAGTTGTCTGCATAACCGGTTTATTGATTTGCATAGAGACAGAGCGCAGTTATGCTAATTTGAAAACCACGCCCACCTGGGGGAGACCAATCCAACCGTCTCCATTGACTTTGTATTGCGATAGGCCGCCTCCTTGTCATTTCTGGCTTATAACAAAAAGCAGAGTGCTGCCCGGGGGGCTGCTGTGTGGCGGGGTGTACAGCTAACAAGCTAAAAAACACAGAAATAAGTTTTTATAAGCTGTCGAGCCGTAAAACTCAGCCTTTAAGGAGAAAAAATTGGATCGGCCACTATGTTTCCCTCTAGTGGGCACAGTTCTACTAATAGTAGTATTATGAAAAGTTGCCAGTTTTCCACTTTTGTGTCTTTAAACGCTCATTTTTGGGGGGGTCGGCAGCTTATAAAAGCTTATTTCTGGGTTTTTGGGCTTGTTAGTTGTACATATTGTCACACAGCAGCTTTTAGGCATTTTTCTGTTTTTTGTTATAAGCCAAAAAATGACAAGGAGGCAGCCTCTCGCAATACAAAGTCAATGGAGATCGATGGGTCGTCCGCCCCCCAACCCCCCCCCACCCCGGTGGGCATAGTTTTCAGGTTATGACGCGTTGCGCTCTGTCTCTTTGTAAAGCAACACGATCTCACAAATTTCCATGGGATAGTCACCGAATTTGGCATTCTTACGGATTTGTTACTCAACTGTTTTGTCCTATTTTCTTACCATTGTCGCTTCGTTTTAGGGTTAGATTTGGTGTTTGCATTAGTATGTCACTTAAAGTATTGGTTTATAAAAAATTTTTGATGTATTCTTTTAAATTTTCTAAACTTTAATCAATTGTCGCCTGGCGTTGGGGTTAGAGTACGAAAATAGGACAAAACAGTTGAGTAACCAATCCGTGAGAATGCCACGGAAATATGCGGAGATCCGTGAGAATGCCACGGAAAAATGAGCAAAAAATTCTGTGACTATGCCACGGAAATTTGTGAGATCAGGTTGCAAAGGCATAAAAACGAAGCAGTTTTTTTCTAGTTATCCGCTTACTTATGCAAACGCACTCAATTATGTAACGCCGCTGTTACTAACTCCATTACTACAGTTGTGAGAAGTACAGTAACTAGTAACTATAACTAATTACTTGTTTAAAGTAACATGCTCTAACAAGTCAGAAAATTGCGTAAAGTCAGCCAATTAGTTTAAACCTTGCAATTGCGAGAATTTTTTTTTTTTATTTCAAAATCAAGCATCGGATGGTGTATGAACACTTCAGAGTGTTTAATTTTACACTAGTGACTTCTAAAAGAATGCTAATGCTAATGAAATAGGGCCAAGAGAAGCAAACATAATTCCTTCGTTCAAAATTCCTTTTATCTTTATTTCAATAAGCTGTTGAGCTTCTAAGAGCGTTCGAGGGTTTTGACAGTGTCCTGGCAGAATTGCAGTAAAGCTTATTAAGAACAAAAATTTCTAATGACTGTTTGCCACAGCTGGTGGTGGGTGGTAATACTAAACACCACGAACCCCTCTGGTGGAACCCAACAACCTGCATGAGCTCCACCCAAAACTAGCAGTCAGCATGTTTGTGTTTGTGTGAATTTAAAACTATTCTTGGCTATGTGTGACAAACGGTCACATGTTCTGGCCACCATCTGTACAGCAAAAATGGGGCTTTGGCAGTGATATCGCTGAGATATGACAGACATCAAACCAATTAGGGGATGGAAGCGACGGTTTGGATGCTCCGGATTTTTGCGATGCATTAAAATGAATAAAAGGCTCCATCATTCACCTCATAGTCATAATAAAGATGATACAGAATGACCCAGATTCAACAAACAAGTTGTGTGTGTGGTAGCACTCTGAATTAGAGAGAGGAAAACTGGAACAATGCAGAAAGATCATTACTTAAAAATCTTTTTGGGGAAATGAGGCATGGGGTAGGAGACAGAAGCAGAGGTACTGAAACTAAATAGGAGCTCAACCCCATATTGCCTCATTGTTTTATCCCATGTATCCCTTTTTCTGTGTCCCCACATATCAAACGTCTGTAAATGTCACAAGGGTCGGTCAGAACGCTCAATGTGACAAAGCCAGATTGACACGCCACCCCCAAGGACCTGCGCTGTCAACCCTGAGCGTTCTGTGACTCTACGGGAGCGTTTGGTTCCAGTCTTGTGTGCTACTCAGAGCGTATCCAAACCCCACTGAGATGGTGTGAGACTTTAAGTCAGCCTTCTGGAGATACAGACACCCACACTACAGAAAGAGACAGATGTGACTAAAGTAGATCCTGTCACAATTCCAGCCAAAAGAATCTTTTAGAGAAACCAAGACTAATCATCTCTACTTTTGAATTTCTATAGTCATACGCAGGCCCACACAGAATATGTGGAACTTTGCAGAAAGATTTGCACAGAGTTGGAATTCTCATCATGCAATGCGATCAAATTCTTTGAATGTTCGATGTTACAAATGCATCACAATATCAACTGTGACATTGACCTATTTGATGGGACAGTCAAACATTAACATATTTTAAATAGAATTAGCATGTTTATTTTCTTTATGATAACTGGACATCACATCTGTGGCATAAAAATGGTCCCTAGCTGTCACTGTGGCGGTACACTTTTAAAAATTACACCTTTGCACCTAAAGAGTTTATATTGGTACCTCAAGAGTGTATACTGGTACCAAATATATACATATTTGAGCCAGAATGATACATATTAGGACCTTTTTAAAGGGTACTGCCCCAGCGACAGCTAGTGACCATTTTGTCTGACTGCAAAATGTTTATGAATGCATGCTGTGTACAGTTTCACCCAGTATTTTATAAAAAAAAAGGTAACACTTTACTTGAAGGGGTGTTTATAAGACTGACATGACACATGCCATGAAAATAAAGGAGATGGTATGCACATTTATGACAACTTTCATTAAAGGTGCAGTGTGTAAATTTTAGTGGCATCTAGTGGTGAGATTGCAAATTGTAACCAACAACTCAGTTTACAGCTCACCCTTCACTTTTGAAATGCATAGAGAAGCTACGGTAGCCGCCACAGGACAAACATATCACACTTGAAGATAACTTAGTAAAAAAGTTTGTCCGTTAAGAGCTTCTGTAAAAAACATGGTGGCACAAAATGGCGACTTCCATGTAAGGGGACCCTCTGTGTATGTAGAAAAAGGTCTCATTCTACATAACGGTTCATTATGAAAGGTCTTTATACACCCCTGATAATATAGTTTTGTATATTATTTTGCATTTCTGTCAAGAGATCCTTCTAAAAATTACACACTGCACCTTTAAGTGTCATTTGTTCAGTTATGTCATTTTTAGATGACATTGATTGAGATGTCTTTATTATGGCAACTTGACATAAACCAATACATCATAACTTCTCATAAATCTGTTATAAACATGACACACCAGAATAATGATCAAACTTAAGAAACAACCTAGCTTAATGGGTTAACGTTACATTAAACTGTCATTAAAAGACATTAAGTGTTAATACTATGTCAAATCATTTTAAATACCTTAACAAAATGCAACAGACACGTCAAAATATTATACTTTATTTTATTTATATACACAATAAATAAAAAAAAAACTGATAACTAACAGAACTTGTTCGTCTTCACAAAGAGGTTTCTGACATAAAAGAAAAAATGAACAAAACATTTAATTAATTTAATTAAATAAATGTAATTTACTGTTTTTCCAGCAATATGGACCCAACGCTGCATGGCTTAACCCATTATTGTACTGATTTGATTTAATTTTAGGTGAATCAATCTCCAAATGCAATAAAATATAATTTTATCAATTTTAATTATTATTATTATTATTGAATGATTGATTTTATTTGTTAAACACAGAGATGAAACTTAAAAAAAACATTATGAACTAAAGAATATTCATCACACTGTTATAAAACTATATGACAGAGTATTAACACTTAATGACATTTTTATGACAAATTATATTTGTACTACTGTAGTTGAGGTCAAGAAAAATATTCATGGTGCTGTTATAAAACTATTCGACAGAGTATTAACACTTAATGACATTTTAATGACAAATTATATTTGTATTACTGTAGTTGAGGTCAAGAAAAATATTCATGATGTTGTTATAAAACTATTCGACAGAGTATTAACACTTAATGACATTTTAATGACAAATTGTATTTGTACCACTGTAGTTGAGGTCAAGAAAAATATTAATGACGCTGTTATAAAACTATTAGACAGAGTATTAACACTTAATGACATTTTAATGACAAATTGTATTTGTACCACTGTAGTTGAGGTCAAGAAAAATATTCATGATGTTGTTATACAACTATATGACAGAGTATTAACACTTAATGACATTTTAATGACAAATTATATTTGTATCACTGTAGTTGAGGTAAAAAAAAAATATTCATGACGCTGTTATAAAACTATTCGACAGAGTATTAACACTTAATGACATTTTAATGACAAATTATATTTGTATCACTGTAGTTGAGGTCAAAAAAAAATATTCATGACGCTGTTATAAAACTATTCGACAGAGTATTAACACTTAATGACATTTTAATGACAAATTATATTTGTATCACTGTAGTTGAGGTCAAAAAAAAATATTCATGACGCTGTTATAAAACTATTCGACAGAGTATTAACACTTAATGACATTATAATGACAAATTATATTTGTACCACCGTAGTTGAGGTCAAGAAAAATATTCGTGATGCTGTTATAAAACTATTCAACAGAGTATTAACACTTCATGACAATTTAATGTCAAATTGTATTTGTACCACTGTAGTTGAGGTCAAGAAAAATATTCATGATGTTGTTATAAAACTATTCGACAGAGTATTAACACTTAATGACATTTTAATGACAAATTATATTTGTACTACTGTAGTTGAGGTCAAGAAAAATATTCATGATGTTGTTATAAAACTATATGACAAAGTATTAACACTTAATGACATTTTAATGACAAATTATATTTGTATTACTGTAGCTGAGGTCAAGAAAAATATTCATGATGTCGTTATAAAACTATATGACAGAGTATTAACACTTAATAACATTTTAATGACAAATTATATTTGTATTACTGTAGTTGAGGTCAAGAAAAATATTCATGATGTTGTTATAAAACTATTCGACAGAGTATTAACATTTAATGACATTTTAATGACAAATTATATTTGTACTACTGTAGTTGAGGTCAAAAAAAATATTCATGACGCTGTTATAAAACTATTAGACAGAGTATTAACACTTAATGACATTTTAATGACAAATTATATTTGTATTACTGTAGTTGAGGTCAAGAAACATATTCATGATGCTGTTATAAAACTATATGACAAAGTATTAACACTTAATGACATTTTAATGACAAATTATATTTGTACTACTGTAGTTGAGGTCAAAAAAAAATATTCATGACGCTGTTATAAAACTATTAGACAGAGTATTAACACTTAATGACATTTTAATGACAAATTATATTTGTATTACTGTAGTTGAGGTCAAGAAACATATTCATGATGCTGTTATAAAACTATTTGACAGAGTATTAACACTTAATGACATTTTAATGACAAATTATATTTGTACTACTGTAGTTGAGGTCAAAAAAAAATATTCATGACGCTGTTATAAAACTATTAGACAGAGTATTAACACTTAATGACATTTTAATGACAAATTATATTTGTACTACTGTAGTTGAGGTCAAAAAAAAAATATTCATGACGCTGTTATAAAACTATTAGACAGAGTATTAACACTTAATGACATTTTAATGACAAATTATATTTGTATTACTGTAGTTGAGGTCAAGAAACATATTCATGATGCTGTTATAAAACTATATAACAGAGTATTAACACTTAATGGCATTTTAATGACAAATTATATATGTACCACTGTAGTTGAAGTTAAGAAAAATATCCATGACGCTATTATAAAACTATTTGACAAAGTATTAACACTTAATGACACTTTTTGTGAAAGATTGTTTCTGATGAATACTAAATTTATCTTTACAGTATTCACAGCAATATTTCTGCTAAAAATGATGTGAGCAAAAGTGAGGAGGCCCCAGCAAGCACGTCTTCAGGATCATCCAGCACCAGCCGTCACAAGGTCCAATCTAAACAAAAGAAAACAGTCCGAGACAAACCTCTGGAGATGTACCTCTTATCAAAAGATGCTAAAGGGAAAACAATGAAAGCGAAGCACAGAAGAGAGAAAGAGGAGCACAGAAGAGAGAAAGAAGAGCACAGAAGGAGCACTCTGCCAGTTTTGGGTCACACCTATAGATGTTTATAATATACCATTTTATTTAGTTATTTTTTTAATGTTTATACATTCAAGAAATACAGTTGAACATGTACATTTCATAGATGTTTATTTGCACTACAGTTCACTTAGACTTCTATCATTGTGACTTATTTGCTCTACAGCTCTGCCAGTTCTTGTTCACAAAAAATAATGTGTATTATATACCATTTTACTTATGTATTTTAAGTGTTTATACATTTAAGAAATACATTTGAAAATGTCTAATTTCTAAATGTTGATTTGCACTACCGTTCAGTTGCACTACAGTCATTGTGACTTTTCTGGACCAACATTTCTGACTCCTGTTTTATTTGATTTTACTGTCATGTCTCTGATTGTTATTGCAAACTGCAGTTCATTCACAAAAATAAATGTTTGGTTAAAAAAACGAATTGTAAATAACGTGACATTTTGGCACTATGCATATATTTGTACATCAGTATTGTTGACCTCTTATTGTAATAACTACATACTTATTGCATCATTATATTTATAGGCAACACTTACCAATTTGCAGGAGTATTAACATTTTTGGGCACAACAAAACTGGTGGTTCCTTGTTCTACCCACCCACCGTCTATAAAACGAGTATATTGGTTAAAAGGATAACTTAAATCTTTAGCCAAATCACAAAATACAATACATTTGGCAGGAAATTTGAGAAAATTGTTAACAGAGAAAGTGCTTGTAAAAGATTTGTTAAAAATACACACATCGGATCACCCATTACCTTATATTTTGTGAAAGAGTTTCAATTTTGATATAACGTGTTCTATCAAAAATAGTTAATTTTATGTGGATAGTGCTGATATATTAACTGATGATAAAAGAATCGAATCAAATAGATTTCATTTAAAAATGTATTCAAGTTCACGGAGATATTGTTTGTACAAAGAATATATATAGTGCTACTTAAAAGATCCATGTTTGTTTGCTTGCCCGTTAACCAAAAATCATATATGAATGTTTATTGACTACACGCGAGTGTAAATACCGGCTCTCTTCTTCTGTGTGACAAGTGAGTGTCAGAACAGACGCATAACGTCTCGCAGCGCCACATTGTGTACCGGCATATATCTGTTTTGTATTAAGCGCCATCTAATGTTCGGGGAGTGAATTTGCACCTCACTCGGCTCAGCGTCAGTAAAAATCGTTTGGGTGTGAAAGCAGAAAAACGTCACGTAAAACGTTGACGATAAATGCGCACAAAAAAAGACCTTAAAGCTCACAGATAAGTCATTTGATAAAAAAAACTTTTGCAGCATGAATGGCAGATTTCCGTGCGCAAAATATGTGGGGCTTGCATGATTTCATAATCCCTGCATTTTTGTAGGAAAAATCACATATACTGTATCTTAGCAGAAAGTTGAAAAATTTTGCATTTACTTCACACAAGTGCAGCCATGTCCCCTGTTGCCATGGGAACGTTACAAAGTGATGTGATTTTGTGACGTGAACATCATTGAAAAGCTGCAAAAGCTGCAAACAGTTTTTGCCAGTTCCCGCAATTTTTGCAAGTTTCCGCAATTCCATCGCATTTTTTTTTAAAAGTGCTGCAAAATCAAGGATTTTTGCCCGAAAAAATCACAAAAAAAAAAATTTCTGGAAGGACTGATATAACCTATATAACTAAACTATATTACTAAAAATGTTTGCAACACATTTCATGAAGTCATAATGGACTTAAAGCAAAATTATTTGATGAACGTATAATACGTCAGGAGCATTTGGTTATTTAACGCCTTTTGCATCTAAGCACTTCATATACTGTATCCACATAAATACATACACACATATACAATAAATACCTTGTATAAGATTATACACACACTATTGTGTGTGTATATATTAGCATATATATTTATTAGCAAATATATTAGCTAATATACAGTACTTTTGGCAATTTTCTCAAAGACATTACAAACTGTTTTATTGTATAGATGAACCAGAGGCTTGGTGAATGAACTCTTTTGATCCAAAACACCTTAGCAACCACCACACATTTGTGCACTAAAAAAAACATCCACAACTTGGCAACCACCCACGGCAGTAGCATTGTGTAGACATCTGAGATCTTGCAATTTTTCTTTTCTATGCACTAGATAAAGCAACCGTCATTTATTACAAGCAAACTTGACAGCCTTTGAAAAAAACCCTGAACTGATGTATAACGTGAGAGACACGTAGTCAAAAAGAGAGAGACAGCTGTATGCTCCATAATTAGAGTTTCGCTGTAAATCTCCAGCACTCCAGACGGTAAGATGTCTCCTGCAGGCCTGAGTTTTCAGCTACGGATCTATTTTAAGAGTCATGTGTCTGCCTGGCCCGGTTCCTGTGGTTCCTGTTGAGCGGATCTTCTGCCCGTGTGGCTATACGTGCCGTTTCTCACCCTGACACTCACATTTACATCCTTCCTGTTTTCCGCATGACCTGCTTTTCTCATCGGCTGCTCTTGACCTCTGCCAAGTGATACAAATCTAAATTAGGCTCATATTAAACTCTCCACAAGGAAACTCGTCCACTGGTGACCAGTAGCGTATTCCCCTTCACGCTGATATATGATTTCAGTATCGTTTTAGTTGGATAAAAATTAATTACGTTTTTTTAAAGCATTTTTTTCTAGGCCACTAGCAACACTGAACAGAAAAAGCAAAGTGACTGTGTTTTTTAATAGACAGTAGTAATCAGTAATCTATTATAGCACCTGTAAATCTGTTTCCAAATTTAAAATCTGTATTACACAGAAGAAAAACTATTACTTAAATTCGTCATTTCATAGCTCAGGGGATTTTAAGAGTGTGTTCACACTTGGCAGATTTATTTCAATTAAAGTCCCACGATAGTCGATAATTTTGAGCATCATAATAGCATATGTAAAAGTTTTTCCTGTGACGGTAATTTCTTCATGCTTTAAAACAGCTTGAATGTAACACTTCACCCTTGCCTCATTTAGTAGACATGGATCTATGAATATGTAAATTAGTCACCACCTCCAGTCTTTCAAACCACCTCGGACCATAGACATACATGTACATAGATGCTACCTTTGGCAATTTCGACAATCCATACAGGAACTGTGCATTTGCCGCACTCATTTTTTAGTGCTGATGTTAACGTGTTACGTGTGAGCATCGTACCAGCGCCGATCGTACCACCGATTGTTTCTATGCATTCATACATATCTATGACTTGAATAGAGACGAAACGGCATGAAAATTTAACATCATGGTTACAGTGACCAAAATCACCATGGTTATTAATATTATCATGGTTTTGTTAACAATTTCTAGAGGCAAACCAAATTTTACATTGGTTTTACAAGATCACTTTTGTTTGCATAAACATCAAATAAATAACATTAATCGTGGCACATTTTAAACGATTTTAAACTGCGGTTTTAAGTGTATTAAAAACACCACATAAACATATAAACAACAAAAAAACTTGATTTTCACCACAGGGGGACTTTAAAACAAACTCTGGTGCTCAGTTGGTTTACTATAGGGGTACTTTTCACTTTTGTGTCTTTAAACGCTCATTTTTTGGGGTCGACAGCTTATAAAAACTTATTTTGCAGATTAAACTTAAAAACAGAATAATACCTAAAAGCTGCTGTGTGACAAGGTGTACATATAACAAGCCAAAAAAAAAAACATAAATAAGTTTTTATAAGCTGTCGACCTCATAAAAACGAGTGTTTAAAGACACAAAAGTGGAAACAGGCAACTTTTCATTGTACTCCTATTAGTAATACTGCGTCCACTAGGGGAAAACGTAGTCGGCGATCCACTTTATTCTCCTTAAAGGCTGGGTTTTACGGCTCAACAGCTTATAAATACTTATTTCTGGGTTTTTTGGCTTGTTAGCTGTACATCTTGTCACACAGTAGCTTTTAGGCATTATTCTGTTTTTGTTATAAGCCAGAAATGACAAAGAGGCGGCCTCTCGCAATACAAAGTCAATGAAGACGGTGGGCGTGGTTTTCAAATTAGCATAACTGCGCTCTGTCTCTATCGTTGCCTGGGTTGCGTATGTGTGGGGCGGGTCTATCAAAAGAAGGTCCAGATTCTATTAGGGTAGGGGCGTGTTTGTTTAGGTGATTTCAAATGTCAACATTGGCTTTCAAACATTGTGCACTCCGCCTTTAAACGATTCCAGAACATGAGGATAGAATAAAATGTGCATTTGATGTTTTTAGGCAAATGTTGATGATATAAATGCTTTTCAAAAACATGTACCCTATTCCGACTGTTTCCGTCTGCTAGTTTGTTGTTTGAGTCAGCAGTTATGTTCCAACTCAATCAATTCTGATTTTTAGGATTAGCAACAATTTCTTAGGAAAAATAAGGGCACATAGCTTAAAATGAATGTGAGCTATAAGAAGTTTGAGTTCATTTTGAAATCTTTATTACAGCAAACAACCGGTGCTCTTAAGAGTAACAAGAGCTCCAGCGAGCACCATGTCAGGCAGATGGACCAGCTAACTAGCTTTCAAAACCAATTAAAGTACCAGGAGCTTCATTTCATTGCATTGTGAGTACCAACATAGCTGCACATGGATCCATTTTGGTATTTGACATTTATAAGTAAGTATTTTTAGATTGTATCGAATCAGAGGATTATCTCAGATTTGACATCCGGTAGATACAGTATTTCTGAACACAAACTATGAAAAGTTAGGAAATTCTCCATTTCATCTTACTGCTGAGTAGGAGAAACAAATAAGATAGAAATGTGATCTCATTCTTGATTTTTTTAATATATAAAGTCTGCCCTGTCAGGAAAATGGTCAACAAATGGTCCCTAGCTGTCACTAGGACAATGTCTTAATATGAACCATTTAGGTACAGATATGTAGACATTTAGTACCAATCTGTACCTCTGGGGTACTAATATGAACATGTAAGGGTGACAGCTAGGGATCTTTTAGCTTGGTCATTTTTCTGACAGTGTTGAGCCTTCTAAAAAAATTTATGAAGTTTACTGTACATATTTTCACCGAATCGTACCCGACACCCATTCAAGAGTCATGTTTTGATAAAATGCTAATCTTTCCTTTGACAGAATGTGACATGCATTAAAGGTTTGAAGGTTTCAAAACATCTCTCACACACACACACACACACACACACACACACACGCTTGTAAGGTCTTTGTGCTACATCACACAGCGGTGGGATTTAAATGGTGAGCTTTATAATGGCAGTATTTTGATCCGACAAATTTTCCTCGGATAAAAGCACATTTTCTCTGGTCTGACCTGAAAATCGACTGACCTGATGCCCCATCTCCAGTTTCACCCTCTGTATTTCACCGTGTGTGTGTGTGTGTGTGTGTGTGTGTACTGTATGTGTGTGTGTGTGTGTGTGTGTGTGTGTGTGTGTGTGTGTGTGTGTGTGTGTGTGTGTGTGTGTGTGTGTGTGTGTGTGTGTGGACTGTATGTGGCGGCAGTTTGATTTGGTTTGTGCTCAGTGGAGAATGGAGGAATATTGATGGAATGTCCCCTATAGTCCAACAAAATGTGATTTCCACAATGGTCGTCCATATCCGCTAACACAATAACAGTCACCCAGAGCGGCGCTGCTAATGTTCACATATTCTGTATTTAAACTGTGATTATTTCTGCCTCTGTGCTTTAAACACAGGTGAAATGTAAACATATTATAGTCCTTAGTGTGACTTTTAGAGGCTGTTATATTACTTAGTTATATTAGGACATATAAGAAGTAGTTTTTTAAAAAGTATCTTACAAAAAACAATACTTGAGACAAAACAATGGCACCTATATATGTTAAAGGGACAATAAGTAGGATTTACCCCCATCTAGTGGTGAAATTGTATTTGCATTCAAACGAACAGTGCTCTCTAGCGCCTCGCTTTTCCAAATGCGTGTTGCAACTACGGTAGCCGTTGTGTAATCACTGATCTCCGTGTCCGTTTCAGCTGGTTCACGTGTTCTGAATGAAAATGCGCTGTGGAAGCGCGTTGGTAGTGCTTTTTGTCCCTCTCTGCTATTATAGTTTATCAATACGGCGGAACGATATGGATGGCTCCTTGGACTTACACGTTCAATGTAAGTAACGAGAAGAAATTCTAAGCTTACAAAGAAAAGTCAGATCACTGGCAGAGGTCATTTGACACCAATGAGGACATATTTTTGAATAAAGACATTGATTTTGATTAATAAAATACTTAAAACCCTACTTACTGTCCCTTTTAAGATATTTTAGTGCAAGGTGTTTTGAAATGAAGGCAGCTCAAACATTTTAGTCTGGTACTAGGATAAGCCCGGGAAAACGCCTAGGCCTTAATAAAAGAATTTAAAAAATTCAAGAGATAGTTCAAATAGTGCAAAGCACTGTTTTCAGTATAGAAAATAGAGACTACAGGTTAAAAGCTACACTATCCAATTTTTTTCCCTTAAGTATTCGCATGGGATTAGATTTATCTGGGGACCTAGTGTGATTTAGAAATTAGCCCCCTACATATGAGTTTTGTGTACGTGGCCCCCTCGCCAGCGCGACCTCACCTAATACGTCATCACGTCAAGAGGTCATGAATGGCGTATGCGAAACGTCTCGGTTACGTATGTAACCCTCGTTCCCTGAAGGAAGGGAACGGAGACGTCACGTCGTGACCGACGAATTGGGAAACCGCTTCGCGGGTGACCTATCTACTTCGAGAACTATCAAAAACGCCAATGAACTTGGCATGCAGGTATTTGCATAATGCCGGCGCCGCCCCGCCAGGTGCGTATATAAGGCACAGGTGCATAATACCAAATCAGCTATATTATTGCTGAGAAGCCGAGCAACAGTGCCCGGCCTGGACAGCAATGGAACAGCAAACTGTGGCGACGGGACGTGACGTCTCCGTTCCCTTCCTTCAGGGAACGAGGGTTACATACGTAACCGAGACGTTCCCTTTCAGTCGGTCACTACGACGTCACGTCGTGACCGACGAATTGGGAATCCCTACCAAAACGCCACTGCAGCTGAACCCTTCCAGTGCCTGCAAAAGCCCTCCGCCCTCCACATAAGGGGCGGAACCTAAGGCGAAATGCAGAAGGCCGGTCACTACCTGTTCCTTAACCCACGATAGTGAAGCACGAACTGGGAGAAGCGTCTAAACTGAGCGGAGCTAGAACACTGCGGAAGCCATCCCCTAAGAAGGTTAAAATGGATGACATAAAATATATGAAACAACCGACAGGTTGCTCAAAATAAAGTCTCTGAACAATACATGGTATGTTGAGAGATGCAGAGCAGGCTCTGCCAAGGAAAAACGTGGAGGATTAGAACCCCACGGACTATACACACAAATGAACCCCACGTAGGGAACAAATGTGGATGCCTAGCCTACACAGGTTTACAGAGAATACATCAGTGATAGGTTGACAGCGGATGCTCCGCAACACCAGCTATCAGGGCGGTGGAGGAGAGGCAAAAAAGTTTTTTAGACGTTTTTGCCCCGATGGCCTTCCATAATGGTGCAAATGTGCAGCACCAAAATAGAGGCTCCAAGCCGACACACGAGCCGACCCTCGGCATTCTTAACTAGTTAGTAGAAAGAACCCGAGTGGAAACCGGTTCGACACGAACACTATAGAATCTTGTGAACGTATTAGGTGTCGCCCAGCCTGCAGCTCTACAAATATCTGTTAGCGAGGAACCGCGAGCCAGTGCCCAAGATGATGCCACACTGCGAGTAGAGTGGGCACGTAAATTAAATGGACAAGGCACATTCTGCTTTTGATATGCAAGGGCTATAGTATCCACAATCCAATGGGACATCCTCTGCTTGGTGACAGCTTTTCCTTTCTGCTGACCACCGTAACAAACAAAGAGCTGATCTGAGGTCCTAAAACTTTGCGTTCTGTCTATATACACACGTAGTGCACGAACAGGACATAACAAAGCCATGGCTGGTTCTGCCTCCTCCAAAGGCAGTGCTTGGAGATTCACCACTTGATCTCTAAAAGGAGTGGTGGGAACTTTGGGCACAAAGCCGGGCCGGGGTCTCAGTGTTACGCTGGATGCAGCCGGCCCGAACTGAAGGCACGATTCATCGACCGAAAATGCATGAATATCCCCTATCCTCTTAACAGAAGCCAAAGCAAGGAGAGTTAAAGTTTTCATTGTAAGAAACTTAACACTCACACTATGCAGAGGCTCGAATGGGGCTTCCTGGAGTGATTTCAGCACCAAGGACAGGTCCCAAGGAGGAATAGAGGGGGGACGCGAAGGATTCAGTCTTCGAGCGCCTCTGAGAAATCTAATGACTAGGTCGTGCTGACCCACTGTTCTACCGTTTACGGGTGAATGGTGAGCTGATATCGCAGCGATATCGACTTTAATAGTGGATGGTGACAGCCTATTCTCCAAGCGACGCTGGAGATATAAAAGCACAACACTAATCGGGCATTCTCGGGGGTTTTCACTTCGGGAAGAACACCAGTCGACAAACAGGTTCCATTTAAGCGCGTAAGCCTGTCTCGTAGACGGCGCTCGCGCAGCAGCAATAGTGTTAGATACCTCTTGCGGTAAATCACTCATATCCTCCGTGCCCCGTCCAGAGACCACACATGGAGGTTCCACAGGTCGGGGCGCGGGTGCCATAATGTGCCCTCTTGTTGAGAAAGAAGGTCCTTCCTCAGGGGAATCTTCCACGGAGGGGCTGTCGCGAGGAGAGAGAGTTCTGGAAACCAGCTCCTGGTTGTCCAATACGGTGCCACCAACAGCACGCTCTCCTCGTCCTCCCGGATTTTGCATAAGGTTTGCGCAATGAGGCTCACCGGAGGGAACGCGTATTTGCGCATGTTTCGCGGCCAGCTGTGTGCCAATGCATCCACGCCGAGCGAGTCGTCGGCTAGTGAATAGAACAGGCGACAATGGGTCGTCTCTGGGGAAGCAAACAGATCTATCTGCGCTTTGCCGAAACGTCTCCAAATTTGCTGAACCGCAATGGGGTGGAGTCGCCAGTCGCCGGGACGCGCAGCCCGAGAGAGCGCATCCGCCTCTACATTGAGCGTGCCCGGGATGTAAATGGCACGAAGAGACCTCAAATTCTTCTGACTCCAAGTGAGGAGGTGACGGGCGAGATGCGACAGGTGACGCGAGCGTAAACCGCCTTGACGATTGATGTACGCCACGGTCGCAGTGTTGTCTGTACGAACTAATACATCTTTGCCCCGTAACTCGTTGCTGAAACGGACGAGTGCAAGATATACAGCCCACATTTCCCGGCAGTTTATGTGCCAATGCAGCTGGGGTGTCGTCCAGACCCCCGAAGCCGCAAGCCCATCGTACGTGGCCCCCCACCCCGTGTCTGACGCATCTGTGCATACTATCGCGTGCCTGGAGACCTGTCTCAGAGGCACACCGGCTCGGAGAAACGCACGGTCTGACCACGGAGTGAAAGTGCGACGACACGCAGGTGTAATGATAACACGGTGAATGCCGCGCAACCACGCTCTCCTCGGGACTCGATCGTGAAGCCAACGCTGAAGCGGTCGCATATGAAGCAGTCCGAGCGGAGTTACAGCTGCGGCTGCTGCCATATGCCCCAAAAGCTTCTGAAATTGTTTCAGCGGGACCGCGCTCTTGCTCTTGAATGTATTCAGGCAAGTCAGAATCGACTGTACACGCGCTTCTGTTAGACGAGCTGTCAAATCGATCGAGTCCAGTTCCATACCGAGAAAAGAGATTCTCTGCACGGGGCAAAGCTTGCTCTTTTCCCAGTTGACCCGAAGACCCAAACGAGCGAGGTGTTTTAAAGTTAAATCTCTGTGATCGCACAGCGTCTGACGTGTTTGAGCTATTATTAGCCAATCGTCCAGATACGCGAGAATGCGCACACCTCTCTCTCTCAGGGGTTTTAAAGCCCCCTCCACTACTTTGGTGAATACACGGGGCGACAGAGAGAGCCCGAATGGGAGGACTTTGTACTGGTATGCTCGCCCCTCGAACGCAAAGCGGAGAAACGGCCTGTGTCGGGGGAGAATCGATACGTGAAAGTACGCGTCCTTCAGGTCGATAGATGCGAACCAATCGTTTGGACGAATGCATGGAAATATGCGTTTGGGCATCAGCATTTTGAACGGCATTCTGTGAAGTGCACGGTTCAGCGAACGCAGGTCCAGGATCGGTCGCAAGCCGCCGCTTTTCTTGGGTACAATAAAGTAAGGGCTGTAAAACCCCGACCTCATCTCGGCTGGAGGGACCGGCTGAATCGCGTCTTTCGCCAATAAGACAGCGATCTCCGCACGGAGGACGTGCGCATCGGCAGCTCTCACCGTAGTGAAACGAACGCCGGAGAATTTGGGGGGACGCCGGGCAAATTGGATCGCATAGCCGAGACGAATCGTGCGTAAAAGCCAACGCGACGGGCTGGGAAGCTGTTCCCACGCCCCCAGATACCGTGCGAGAGGGACTAAAGGCACGATCGGTGTACCCGCGGCGGGCGCAACGGAGGTGATCGCCGGTGTGTGCGTAACGGCCGCACCGACAGCAGTGTTGTGTGTAATAACACTCACCTGAGTCCTTGCTGGGTGGTTGAGTAAGGGAGGCTCTGCTGAAGACACCTCACACCACTCGATGCACCCTCTGGCGAAGGAGGAGGGAGACGATGGGTTATGAGCCCGTAGCTGTCTCCTACCGGCTGAGAGCGCGGTGGGGTTATGAGCCCGTGCGTCGCTCTCGTTTTCCTCTGATGAGTCGGAGAACGAGGGGGGGTTATGAGCCCTCTCGTATCTCCGGAGCTCATCTGAAGACCTAGAGATGGAAGTGGAATTCGCTCTTTTTGTGGATTTGTGGGTGCCGACTGAAAAGTCGGCGGAACAGAAAAATGAAACAAAAGATTCCCCAACCGGCCCTCCTCCGGTGGGGGGGAGTGGTGCCTTCACCATCTCCCGAAGAGCGATCCCCTCCATCTCTAGGTCGCCCGTCTCAGGGCCGCTTTGATCTTCTTTTACCACCCTTTGCAGCGGGCTGAGCGGGCGGGGCGGGCTGCTGACGACCGGGTCCTCGCTTCTTAGAAGAGCCCCGGGGAGGAACGGAGGCGGCCGCCGCAGGACGCCCTCGGCGAGGAGCAGGCTGAGGCGCCGACGTGGATGGGGCAGGCGCAGGACGCTTCCGACGTGGCATGATCTGAGCGATGGCCTCAGTCTGCTTCTTGGCCGCGGAGAATTGTTGGGCAAACTCCTCGACCGTCTCGCCGAACAGGCCGGTCTGGGAAACCGGAGCATTCAGGAGCCGGGTCTTATCGGCGTCCTTCATGTCCGCCAGACACAGCCAGAGATGGCGTTCCTGGACTACCAGGGTAGACATCGCACGCCCGACGGCGCGTGCGGTGACCTTGGTCGCACGAAGCGCCAGATCTGTAGCCGCACGTAGTTCAGAGAACTCCGCCGAGTCGTGACCTCCCGCGTGCAGATCCCTCAGAGCCTTAGCCTGATGAACCTGCAGCAATGCCATGGCATGCAGGGCAGAGGCTGCCTCCCCACAAGCCTTGTAAGCAGCACCGGACAGCGCCGAAGACTGCTTACAGGCCCGTGAGGGGAGAGTAGGCTGGTCCCGCCAGGAGGAAGCGACACCGGCCGGACACAACTGCATCGCGACCGGGCGCTCCACTGACGGGATACCAGTGTACCCCTTGGCATCTCCACCCTCGAGAGAGGTGAGAGGTGAAGGCTGATACGGCCGGTTCCGGGCGGAAAACGGGGTTTTCCACGACCGCGTCAGCTCTTCATGCACCTCGGGGAAGAAAGGCACCGGGGGCGAGGACTGAGAAGCCCTGGCACCCCCGAAGAACCAATCATCGAGGCGGGACGGTTCAGGTGGGGGAGGTTTAGTCCACTCCAAGCCGACCGCCTCCGCCGCCCGAGCGAGCATGGCTGCCATCTCAGGGTCGAACGCAGAAGCCGCAACCTGGCCCGAAGGCGGGAGCGGATCCGGATCGACGTCTGAGGCTGACAACCCCCCCTCCGACGTTACGGTGGATATCGCGTCAGGTGGAGGCTCGACAGAGCGCGAGGACACCGTAGAACACGGGCCACTCGTCTCCATCGGGACCTCCGCTGGCAACGGATCAGGGCGCTGGGAGCTACTGGACGAACCAGCAGACCGACCCAGCACCGTTATACGGAGGTCATCCTTCGCCAATCTGGTAGCTGCGCCCTTAGCAGCACCAGACTGGGAAGGCGGGGGCCGTTGCCGGAGGAACGACACCCGTCTCCGCAAATCCGCTATAGTCATGCCCTCGCAGACGGGGCATGAACTATCACGCAACGCTGCCTCTGCGTGCTGGAGCCCCAGACACGAGAGACAACGCTTGTGGCCATCCTGGGGGGCGATAAACACACCGCATCCAGAAACGGAGCACGGACGAAAATCCATCTTTAAAAAGACGACCCCGACCGTGACACGAATGAGTGGCTGTCTTTAAAAAGACACAAAGCTCAAACGTGCTGCTCTTTTAGGGAAATCACTCTTTTGTGCGAGCTGGTGAAACACACAGGGAGAGGCAAACGCACTCACTCGAACTCAAGTCCTAAATTAAGAGACAGAGAGAGAGAGAAAGGGTGGAAAAAAACACTGCGAGCCTCCACTGAGGTGTCTTTGCCCAACCAACTTCAGCAAGCTGAGATATTCTTTTCCCACACAGCACAGGATCTACGAAGATCAGTAACAGCTTCTCGAGAGCAGATGTCTGCCGGCTTCGAAGCAATAAAAAGCTGATTTGGTATTATGCACCTGTGCCTTATATACGCACCTGGCGGGGCGGCGCCGGCATTATGCAAATACCTGCATGCCAAGTTCATTGGCGTTTTTGATAGTTCTCGAAGTAGATAGGTCACCCGCGAAGCGGTTTCCCAATTCGTCGGTCACGACGTGACGTCGTAGTGACCGACTGAAAGGGAACTACGCTCCAGTGTTTACAAGTGTGGAGAAAGAGGACCATTCCGACGTTGTTGTATGTGGAATGATACTAATTAATGTCTTTGTGTAAGTGTATTGTTTAAAATGGTCCGCTAATGTGCGTTTCATATATGTAACACATGACCTTTCAACGTCATTACGCAATTACGCAAGGTCGCACTGGCGCGTCACAGGACCGGAGGAAGATGATAAGTTGTGGTTTAAAAGTGCATAATTTTTACTTTTTCTTTCCAAAAATGACAATCGTTTCACTAGATAAGACTCTTATGCCTCGTTTGAGATTGTTTAAAGTCCTCTGAAACTGCAATTTTAAATTGCATTAAAACTGTTAAGTGTTGGGGTCCATTAAAGTCCATTAAAATGAGAAAAATCCTAGAATGTTTTCCTCAAAAAACTTAATTTCTTCTGGACTGAACAAAGAAAGACATCAACATTTTGGATGACATGGTGGTGAGTAAATTATCTGGATTTTTTTTAAGAAAATTGACTAATCCTTTAATAAAAGTCCTGCACATTCTTAAAGGCGCTCTAAGTGAATCTTTGCGACGTCACTTTTTGTTGATGTTTGAACTGTTTTCAAACAACAGAGCGTAGCTAACTCCTCCCCCTCCCTTCCGTGCTTTCATGAACGCGCCCAACCCCCAAATCCTTCTTGTTGTTTATTGGCTGGAACACTTTGTTATGTTTCGTGTTGGTTAGGTTTGGCCACTTTGTTTTTATTGCAGTTTGTGGAGCCCAGGTTGTCTACAGAGATCGCGGTTTTTTACAGTTTGATCAGCGGACAGGCAGCAAGCAGATATTGAGGAGATGTTTGCTGTATAACAAAAAATGTTTTATGGTCTAAAACGCATGAATTCGCTTTGAGCACCTTTAATAGTAATAATCAAAGCCATAAGAAGCGGAGGGATGTGTCTCTGTACAGTATGTGTGACGCTGCGCTCCTCAGCTGCAGTGCCAGATGTGCATAAACAGAGAAAAATTAAATTAAAAAGCACACAGCCTTGACTAAATCATATCTGATCATATACATACCTCTGAATGAGGTCGAAAGTGGACAAGGTCAAAATGTTTTGAACCCGTTTACAACTGTCTTTAACGAAAACGTATCTTAATACCCAACCCTGTATCACAAAATGATGTACCTATAGACACGTTTTTTCACCTTTTTGGGTGAACATGTTTCATATTTCTGTTTACGTGTCATTGTCACGTACTCAACTGTTTTGTCCTTCAAACCATTGACGCTTCGGTTTATGGTTAGATTTGGTGTTTGCGTTAGGATGTCACTCAAGTATTGGTTTATACCTTTTTTCATGATTTATTTTTTTTATGATTTTGCCTGGCATTAGGGTTAGAATTGGGTTTGGGTAAGGATGTCATTTTATGTAAATCTAACCCTAAATCGAAGCGACAATGGTAAGACAATACAGTGGAGTAACAAATACGTGACAATGACACGTAAACAGAAATACGTGACATGTTCACGCAAAAAGGCGGAAAAACGTGTTGGTGTCACGGAAAAGACTCACAAATTTACGTGACTATAGGTACCGTATTTTCTGGACTATAAGCCACACCAGAGTATAAGCCGCATCATTCAAAAATACAGAACTTACCTGGAAGGTTGAATAATCTAAATTAACCGAACAAGACAACTAGCGTGAAGTTCGCATACTCGTCATTCCACATCACTGAATTAATTGAATTACATAAATACAGAAGCAGCATATGGCGGACTCTCGTGGCTGTAGACGGTAATGTTGTCTCTTGCCTCATAAATGTCAAAATTTATTCATACTGACTTACAAGGCGCACCTGACTATAAGACACAGCATCAGCCAAGTTATGAAAAAACGTGGCTTATAGACCGAAAAATACGCTACGTAATTTCGTGATACTGGGTTGTAATACCAGGTGTAAACAGCCCCAAAGGTACCAAATGTACACATCTCTGTATCCAAGTGTTACATACTGCATTAGGACCTTTTAAAGGCTAATACCTCAGACCATTTTTCTCACAATGTACCATAAAACCTGTGCACTATTTTCCAAGACTTAAAACCATGCAAAAGCTTGACAGAATAAAGTTTACATTCATTTAAACATCTTTCCATATAATAATAAAAATTCACAGTTCATTGTTATTTATTGTTAGAAGTAATCAAACATTTTTTCATAATGGGTAGAAAAAACAAATCCTAATTAATTTAAAACATAAAATGCTAAATGTGGGTCCATCAAAGCCATTTCCCCCTCCCAGCCTACAGATAAGTCATTAATTTCTGTATTTTCCGCCGCACTTACGGTGAATATTTTTGCATTTCATTTCTAATTGCAGCACTGTTTAAAGAGCGGGTTTTAGCAGACATAATTTAATAGCTTCAAATCATCTCTCCGTGACTCTAAGCTACGAAATAAGATACAAAGCTTCTCCACGCACCATTAGGCCTCCGTTTCTGTCACGGCTAAAAGTACATTTGAAAAATATTTATTAGATAAAAACCGCCTAGTGAAACCTGCAGTTCGAGGAGCAACTAAATCACATGAGCAGCAGAAATGAGGACCCTTATATAAGTGCACATATCTAGGTACAAATGTCATTAGGGTCAATTTTAAATACATTTTCTACTAAAAAGACCATCAAAATAATTCTCAACACACTATAATTTAGGAAAAATAAATCCTTACAGAGCTATTCTTTAGAACGGATAACATGGGAATTGGGATTGAGCACACAGGTCACCCGAGGATCAAGCACATCGCTATAAATAAACACAAACACCTGTTATGCTGTTTAAACTACAACAGAACGATGGATTAGTGTTGTAACCGATCCACCGATATGAAAAAACACGTCTGATAGGTTCTTTGTAATTTGAGTTATTGAGATGAATAAATCACGGCTCTTTTTAAAAGCCAATAATGTCCAACCTGTGATAGCAAAACTAATCAAATGATATTGTGAAGAATCCATTGTATTCATGCTCGGCTTGCTACCTAAATGAGAATTGGGACAGGAGAGATAACATGCTCATCTGCGTGTATCTCCGTCATACACGCCGAATGAAAATGATCCGGTTGTAATAGTGGCACATAATTAAAGGGGCAGAAAGGTTTGTTAACCCTGATGTATGAATGAGGACAGGCCGCATTAATAGCTCAGTAAACAACCCACTTACCTAATGAAGACCTGAACGTCATACTGTATGGTAGTCTGATTTATTACTTTTGCACACATACAATCACCGCCTGATTCGCTCTGTCAGGTGATAACCAATGATTGAGTCGCGTACTGTATAACCCCGCCCATCTTCAGTCACTTTGGTTTAAGGTAAACATGTGCGGCTCAGATCCCATCACCTGTGATTACCAGCAAACACACGCTGACATGCTTTGATGACTGCGTGCCAAAATCGTCTTGCAACAGCGAGGTGGCTGCGGGTTTTAGAGCCAAGCACCGCAGTCGGTCTCCACCAACTGTGAGAACTCAAAAGCATGATGGGAAATGATTTTCTGACAAAAACTGTTTGTAAGAGTTGAACACATCTGCAAGAGTTGAGTGCCGTGTTTGTTCTCTTTAGTTTTAGTCAAGCTACACATTTAATACAGTAGTTAGATGCACAACTAGATTTAACTATGTTGAAGGTACTCAGGGGAGCAATCTCTTTAAAAAATATTCATTGGCACAAACAGTTATAACTAAAAACCTGTGCGGTTTTAGTAATGTTTAATCATTGATGAGTCTACATTAACTATTCATATATTCATAATCTCTGTGAGTCCCGATTCTGTAAAAGTCACACTTTTTAGGAAATTAAAGATCAAATAACACAAAATGAACACATTTTACAACAACCCTAGACACCAAAGAACAACAATTATATCCCTTAGGCCCTATGTCCATCAAAGCACTTATTTCCCCAAAACCTGAATATTTTTTTTGTTTTTGTTTTTATGAAAGCATCACGTTTTTTTTAACGTCACCAGCTGGGCGTTCAGCTGGTTTTGGGGGAAATGCTGGGCTTGTCAGTGACACTTTTCAAGTAGCCATCAAATCACAGTGGATGGGCGGGACGAATACCAAACTAACAGGAACATTGTACAACAACTGATAAAAACAGAAGTATCATACTGTAGAAACCAAGGCTCGGCAGAAGAAACTGTTAAGCGTCCACTGTTGGCGTTTTTAAAAGCCTGGCAAATTTTAGCCCTGTTTACGTGCTTTGGTGGACACAGGCCCTTAGAGGATTAGTCCATTTTCTTAAAAAAAAAATCCAGATAATTTACTCACCACCATGTCATCCAATATGTTGATGTCTTTCTTTGTTCAGTCAAGAAGAAATTATGTTTTTTGAGAAAAACATTCCAGGATTTTTCTCATTTTAGTGTTAACCCTTAACACTTAACTCAACACTTCACAGTTTTTTCATCGGGGTTTCAAAGGACTCTTAACAATTCCAAATGAGGCATAAGGGTCTTATCTAGCGAAACAATTGTTATTTTTGACAAGAAAAATAAAAAAATATGCACTTTTAAACCACAACTTCTCGTCTATCTCCGGTCCTGTGATGCACCAGCGCGACCTCACGTAATTGCGTAATGACGTGGAAAGGTCACGTGTTACATATATGAAATGCACATTTGCGGACCATTTTAAACAATAAACCGACACAAAGACATTAATTAGTATCATTCCACATACAACAACGTCACATAAGCACTTTTGAAAAATGATCGTAAGATCAATGTTAGGATGGTTTCTACGCAAAATTTTATAAATGAGGCCCCAGTTACCGAAGTAAACATTTTTTAGCATTTTCTACAAAAAATGTTGTTTCATAACAATCACAAAGCTCATGGTAGGGCTATCCTAAATATTTTTTTAACAATACTACATACAGTGAGGAAAATAAGTATTTGAACACCCTGCTAATTTGCAAGTTCTCCCAATTAGAAATCATGGAGGGGTCTGAAATCGTCATCATATGTGGATGTCCACTGTGAGAGACATAATCTAAAAAAAAAAAACAGAAATCACAATAAATGATTTTTTTTAACTATTTATTTGTATGATACAGCTGCAATTGAGTATTTGAACACCTGTCTATCAGCTAGAATTCTGACCCTCAAAGACCTGTTAGTCTGCCTTTAAAATGTCCACCTCCACTCCATTTATTATCCTAAATTAGATGCACATGTTTGAGGTTGTTAGCTGCATAAAGACACCTGTCCACCCCATACAATCAGTAAGAATCCAACTACTAACATGGCCAAGACCAAAGAGCTGTCCAAAGACACTAGAGACAAAATTGTACACCTCCACACAGCTGGAAAGGGCTACGGGGAAATTGGCAAGCAGCTTGGTGAAGCAATCATTGTTGGAACAATCATTAGAAAATGGAAGAAGCTAAACATGACTGTCAATCCCCTCGGATTGGTGCTCCATGCAAGATCTCACCTTGTGAGGTCTCAATGATCCAAAGAAAGGTGAGAAATCAGCCAGGAACTACATGGGAGGAGCTGGTCAATGACCTGAAAAGAGCTGGGACCACCCTTTCCAAGGTTACTGTTGGTAATACACTAAGATGTCATGGTTTGAAATCATGCATGGGACGGAAGGTCCCCCTGCTTAAACCAGCACATGTCCAGGCCCGTCTTAAGTTTGCCAATGATCATTTGGATGATTCAGAGGAATCATGGGAGAAAGTCATGTGGTCAGTTGAGACCAAAATATAACTTTTTGGTCATAATTCCACTAAACTAATTGAAGGAAGAAGAATGATGAGTACCATCCCAAGAACACCATCCCTACTGTGAAGCATGGGGGTGGTAGCATCATGCTTTGGGGGTGTTTTTCTGCACATGGGACATGGCGACTGCACTGTATTAAGGAGAGGATGACCGGGGCCATGTATTGTGACATTTTGGGGAACAACCTCCTTCCCTTAGTTAGAGCATTAAAGATGCGTCGAGGCTGGGTCTTCCAACATGACAATGACCCGAAGCACACAGCCAGGATAACCAACGAGTGGCTCTGTAAGAAGCATATCAAGGAAACGTTTGACCTCTGTAATTGCAAACAAAGGCTACTGTACCAAATATTAACATTGACTTTCTCAGGTGTTCAAGTACTTATTTGCAGCTGTATCATATAATAAGTTTAAAAAATCATACATTGTGATTTCTGGATTTTTTTTTTTAGATTATGTCTCTCACAGTGGACATGCACCTACGATGAAAATTTCAGACCCCTCCATGATTTCTATGTGGGAGAACTTGCAAAATAGCAGGGTGTTCAAATACTTATTTTCCTCACTGTAAATAATTTTTATTGAAAAAATAAGTGGCAATTTTACATCTTCAAAAATCTTTTTCTGGCCTCTAAAAAAAATAAATAACCTAAAGATGAAACCCTAATAATTTAAACAATATTTCTAAATCTATTATCCTTATTTGGGAAATCAATTGAAATCAATTCATACAGATCTTTTTATCCTAAGCTAGTTTCTCTCAAAATTATTCTAGACGGAGGGAGGAATTATGTATGTGCAAAAAAAAAACAGAAAAAGTAAAAGCGAGAAAGCATTAACATGAGAAAACAATGTTACGGTATAATTTTCTCTTGCCACTCTTGTCACTAAATGACAGGATTTGTATTGCACAGCCCTCAACAAATGTATAGTTGCATCCTGCCTGTCGCAATCAGTAAAAAAATATGTGCGTCCTTTCAGAAAGCGAAACGGTATGAGAAACATGACGTTTATTTCTAAAGAACTCTAAGCGGTTGGAGAGTCTCTTTCATTCCCAGAGTGCTCTGCGGTGAGTCATGTTCAGCTCTTGTCAAATCATCTGTGCTCGCTGGCACAATGCCGATAGAGAAAAGGACTCTGGCCATGATGTCTGGCAGTTTTTGTCCAAAATATAAACTAGAAGACCATTAACATCAATCTCCATACAAATGTTCCTGCCTATGTCTGGAGCAGAACTTCCTGTATTAACTCTGCTTTGACCATATCAATTTAGCCGCTTCATTTATTTAAATGTTTGGCCAGGTTTATTTTGTGGAGTCTGTCTGCATTTTTTTCCTGACACAGCCCTGACCCGCTTTCACTGAACTGAACGTAGAATCAAATATTAATAGAATTAACTGCCAATCACGGCCTGGCATTTTTCTGCCGGAAAGACTCATTCATCTCATTCATCATTGTGGCTGTTAGAGACGACCTCAGGCTTTATAAAAGGACCTGAAATGATTTCGTAATTAACTTCTTCAGTCCTGAGCTGTTTTGTATAAAAGACTCAGTAGCATATTTATGTATGATCATTTATGAGCATGAACACATTTACAGTACATTAAATAAATACATTTGGCAGACGCTTTAATCCAAATCGACTTGCAGTGCATTCAATCTATACATTTTTAGTATGTGTGCACTGGGTTTTCGAAACCATGACCTTTGCATTGATAACGGAATACCAATTTACCAGTATTTGTTCATTAAGGGGTTAATGGTATTTCATGCATTCTGACTTATTAACACAGTTAAAGATTTCTCATGGTAAAAATGGGCCATGTTTCAAAGAACCATTTGGACGTATGAAGGAGTTTTTCTGTCCGAATCCTGTAAAAGTCTTGGAAGGTTTTATTGGACTACTGAATATGTTGTGTAAGCAGTACTGGAAGTACAGTGAAAGTCCTTATTTGGGCACTTCACCTGGAATAGCGCACGCACACCAACCAAGAGCCGACCTGAAATAAACGTCACCAAAAAAGTGTGTTGTTGTTCGTGAAGGAAATTTAAACTTGTTCAGCTTACAAAAGAACCCAGCATTATGGGAACAGTGACTGTAGTTTGTTTATCTGAAGTAGAAGAGGAATTGTGTGTATCCTTAATGCTGGATTTCGTTGAAATGGGGTGGTCCAAGTGATAAAACAACCAGGGGTGCGTTTCCCGAACAATAACATAACTCGCTGCTGAACCACCATAGTACGATACATAGTTGGACAAACGAACTACCTTGTCAAGACTCGAAAACATAGTAACTTTGTCGCACATTCGATGTTTGAACCATGTTGGTTTAACAACATAGTTGATGATGTCACGTGGGAGGTGAAGTACTAACTAATCTGTGCAAATCGATTTGAATGTCAGATTACTGCTGTAAATAACATATATTGCATCGGAAGACTGATTTAGTTATCATGATTTGGTTATCTGTTGTTTATTTTCAGGATGTTTATTTCATGCCCCAGTTCCCTCTTACGTCACTCCTCCCAGGGATTCCCCCGGGTCTTAAAGCTCGTAGGTCTGCGCACATCTGCAGTTTCAAATGCAGCGCTTTAATTCTGTTCACAAACTTAAAGACATAAATTAAATTTGTATATATTTAGAATGATGGATACAGACTGTACTACATATTTATTGCTTATTTTGTCCAAAAGCATGATCAACGTAAGTCTACATATTATAATAAGGAACTATCCCAGATAGCAAAAAATATCCGCATGGCTTCTACATGCCGCCAGCCCCAAGCTGTCGGCTATAGGTGCGTCCCGCTGGCGGGGATGAAACTTTTGCCGCCGAATACGTCACTCTCATTTGTTGCGAGATGCCGCCAGCATGCAGCCGGCGGACCGACTGCTTAATTTATGCAAAAGTGGCTGCCGCGGCGGTCCGCCGTCAGACCTGTTTGCGATTACGCCCTTATGACGCTTACTGCCACCAGAGCACCGCCGGTGGTCCGCCGACTCATTGGTATCTGGGATGCTTCTAACGACAGGTGAAGAGCTGTCGTTCAAACCACACAAGTTTGCGATGCAGCTTGCGAATGTTCATTTAAACTATGGTTTCGGGAAACACCAAATTCTTGACCTTCGTCAGTAACGGCAAAACTTACGACAGTAGTTGGCTAACAACGCTTTTGGGAAATGTACCCCAGGTCATGAGTCGCAGACGTAAGTAAAACAGCATCAAATATCTATGTTTTGTTGTCATTCAGCAAGTAAGTGCATATAAATTACATGAGCATGTAGTGAATCCTAAGTTATTCAGAATCCTAAGTTATTCAGTATGTGTTTTTTCCTTGTCCCTTACGAAAATTAACCATGGTTTTACTACAGTTAAAAAAACAAAATAAAAAAACATGGTCCTGATCTCACAGGAATTTAAAAGTAGCTTATGAGTTGCCTAATTCACATTGAATGCAAAGTGAATTATACAAAAGTGTATGATTATTTAAAAAGAAACAGTAGGGATACCCCACCCAAAGCAAATCATACAAAATTGTACAAAGTTGGAAGTAGGAATTGATACGAATTAGCCACCTCGTAAAATGTGTATGTGTTGAAAGTACACATCAGCAGGCTCTCCACTTAGGGTAAAACTAAGATGGGTGAAAATATAACATCAGATACCGTATTTTTCGGTCTATAAGCCGTGTTTTTTTCATAACTTGGCTGGTGCTGCGTGTTATAGTCAGGTGCGCCTTGTAAGTCAGTATTGCTGCTTTCAGACCAGCCGTGGTAGAGGCATCAAACGCGAGGGATTTCAATGTGAAGACGCGTTGACGCGCGTCTGGAGGTCTAGTGGCATTTAGTGCGGTGCGGTAGACGCGATTCCGCCTAGACGCGCGAATGGTGTGAATTGAGCATTGCGTTGAAAAATGTGTACTTTGGTGGAAGAACGCGCCACGTTAACCAATCAGGAGTTGCCCTAGTAGTGACGTTACTACACAAAGTCACAGAAGCTCCTCCCATGACACGAATTTCTGCGTGAATGTCTCGATGACTAGAATTTCACACACAGCTTTCAGGCATGAATGAAACGAGTAAACTCAAACTGTACAAACGGCAAACTAGACGCGGTAGACGCGATTATGACCTTGCCTGGTGTGAACCCACGGTATGTATAATTTTGACATTTATGAGGCGACCACATGAAGAGACAACATTACCGTCTACAGCCACAAGAGTCCGCTATATGCTGCTTCTGTATTTATGTAATTCAATGGATTCTGTAATGTGGAATGACGAGTATGCAAACTTCACGTTAATTTAGCCTATTCAACCTTCCAGGTAAGTTCTGCTTGCTATGGTCTATCGTTTAAATAACTGATAATATTACTTTAACATATACAGACATCTATTCAGCCTGCTGTTCTGTCTGCTATTGTTCAGTTGAATACTTGCCTTTCCAGATTAAATGTCTGTTCTTCGGCTTGGATTTTGTGAAATAATTTTCTAAATAAACGCGACGTATAGTCTACTGTGACTTATATGTTTTATTTCGTCTTAATGACGCATTTTTTAATGATGCGGCTTAATCTTTATTTTTATTCATCAGAACAAAGAAATGTATAGTTTGGAACAACTTGAGGGAGAGTAAATGATGACAAAATCCTTTTAAGTTATTATATTTCATAGAGATCAGATCAGTGCTGAGACGTGTAGCCAACACACAGGGGTCTTCTGGACCGGTCTGTGGGCTTTTGAACTGGACTCAAATGTTATCATGCGCGCAGGTTAAGCAACCCCTCAGCGTAATCACTTGTTTCCCGACATCCCCGGGTCACCGTCTCACTGAACCCTGAACAGATTCACACCTGATCATTTCCTGATTAGCTTGTCGCCGCTGTGCTTTGTGGCGCTTACAGCCTGTATACTCGCTGTGGCTGCCGCCATACTGGTTGACATTTTCCTCTATAGATAAGTGTTATTTCCTCCAGGCGTCAGTGGGGAGAGAGGAGGATATTGCCAGGTATCAGCGAAATGAGAAACAGTAATAACCTGTGGTAAACAAACAGAATACTCTAATCCTCTGAAATGAAACACGCTGGAGATAAAAGCCAGACCTTACATGGGGCTTTAAAACTTAGACTATTTAAGAAAGTAAATAGGATAAATATAAAGTACATTTTGACTTACTGTAAAGCATGCTTATAGAATTACCATCAAAATGTAAAAATTGGATTTGCCTCTCTTTCCCTGATGTCACCAAGGCCTTTTATTTTTTTCAAGGATTCCAATTCAAATACCCATTACATAAAAAGCACGTTTCATAATACATTCGGATGCTAAATAAAGTCTCATTGTTGAATAACCCATTGTCAATAGCAAAAACAGGATATATTTAAAGGATTAGTCAATTTTCTTTAAAACCATGTCATCCAAAATGTTGATGTTTTTCTTTGTTCAGTCGAGAAAAAAATATGTTTTTTGAGGAAAACATTCCAGGATTTTTCTCATTTTAATAGACTTTAATGGACCTCAACACATAACGGTTTAAACTCTAAACAATACCAAACGAGGCATAATGGTCTTATCTAGCGAAACGATTTTGACAAGAAAAATAAAAAATATACACTTTTAAACAACAACTTCTCGTCTATCTCTGGTCCTGTGACACGGCAGCGCAACCTCACGTAATACGTCATTACGTCAAGAGGTCACGGATGATGTATGCGAAACTACGCCCCAGTGTTTACAAGTGTGTTGAAAGAGGACCGTTCTGACGTTGTTGTATGTGGAATGATACTAATTAATGTCTTTGTGTCAGTTTATTGTTTAAAATTATCTGCAAATGTGCGTATCATATAAAACGTGACCTTTCACCGTCATTACGCAATTACGTGAGGTCGCGCTGGCCAGTCACAGGACCGGAGATAGACGAGAAGTTGTGGTTTAAACTTGTTTTTTATTTTTCTTGTCAAAAATGACAATCGTTTCGCTAGATAAGACCTCTATGCCTCGTTTGGGATCGTTTAGAGTTCTTTGAACCTCAATTTTAAACTGTTACGTGTTGGGGTCCATTAAAGTCCATTAAATGAGAAAAATCCTGGAATGTTTTCCTCAAAAAACATAATTTCTTCTCGACTGAACAAAGAAAGACATCAACATTTTGGATGACATGATGGTGAGTAAATTGGATTTTTATTTAAAGAAAATGTACTATTCCTTTAATTGATGATGTCCATTATTTCTATCTGTTACCCACCCATCATGGCTGCACTGGTTTACCTAAATCTCCCTGCGTGCCAGTAACACACCAGCATCGGCATCTCAATCCAGTTAAGCCTTTTTATCCCAGCATGGTAGTGGTTGTGCGTTTCAGACAACAGCAAGCAAACACAGATATCTGCTGTTGCTGTTGAATCTGTCCCCAGAGCGGGTGGGAAAAGTAAATTTGTTTTTATTTAACCGGAGCTGTCCGTTCAGTTCCGCCTCGGTGGGTTAAACCCAGCGGTGAGTCCCGAGGGAATCTGTTACCAGCCTCCTCTGTTTACCTCATTCACCTTTACCAACCTCGCTTTCTCTCACATTATTCATAACTCAATCTCACATTCCCACCATGTAAACACACAACCATTTTTGTCGTGCTTTCCTGCCAGCAAATACACCAATTCATACATTTTGTTTTTTATACCACGATCTTATAATTTCTTCGTTTTAAACTGCTATGCACTGGGACGCTACTTCATTAATATTTTATAGCCAAGCCCAGACTGCTTTTTCCTGGACTTCTGGAATAGATTTGAACATAGTAAAATGTGTTAAATGGAGCTGAGTTTACTACACCCCTAATGGTGGCTAAAAGCATAATCCAGCTGGCCGAAATATTTAAAGTCAACAGAAAACAGCCATCACAGCACATTTAACTTGCATTACGTGATGGATTTCAAAGTGAAATGGGGTCGATGGTCACTTTGACAAACTTTCAGCCGAGGAACCGGGCCAGTAATCATCCATTTCCTGGGCTATATACATTATAATGTACATAATATACATTATAATCTAAAAAGGTAACTTGGTGCCCTTAATATGTTAACCTGCCATTCACAACCATAACTATTTTTACACAGCGCCCCTGGTGTTTTGGAAGTCTTGTCAGTGAAGGCAGATAAAGGCAGAGCGCTTCTTTGTCCTGTGTCCTGCTCACCCATACTGTGAGTGATTGATTGATGGACGGATGAATAGATAGAGACACATATTTGCTGGCTGACCGCTATAGGCATCTGACCTCTCATACTCTTAACCTGACAGAAATGTGACGGCTGAATGCACACACAATTGCATCTAGTGATGGTCGCTTTCGAAGCACTGCTTCATGAGGCTTCAAAACTTTTATAAATCTTTTGTTTCGAATCATTGGTTCGGAGCATGTTTCAAACTGGTCATGTGATTTTAGCAAACCATGCTTCGCTACGTCATAACTTTTTCAAAACGTTTTGAAAAACTGATGGTTCACCACTAGGGGGAGTTGATCACAAATGACCAGTGTCTAAGGCAGTGCTTCTCAATTATTTTCTGTCACGCCCCCCCCTAGGAAGAAGTAAACATTTCGCGCCCCCCAACTCTCCGCCGTGACTGTAAATAGTATAATTTGTCTATAAAATGACACATCTGCAAAACGTATCCTTATTAACATTAAAGAAAACACAAAAATAGAAATATCGATCAACTTACAACAAAGAATAACTTTATTAACATTGTTTTTTAGTCTGTAACAAAAAAGACTTAAAATGCATCAATTTGCCTGAAAAAAAAACAATCCTTATTTAAAGTATAATATTTTTTGACCATTTGATACTGAAAAATTAAATGTTGATTAATATTAATTAATAATAATATATTAACAATAATATTAAACAATAAATAATAATAAAAAGCGGCTTATCAGCGTGATTGGGGTGTAATCTCTATAAGTGACAGTGCAAAATAAATAACTTCCTGAAAAGTATTTACCCCGGGGTCTCGCGCGCCCCCCCTGGTGTCGCTTCGAGCCCCCCCTGGGGGTCCCGCCCCACTATTTGAGAAGCACTGGTCTAAGGTAAGGTAACTTTATTTGTACCCGAGGGTAGATTTGGTTGCAGGTCTAATGTGGTTAAGAGATCTCATGTCAGTTTTATTATGCAAGTTCATAAAACATTCATCCTTCTGGACTAATAAAACTATCATTTTGTCTACTTTTTGTTTATAGACAGATTCAATGACAAAAATGTGCATAATTAAAAGAGGAGTAAGTTTTATGCCCGCGGCCGGGTGCATGTTTTCAATTGTTTCCAATGAAGGCTCGACGTTTTTTAAATAAGCCAGCAGCTAGCAGTTTTCTTAAACGCTGAAAATCGGCGCTCTGCGTTTTTTCCACGCTCGGCACTGAGCGTTGAAAGGGATTCAACTTTGGGTGAAAAGCTCCGCTCATCAACGTCAGTTCTCACACGGCCGTCCAATCACAGTGGAGGAGGGGCGGGACATTACCACAGCAACCAACTGGCTCACAGCTGAAGTATCACAGCTACCAAAAGCACTTAGCTAAAGAAAGCTGATGCTCAGCTGAGAAACAGCTGCCATTCGGCATCCTCAAGGCGTTTTCAGCCACGAACATATTTTTATTAAAATCTTGCTATTATTTTGTAAAAAAAAGTGTAAAATGCTTGAATCAATTTTCGAAGCAAATGGTTCAATTGATTAAAGGCGGAGTCCACGATGTTTGAAAAACGCGTTGGAAAAGGAGACGGGCCGACTACCAAAACACACATATAGCACATCAAATCAAATAAAATGACGGGTTGCATATGTGTGGGGCGGTCTATCAACAGAAGGTTCAGATTCTATTGGGGTAGGGGCGTGTTTGTTTAGGTGATTTCAAATATCAACATTGGCTTTCAAACATCATGGACTCCGCCTTTAAAAGCTTCGAAAAGTTTGTTTTGTACCATCACTAATTGCATCATGTACTTCAAAACTGGTTCTTCTGAATCATTTAAACGTTAAGATTGAAGCGAGATCGCTCGACTGACCTTATATTTTTGCTTCCATAAAGAATATTAATAGTTTACCTAATAGTCAAAATATTTATTAACACATTATTTAAAGTCTATTTAGTATTTTACTAATCTAGTAATTTAGTAATTAATTTACATAGCTTTCCTGGTAGAGTATTGCGTTAGCAGCGCAATGGTCATGGGCTCGATTGCCGAACTCGTTAAATATCCTGCATACTTTTAAAAATAGTGACTTTTTAAAGCATAGTGTCAATGGTGTAAACACGACAGCTTTCTTCCATCAGACGGCTTTGTGTTGTTTACGGCCGCGACACACACATATCCCGGAAATCCTGTATAATTCAACCAATCACACGACAACTTCGAATCTGCTGAAGTGTTTCCAGATAAGTGTGCCTGTGACATGTTAAGTCAATGCAAAGACGCGATATCTTGCAGGGCGATTCTGCGGATGATGTTAACCAATCAGGAGTTTGTTCTAGTAGTGACATGACTTATTAAGGAATAAATGAAGAACAAAAATCACTGTCGCTGTATGTAGACACCCGGAGCAGTGAGACACATCTTCGTACTTTTATAGAAACAGAAATAAAATGGATCTTGCTTGGAAAAAGTGAGTGAGGAGGTCAGACAATCTGGTAAGTTGTAAAAAACGCTCAATTTGATCTATATGAATTTCACACGCGAATGAAGCGAGTTTACTCAAAATGTTTAAGCGTCCAATTACGTGCGAATAGCACAATTTATCTGCTTCATTCGCAGCATTCGTTTGCTTATTTGCTCATTTATTTAATAATTTATCAACTTATTTATTCACTTGTCTGCGTATTTTACTTTTTATAATTTACTAATTATATACTTAATGTGCATTACTTTTTATCTTGGGAAAATGACACACCGGAAATTGTAGGCTAACGGGCGTTTCACACGGTACGCAGCAACCGCGAGTGTTTAGTTCTTTTTCAATAGGAAACTTGCGGAAAGTGGAAAAACGGGGGCGGTTACAGAGGTGAAGAGGAGTTGGTCCACACGTCTTGTTCGTGCACCCAAAATCCTGTCCCTTTTACAGACACGACTCTTCATGGCAAGCGCTGTTGGAGATAGACATATTTCAAGTAAATGCCGCACAAAACGCTTCCACTACACGAGAAAAGCTGTAGCCGTGCGGTGATTTTGCCGCTTGCCGCGTACTGTGTAAACTTGCCTTAATCGTTGTTCATAAAACTGTTATCAAAGCTGGAGTTGGTTAACAAGAAAAACGTGACATCACCTATTTGGCAATTTTTTGGATTTAAACTAGATGAGTTTGCATGAACATTGTGTCTGTAAAAGAGTCTCAAACGACAAACTTGTTTGTACATTTGCGAACTCACCACCCCGCCGCAGTTGCTAAATTAGCACCAAAAGAAGCTGCTGGAGTAACGGTCAGCAAAGTTACGACTCAGCAATCCATCGTCAGAGCTTTTGCAAAAAGCACCAAGTACAAGCGAAACAGTGAAAGGTGGGTCCGATGCACAGCAGATGTTTCTAAGTATATCGTGAAGTAGATGGTTTTCTATCATACCATTAAAAAGGAATGTTTTGAAGAACTACTTCAGACATTTGACAAACAGTACGAGTTGCCGGGCCGCAAGTACTTTGCTAAAACTGCTATCCCAGATCTGTACAATAAAACGAGGGAGATCATCGCAAAAGATTTGAAAGATTGGTTGATTTTGTCGCTTTGACTACAGACATGCGGTCAAGCATAAATATGAACCCCTACATGGCTGTTACAGTCCATTATATCTCTGAGGACTTGAAACTGCACGCAAAATGTCTCGAAACAACATTCATCCCAGATAACCACACTGCAAATGAACTGTCCGAGGCGCTGAAAGAGGTTGTGCTCGATTGGGACGTAGAAGAAAGTAAAATTTCCTGCATCACCACTGACAACGGGGCCAATATTGTTGCGGCCATACGAGGCCTCAAATGGCCATGGCTAAACTGTTTTGGCCATAACTTGAATGTGGCAGTGAATTATTCACTAGAAAAGGAAAAAACTGACCGTGCTTTTGGCATCTGTCGTTCAATTAAGAAGCATTCTCTCACAGCTGGCATAGATGACGAGAGCTTCGCAAGGCGCAGGAACAACTCAATCTACCTCAAACTTTGCTGATAAAGGTAAGTCAACAAACAAATCCTAATTCATTGGTTTAATGTTTCCCTAGAAATATTATAATAAATAGCCTAATCCTAATGATAGACTAAATAATGAAAACGTTAATAGCTAATAGATTTATTCTTCTTCTTTATTATTATTAAAATTATATTATTGTTATTATTATTGTAGGATTTTGAAACTTGTTGGGGATCAACATATGCCATGATGGGTTCGTCGCACACTCCAAAACGTAACTTGGCAGGACACTGTGGTACTAGAAGCTGTCAAAAATGGGTTGAAGCCTGTAGCAGAATTTACTGATATTTTATCAGCTGAGAATTACGTGACCGTCTCATCTCTGCTGCCGATGCTGCGTCTAATGACGAATATTCTGAAGGAGGAGACGACGGCAGAAATTAAAAAGAAAATATGATGACAGCACACTTCGGTTGTTGCGCAAAGCCACCGTCCTTGACCCACGCTATAAGGTGAACCATATTGATGTCGAACACCTTGATGTGCTTAAAAGTCAGCTTGATATGGTAACATTCTGGAAAGAAAAAAACAAGCCACCTGTACGCATCAAAGTGTAGAAGGGGGAAGAAAAAGAAGTAGATGCAGCCGGCTAAGCGGACCAAAACACTGGGACGTCTTCTGGGCAAAGTAAAGCAGTCTACGTCCACAATACCCGCAACGAGCCAAATTGGACATCACATCTTACTTGCAAAAGGAAGTCATTGATGGGGATGACAAGCCAATAGAATGGTGGAAAGAAAATGGAAGCTGCTTTCCTTTAATGGCAAACATGGCTAGAAAATACCTGTGCATTACTGCAACCAGCACTCCATCGGAATGCGTGTTCAGTGCAGCGAGCAACATAGTAACTCCCCACCACAACCTTCTCAAACCTGAGAGAGTAAACCTGCTGATTCCCTTGAACTTCAAGGGACTTCAACTTCAAGGGAACGAGACACTGCATCAGAGAGTTGACGCTCTCTGACGCAGTGTCTCGTTCCCTTCTCAGAGAACAAGGGTTACATACGTAATCCAAGACGTTTTCTTATAAAAATCTGTAGGCATAGATACCTGAATTGCATAACAGTAATTGTTGTCTTAATTGTTTCTGGTCTTGTGTTTGTTTTAGGAATAAGTTTAATCAAGTACATTTGAGGTGATTTAATTGTTTTGCCCTTTCATTTTAGTTCTTTCGTTGTGTTTTTTAATTGTTAAAGTCTATTTTGCTATTTATTATTTTTAGGCTAGCGTCAACCCGGTGTCGCAGCCTGTCTATTTTAATAGACAATTTATTTCTGTAGCCCATACAGCAGGTAAAGGCTAAAACAAATATTTTTACTATAGGCCACAATGTCTGCTGACATTTAAGTATTTCACTGCACTTTAACAAGAAATCTTATCTTAACAGCCTGTGTGCAATATTTTTTGTTCATCGTTGTTCAGTTGTTAAGTCATTTGAAATAAGCTGCTTTTACTTTTTGACTTTTTTTTGTTCAGATCTATATAGCCTATAATTGTAATATGAAAGTTTGTTATTGTAATATTATAATATAAAAAATGTACATTTATGAAAAGAAAACAAATTGCTTTAGCCTGATCATGATGCCGTTTTCACCATGGCTCATGTGAATGTGTTAACGTAGGGCTAGGTTGATCACCTTGCAATAAAATTCTGAAACTACACATAGTTTTGTAGTTTTTAACTCTTTCCCTGCCATTGACGAGTTATCTTGTCAATACACAAAACCGCTATTATCCATCCACCAGGTGGCGATCTGGGATGAAACTGGATGAAACTGTTTTTTTTTGGGGGGGGGGGGGGTCTGTTCTTTCATTTAATATATTGTATGTTTATAAATTTAAAGAAGAACATTTTCCGGAATTTTCATTGAAGAGTAAATTATTTTTAAATTTTAAAAGCGCGTGGTGTTGATGTGAATAAAGTTAAGCAGAATAAGTTGAATTAATGTAATGATAATAATAATAACTATGATCATAATAATTTAATTTAATAATGAAAAAAAATTTTTTTAAATTACATGAATGGGGAGCGAGCCAAATATGGTCTTGAAATCGCCAACAGCTTCAGCTTTTGGCGATCTATCGCCAATACACAATACTATCGTCTATCTACACTGCTGTGAACTCACAGTAAGACTACCAAATGCATAACTGTAACTAACTGATTCATCTGAATCATTTGACATAAATTATGTCTTTTAAAATAGTAAAAAAGGCAAAAACAAAATACGAATATATTTCAGGGAGCAAAAATGTATACTTTTTTCAAACCAGCTTTCTCACGAATCGAACTATGACGTCAAATGGACACTTACAGCACATTGACTTCAGTTTTTCAGTAACCGGTTTATTCTAGATCTGATTAATAATAACTGGTGGCTGTTTCTTAATTAGACCGACGAGATCACAGTCCACAGAACAACATCAAAGGCTCCAATCTCTCTTTCATTTCAACCGAGCGATGAGAATGGACGCCTGTCTCCGTCCACCTGCTGCCTGTCTAACATAAAGAGAAGTTTGCTCAACAGAGGACACGCAGATTTATCCGGCTAACCCACGAATGCGCAAAATGTTTTCCGACAGCGTCTGGTTTAATGTAAGAGCATCAAAGAAGAAACTTCGCTGACGGACAAATACGTCAAACCGTCCCGGAAACTTCAGAGAACCTAGACTGAGTGTAAAGCAATGTCATCGACCTGCTCTAAACACATTCAGCGAGATCTCCAGGACACGTCTGTGTTTATTTTACATTTACCAGTCAAACAAAGTCGCTCCACTTGCCATCGTCAGTTTCTGAGGCCTGATTCTTATTCAAATCCCTTTATCTGTGTTCACTGTCCAATGCATCACCCAGACGTGAGCTTTAACCTTCATATCAGAAAATACATGAATAAGTAAACATCAATGCTCATGTTCGTGGAATGTAAAATATTCTTATCAGCTTATAAAAGAAACCTGAAACTGACCTTTTATGGTTTCTCAGAGGACTGCCGACAGGGCATTTTAGATTAGAATCCTTACCATTAAATAAAAATCCTAAAAAATGATTGTAGGGCTGCTCAATATATCAAAATAACAAGCATCTATCTTGGGACCTATCAAATATCAAAAAAATGTATGGTATATCATTTTGAAGTCATTGCCATTGCTAGTCATTAATTGGACTAAACAGTTTTTGTGTCATTCACCACAACAGCAAAGCGACATCATTATCCCACTGTGCGACCCACAACTGGGTCCTGACCCAGTTTAAAAACCCCTGGTTTAGGCAATCCACAACTAGTACATTTAAAAGTTTGTTTTAACACACCCCTAGATCAATGATCTAATGTCCAGCTCTCTCAAAGTCACCACAACAAATGTCAGCAACCTTTACAATGACAATAACCACCATTAAAAATAAATTAAAACAAGCGTTCCTGGAGTGCGCAAGCAAACAAAAATTAGCAAGAGGAATTGCAAAATCAACAACATCAACCGAGGACACCAATAACCAGCCAGACATGGCTTTCAAAACGCATTTCCTTCCAAATTTCTCCTCCTCTACCTCCCGGTGGACACAAGGATACCACTTTATTCCCGTTCTAGAGAAAAGAGCAAGCATGTCTAACAAATAATAACGCTGTCAGCTGCTGATTTGGCCCTGTGCACTGCAAGCTACACTTGCTTTGCCGTCTGTCTGGTGTTGCCGTAGAGATGAGAATAATGGTGTACGGTATTGCTGTGGAGAAATATGAAGATGTCTTGCTGAAATGTGTGTGTGCGGTTCCAACGAAACTCAAGCTGAAGTTTTCTGCAGGGCTTAGGACTTTTAGATCATAGATTAAAGAGACGGTCACACTACACTTTTCATTCCATTGACTTCCATTCTTATGCATGCGAAAGCATCAGAGCAGAAACACAAGCTCGTGTGAAGATATTTTTAAATTCGAGTCTGGTGAACTCTGACCTGCCAATTCGTATCACATGGAGACAAGTAAAAAAAACGGTACGTCATGGCGTGACCTTTCTCTCTACAAAATAGCAAATATAGACAAAGCGCTCCTGGCCTATTTTTTTTAAGGTCCATAAAAATTTGCATGCTCAAAATCTAGTGTGACTGCCCCTTAGAGTTGTATATACAATAGAAGAGAATACGAATTGCAACAATCCTCAATTTTGAAACACTAAGAGATGTTACGGTAGCTGTGACTGTCCCTTATGGGGTGGCAGTGGCTCAGTGGTTCATGTAGGTTGTCTACAACCAGAAGGTTGGTGAATCAATCCCCAGCTCCACCCGACCAAGTGTCGAGGTATCCTTGAGCAAGACATCTAACCCCAGCTGCTCCCGACGAGCCTTGCATGGCTGAAACCGCCGTCTGTGTATGAATGTGTGAGTGAATGGGTGAATGTGAGGCAAACTTGTAAAGCGCTTTGGATGGCCATAGGTCTGTTAAAAAGCGCTATATAAATGCAGTCTATTTCCATTTACAAACATGTCATTGTCTGAGACAATGGGTGCATCCCAATTAAGGGGCTGCGGCCTTTCAAGGCCAATGACATCACCAGGCCGCAACAAAAGCTATCCCAATTTGAAGGCTCCTTCACGTGAGAATCTCCAAATGTGGCCCTTTTTTTCCCCTGAAATCAAGGATCCATAGATGTATCCTTCATAGCCTTGTTTAGTTGTCAGTTTAGGGCTACTGTAGAAACATTACGGCAACTTCCATGTTTGGAGATAAACATGTCTCATTCTAAGGTAATAAAAACAATACAGTTCATTATGTAAGGTCTTTAATTCAACTTTATTTATAAAGCACTTTTAACACCAAAAGTGGAAGAAAGTCCAATCACCTTTACACATCAAACAAGAACGCGGAACCATGAGAATCAATTGATCATTGAGCACAATGATCTACTGGATTGGCAGAGACTGATCAATTCAGTAACATATTCAGGTGCTAGGCCATGTAGAGCCTTAAAAAGATGCAACAGCACTTTTATAATGTATTCTGTAGCTTATGGGTAACCAATGCAGTTTGATTAACACAGGAGTAATATGCTCTCGCTTCTTAGTATCTGTTAAAAGTCTGGCAGCAGAATTCTGCTGCAAACGAGAGAGGACTGACTCACCCCAAAATACAACACATTGCAATAATCCAGGCCGAATGACACAAAGGCATGAACAACTTTCTCCATATCTGCGAAAAGCGAGGATAGATTTTCATTTAGAAATTGATCTAAGGTGGAAAAAAACTGTTCTTAATGACAATATTAATCTGTCAGTCAAATTTAAGATCAGAGTAAAAAATAACACCAAGGTTTCTCACGTTAGACAGGTTTTTTTTCAGGGAACATCCCTAGGCTGTCATAAGCATCATGTACACCAGGAGTGCCCAACCCTGTTCCTGGAGGGCTACTGTACCGTCCTGCAGATTTTAGCTTCAATCCCAATCAAACACAGCTGACGCAGCTAATCAATGGGTTCAGGGTTGCTTGATACAGTAATTACAGACAAGTGTGTTGGAGCTAGGTTGGAACTTAAGTCTGCAGGATGGTAGCCCTCTAGTTGCATAGTTGGGCACCCCTGATCTACACACCTAATTTTCAAACACAATCATCATCGTCTTATCCTGATTTAGACTCTGATAGACTGAATGGCACCTTTATGCCAATGTTTCAGTGGTAGATACATTTGAGAATACAAATGATAATGAATCCCAAATTTCTTAAAAATGGAAGAGAGAGAGGGAGCAAATAAAGGGAAAATAAAGTTGGTCCCAAAATAGAACCTTGAGGAACCCCACACACTAAGGGGCAACAGTAGAAGAATAGTCCTCTAAACTAACTGAAAAGGTCAGATCTTTCAAATAAGAAGAGAATTAATCCAGGGCTAAGCCCTGAATATCAACCTGGTCCCTAAGGTGATCAATAAGAATATTACGGTCGATTGTATGAAATGCTACAGTAAGATCTAGCAAAAGTAAAACAACACAGCTTCCAAATTCAACGCATCATAGGATGTCAATAGAAACCCTCAGAAGAGCAGAGTCTGTATACTATGGCCAACTCCAAAACCTAACACCGTACACCACTGATAATATAGTTACAGTGTGTATATTACATTGCACTTCTGTCAAGGGATCCTCCTAAAAGTTTCACAATCTGGCCCCTTTTGTGGTATTCTAGTGTTAGCTATAATAGTTGCTACGCTCGTGATTAAATGTAAATAATTTCCCATGATACACTTTATGGCATGCCTAAATTGAACCAACCTATTTACACAAATTCAATGTGTAAAGTCAATCCATCTTAATTCAGACCGTTACAGCTGTATGCGTTTGTTAGGCACTGTGTTTATTTATCATAAAGAAATGTTGCAGACTATTGTAGTCTCTTTGTTTCTAATCGTGGCAACCTCAGACAAAAAAGGGGGAGATCTCAGAAAAAGCAATATACAGATGTGACTGTCTCTAACTAAAACCTGTCGAATTACAAGCGAGCAAGTGAAAGATGCTCACGCTATCTTTCAAATGAAGACAGCTCAGCCTGCTCATGCTACCCATTTTATTTCGGTTCACATCAGAGTGTCCTTATTCCACACAACCAGTGCTGCTCTCACATTCATACCTGTCAACCCTCGCGTTTTTCCAGGGATTTGCCATATTTTACTGCATCATCCCGTTTAAACACTTTCCTGTATTTCTCACGTATTTTTAATCTTTCTATAAAAAATCCCACTGGCTGTATTTGATGTTTGCTGCATTCACCTCGGGTAAAGCGGGTGGCTGTATATCTGTAACCTATCACTCAAACGACACCCGCCAATCAAACAAGAAGAAGGATAGCGGTCGAAGAAGAAGAAAAGCTTCCCAAGGGAGGGTGGAGTATGACAAGTTGCGCGTGCATGTCCGCCCACTCCCCGGGTACACAAACTCACATATTTGCATGTGCGCGCTGAATGCATGTGGCATGTTTTTTATTATAACTTTGCATGTTGTGAAACACTGCTGTTTGTGCTTTACTGCTTAACGCAGAATGCAACGTGTGCGACGTCTTGCAGATGCGAGAGCCATACAAAAAAAGTAACACAAGGTATTATACATATATATTCCCTTGCGTAGTAGAGAAAACAGAGAAATTTCCCTTATTTTCAATCCCAATGTTGACAGGTATGCACATGCCAAATATAAATCACATACAAATGTGGAGACAAAACACCTATATATTAATAACAGAGAGAGAACAGTGCTCATGCATATTATAATGTGCTTTTCCAATCTGTGAAAGTAAATTGTAAATTATCGCAACAGACTGCTGTGACACCTCTGTTTTCAGCTATCATTGTCATGTACAGTTAACATCGCCACTGTCACATTCATATGTGTGAATCACTTCATTCAAGCTCGGTGCTGAAATGTACACGTTGTGAAAACTTTAAACCTGTAACTTTTAAAGTGACAAGCAAAATTACTAACTACAAAAGTTAACTACATTAACACTGCTTTAAATGTCGCTTTACCATGTTTCTTTTGTAGATGAAGTAGAATTGAATTTTTCAGCCGTGCTCATTTCCCCACTGTTGCGGGCTGATACTGCGCCTGTCATTTCAATGTTGTTTTTTGATCATCAAAGATTCAGTCGCTGGTTTACCAGGATAAAACGCAAGAGGGAATGACAGTCTTTCATGACATTTATGTGTCTGGAAGTTTAATGCAGCAGTGCAGCACATTGGAGATTAATGTTGTGCTGGCAGAGGTCTCAAAGGCGGTGGTGTTGATCTCCTTGAGAAGAACATGTGAAAGTCTTTATGTCCGACTGAAGACGGGAGAGGACTTCAAATGTGTTAAAAAAATTGTAGCTCAGTTGGTAGAGCATTGTGTTACCAGCACAGGTCATGCAGTAGATCCCAGTTAAAACACAAAGTAATAAAACGCACTTTGAATGCAATGTATTGAAAGTTGCTTTAGTCTGCCATATACATTTAAATGTAATGCAATGACTAAGGTTTGTTTTTGTCCTTTAGTAATTAGGGGTAGTACCATCCCCTGGGGTACACAGTATAACCTCAAACTAACCTTAACCTAAGGGTAGGAGTCATTTCATATCAGTTATTAAACTATTTAATACCACATTATTCCAATTTTATCAATATGCAGTCTGCTCGGGATCGATATTTTTTTAAGTCAAACGCAGATAAACGAAGAAACAAGTAAATAATACATCACAATATCTCACAGTGCTGACTATTTATACTCTAAACATAAATAAATCACAATAGTATAGTATACCAACCCAGATGTTCATATATATATATATTTTATTACAAGGTACCTGCTGGTTCCCACACTAATAAAAGTATACATCACAATGCATATTGTTTAATGAAATTTAATGAAAATGTTGAGTATATTTAAAAAACATAATTATGCTGCACTTATTTCATCAAAAGCCAATTAATTAAATACTTTATTAAATACGACTGAAGGTAATTCTGACTAAATGAGTAACATTCAAAGCCACTTTTAAGCAAAAAAGCTAATTTACTTAAATTAATTCTCTTTATTAATTTAACTTTACACTAATGCGTCAAGTTCCAATGTTGGTCGATATTGTAAACAACTGAACCGTACCGAAGACACGTTTAAGTCATGCAAGTTTAATTCCTATCTTCCGAAATGGGGAAACACAGATATCTCCAAATCATAATTAACTCTTTCCTCGCCAGCATTTTTTTTAAGTTGCCAGGCAGTGGCAGCATTTTTATGATTTTCACAACAGTTTAATGCCTTCCTAAAAATGTTTATTTTTAAATATATAAACATACAATATATAAAATAAAAAACAGACTCTCTGCTTCAAAAAAAAAAAAAATTCTTCCTACCTTCATTTGTTATTTTTTATTACCTCTCAAATGTGGGTAGGTTTCTTCAAAAATACAAAATTTTTAGGACTTTTGATAGGGATCCGATTCAGAGCGATCCTCAAAACATACACGTAGTGTGGACGGTTTGCCCTAAGGTAGGGATGGGCAACTTTGGTCCTGGAGGGCTGGTGTCCTGCAGTGTTTAGCTCCAACCATAACCTCCAACACACCTGAAGCAGCCAATTAAGGTCTACTAGGCCAGTGTTTCCCAACCCTGGTCCTCGGGCACCCCCTCCCAGAAAGTTTTAGATGTCTCCTTATTAAACACACCTGATTTAACTCATCAGCTTGTTAGGGACACGTCTTTACCATTTTGGAAGGAGGCTGGTGAGTCGAATCAGGTGTTTTAAATAAGGAGACATCTAAAACTTTCTGGGAGGGGGTGCCCGAGGACCAGGGTTGGGAAACACTGTACTAGGCATACTAGAAACTTTTAGGCAGGTGTGCTGAGGCATGTTTAAAATACATTAGAAAATTAAGAGTTATTTCTTTTAAGACATACAATCATTGTAGTTTCATTCTTACCTTGAAATGTAACGGTTGCTTTTCTGAAATTAAACCCGAAATATTAAAACTTGATGACGTATGCGGTCGACAACGCGATTTCCGGAGAACGAACCCGAAAACATGTTCGGGACATGTCCGGCGGAACTGGCACGAATGGCCACCATACCTGGGGTACACAGTATAACCTAAAACTAACCTTAACCTAAAGGGTAGGAGTCATTTCATATCAGTTATTAAACTATTTAATACCACATTATTTAATACCACATTATTCCAATTTTATCAACTTTTAGGCAGGTGTGCTGAGGCAAGTTGGAGCTAAACTCCGCATGACACCGGCCCTCCAGGTAGGGCTAAATAAGGAAAAGAGACTTTGAAGACACTTTATTATAACTAAAAATCCGGTGTAGCACGTTTTTGTTACTTGAGTGCAATAAATGTTTTTTTGTTGTTGTTGAAAATACGAGAATCATTTGAGAGAATCGGGATCTCAATTCTCATGGAGAAAAATTGTGATTCACATTTTAGCACGAATCGTGCAGCCCTACCTCCAGGACCGAAGTTGCCCATCCCTGCCCTTAGGGAATACTTCTGGATTTTCTAAGTTGGGAAAGAGCGGCACCTGGTAAATAGTAGTGGAAATACGGATTGCCGGAACAACGTTTTCTCTTAATTGACGGGTTAACTTGTCAATGGCGCGGAAAGAGTTTACCAACGTATTTCTTACCAACAATTAAACCTGACAACCTATGTTCCTAATGCTGAATTTGTGCTAGAAACATCTTTTTCAAGGTAGTTTTTAGCTACTGCACATGCACACAGGTTGATCAGCACCTGAGGCATGCCTATAGGTCTTCTCAGGTCCAAAGAAATGTACCATACCCAAAATAACCCGAATCACTTTTTACCTGAACCTGACGTGCATAAATCTTTTTTTTTAAAGAAAGACCCGACCCTAGACAAACCCGAGCAAATTAGACTCGAGTCTGACCGACCCAGTGGCAATTTTTTTAACCCGACTGTACCCGGATGTTAACGTCACTAACGTGTGTGCAGTCTGCAGCCTTGCTGATTGAACATTACCTACTGCCAGCCACACAATGTCGCAAGCAGAAGAGGCGTTGGATAAGTACTTGATGCACACCAGCAAGATAGTTTGGGTTTTCTCGGGTCAGTTCGGCAAAAAGACATTCATTTTAAATTACCCGAGATCTGATGTCGCTAATATTATACCCTACTCATGTCTGAGGCACGCGTAAAACTTTTAGGGTCAGACCTCCGGTATATGGATCTAAGTGGACCTGTGAAGACCTCTAGTCATGACTCTGTACAGAGTCCCTCCCCCAGAGAATCATTCTTTATTGATTGACGATTGGTTCTTTTAACTGGAAGGCGGGATTTAACTGGAAGGCGGGATTGTCCTCTATTCATAGTAATAGGAGTGCTCAATCTTGTTATATCTAATATCTTTGACTATACTTTGCATTTTTTCTAACAAACTGGCATACATAACCAGTTCTTCATCAACTTGACATGTTTGGGACACGTCCCGCTCTCTGTTTTTTCTAATTTTATGCTCATCACATTAAAGTGAAGCAGTGTTGTTCATTAATAGCTGTGTAGAGTAGATATATCCATTGCGTTACAAACGGTATAGCAAAATCTCTACCGGTTGATGCATTTCTACCATCACATACCACCCAGCCCGAGTATTAACAACACTCTTGGATCATGATTTTGGTTTGACATTAAGCTACATGTCACACAGACAATTTTTTAATGTGGTTACAACAGTGCCACCGAACGCACACCTACTGAGCTGCATTGGTGCTGTTTGATGTCAGCATGTCAAAATTGGAGCTCACATGCCGTAGGGTCACATGCTGTAAATGTTTTAGTTTACGTAAATCACCAGCTGTTTAAATCAGGGATCACCGGGGTACAAAAGAACCACAACTCTTTTCATCTCACAACAGACTGTGTTTGTGTACATGTTGGCAGTTAAATACGGCATTCATATCCCAGTAATGCTGATGTGTTTCCTGGCAGAAATCATTGTTTTGGGGTTTAGCCTGTTGTTTTCTAGTAATCATGGACACTTTCTGCATCCTCTTTGATTTTGACACTGAAGCGCTTCTCACTTCCTGGGGTGCGAATTCAAAAGTGTGACACTCGTTCGTGGAAGAGGCGATTTAGCAAGCACAATCTGTCTCCTGTTCTCTTTTGTGTGCGTTTTTATGCAAAACTGCTGACGACGGTTTGGATCCAGAAAAGCCAGCGGCGAACATCTGTTGGTGTTCCACATAAGAAAGCAAAAAAAGGCAACATCACAGTACAAAATTCATCATCTTTATTCTGAACGGCTCTACACGCAAGCACGCAAACCACTTACGCCATGCAGAACTCCCAAACGTCACAGAGGAACCGATGCTAGCAGTATCATGGGAAATTTTGAACACAACATGAGGTCAGAAAAGACCTGTTTAGTCTGGTTTAGAGATATTTCTGGTCTTATTGTGCATCAGCCACACATTCTGGTCAAAAATATTTCTCAACACTCCACTAGAAACTATCAACTCTTTTTTAATTTCCTTTTCAAGTTTTTACATTATGCATCTGGTAGATGCTTTTATTCAGTGCATTACAAGCTATACATTGCTCTGGGTGTGAACCCATGACATTTTGCAATGCTAATGCTTAGGTCTACCACTGAGCTATATAGGAGCAACATCAGGAATTTATGTCCTACATTTTTTCTTATTGAATATTCAGTTTCCATTGACTTTGAGCTTCCTTTTTTTTGCCTACAGCAAAATCATATGCTTCCTGATATTTAATACAACAGCATGCATGCTATAGACCCCTTCAAGGTTTGTAAACATTGAATGATTATCGGGTGCGAGTGAAGCACGGGGTCAAACTGTTCATACCATTTAGGTCTTCTAGTTTAATCTAACAGGGCTGAAAAATGATGACTTACCTGAAATGAAGTGAGCACTACAAACACAAGCCTCTTTGATCTTTGCATTGTCCCGATCTGCACAATTAATTGCTTGCAGCCACAGATGTTGTATTTTTTTGTTTTTGAGATTCTGCAGGAATCCCGAAAAACTTAACGGCAGACTGGTGCGATTTTCAAAGCCCACGAAGTTAAGTAGGCATTTTTGACGATACCAAATAATACGCAACTCAATCTGCTGTAATGACTTTTCTGACCCCGACATGCGCAGTGGGATCCGCCTGTGACGTGAACTGTGAAGGGGTCTATAGAGGCCACAGGAATGACGTATTTTTGTAGGCAAACCCCAGAAGCGAGATAGCATTTTAGCACTTCCGGTTCCATCATTCCAATATCAATGGTACTGTATAATTACAGGATATTTCTGTACACACACTGGCAACTCATTCTCTGTTAGAAACACATCTAAAGGTGCATTTTTTAGGTTGGGGGGCTTTAAATGTGTTTAATAAAGTTTGAAAGAGCTGTCGTTAGCTTGGTGGTAATGACGTTAATGTCGAGAGGCTGTGGTGTAGTTTGCTTGCAGCCTATAGGCCGAATATGGTCCCTTTCTAACATGTAAACGAGGGTGCAGTGCACGTGACGCAATTTCCATCATCAGAATAGTGCACGTGTATGTGCGTATATATACGCGTATATATATACGCGCAAATATATATATATGAAGAGTTTGGTTCCAAAACGCAATAAATCCATTTTGACAAATTTCGGTAAACGTGTGTTTTCTATACCAAGAAAGTGACAAACTTCAAAACCTTCACATAGCATCTTTAGGTTATAAAAACATAAAAAATTCAAATCCATAACTTGATTTTCAAAGATTTATTATAAAAATTAATTCTTTTTTTCCACAAAATGCAATAAATCCATAAGTTTTTTTTTAATGCTATAAATCTATTCAATCAATGTATAAATGTGCATTCATCTTTGCCATTTTATATTCATTTACTTGAACAGTGGTATACACTGATTAAAAAAATAAACATTAATGGCATTAATCAAAACACTTACGTTGTCATATTAGTAACACTGTCTTTGCTGCGGTTATACTTGACGTCGTCGATTTTTCACAGCGATCAGCTGTAAAATGTTTTGGTCCTGCTTGATTTTCGTTGACTTTGAGTAAAATAATGTAACGTTTTTCATAAGATCCCCTGGGGTCAATGTATGAGAGAAACTTGATGCTGTCGGGAGAACAAGCACCCATCTCCCGAGTGCCTCTCGCGTAAATTATTAGATGTTGATGGTTACTTTTCTTTTCCGTCACAGAAAACCATCACAGGTTACCAATGCTATTAAAGTATTATTTTGTTTTTGTTGGTTTGTTGATCACGAAGTACAAAGTAGATGAGGAAAACTAGGACTCAATGCCCCGCCATTGTTTGTTTACATTGCGTGGAATGGTGCGCTGTGATTTGTGGAGCGTATTTATTGCATTCTGTAAAAAAAGATGTAGTGGCATTTATCGCGTTTTGGGAAAAAGGGATAAAAGATGACAGAATAAAACTGCGGATATTATATCTTGCGTAAAATTAAGAATTTACTTTTAAATACTGACCTGATATAATACAGATTTTTTCAAAAATGGCGTTTTGGAACAAAACTCTTCATATATATATATATATACAGTGCCCTCCACAATTATTGCCACCCCTGTTTAAGATGTGTTAAAAGCGATCAAATTAATTCCTTCTTTTTTTGCAGAAGCATAATCTCTAACAGAAAAAATTTGAAAAATATACCGTTTAGCACAAGTTAATAATAATTTTTAAAAAGTCCACGAATTAGGAAAAAATATATATATATTATAAAATCACCTGTTCCACAATTATTGGCACCCCTAACAATTCCTATGAAAAATAATTAAAAAAAGTTTTAAATATATTTTTATGTAGTTGCAAAGGTTGGTCAGGGTATCTAGGAAGTTATAATTAGTAATTCATGACTTCCTGTTTCTCTGGAGTATAAATATGACGTGACAAAGAGGTCTAATTCTCTTTTGTCATCATGGCAAAGACAATAGAACACACCATTCAAGTAAGGCAGATGTGTGTCGACCTTCATAAGTAAGGCAATGGCTACAAGAATTAACTTGCCCGTATTTACAGTCAGAGGAATCATTAAGAAGTTTAAAACAACTGAAACAGTGACAAACAAGGTTGGAAGAGGTCCCATGTTTATCTTGTCACAACGCACAGTGAGGAGGGTGGTTAGAGAAGTAAAACATTTTCCTAAGCTTACTGTCACAGAATTGCATCAAAGAGTGGCATAAGGGGTTACAAAGTCTCCATAACAATTATCAGAACCTCTATACATGCCAACGAGCTGTTTGGGAGGCATACACGGAAAAAGCCTTTTCTCACAAACATAAACATCTGGAGTTTGCTAAGCGGTACTGGAACTTCAACTGGGATCATGTGCTTTGGTCAGATGAGACTAAGATTGAGCTTTTTGACAACAAACACTCTAAGTGGGTCTGGCGTAAAAAAAAGATGAGTATGCCGAAAAGCACCTCATGCCCATCATGAAGTATGGTGGAGGATCTGTGATGCTGTGGGCCTGTTTCTCTTCCAAAGGCCATCAGAACCTTGTTAGGGTGCATGGCATTATGAATGCTTTGAACTACCAGGACATTTTAAATAAAAACCCGAGGGCCTCTGCCAGAAAGCTGAAGATGGGTCGTCATTGGGGCTTTCAGCAGGATAATGATCCAAAATATGTGGCAAAATCTACACAAAAATGGTTCAGTAGTCACAAACTCAAGGTCCTCCTATGGCCATCTCAGTCACCAGACCTCAACCCAATCGAAAACCTGTGGGGCGAGAGGACCCAGGACACTGGATGATCTAGAAAGATTGTGCAAAGAAGAATGGTCAAAGATCCCTCTCTCTGTGTTTTCCAATCTTGTGAAATGTTATAGGAGGAGATTAAGTGCTGTCGTGTTGGCAAAAGGGGGTTGTACAAAGTATTAATATCAGGGGTGCCAGTAATTGTGGAACGCATGATTTCAATTTTTTTCTAAACGTGTAAATTCTTTACCACCAAAGTAATGTACTTAAATCAAAGGTTGGATTTTTGTCTTTTTTGCATTTGTGTTCTATGTTGTTTAAATAAAAAGGAGAATTTTTAGAAGTCCATGACCACATCTTAAAAAGGGGTGCCAATAATTGTGGAGGGCACTGTATATAAATCACTTTTAATATATATATATATATATATATATATATATATATATATATATATATATATATATATATATATATATATATATATATATATATATATTTTTTTTTTTTTAAGAAAAGTGATTTAGTAAAGAGCAGTGAGATATTCTCTCAATGCTGTTTGATAAATATGAGTGACAGACAGAAGCAAAATTAGGTAACTTCCCCTTTAAAGGATTAGTCAATTTTCTTAAAAAAAATCCAGATAATTCACTCACCACCATGTCATCCAAAATGCCGATGTCCCTCTCCGTTCAGTCAAGAAGAAACCATGTTCTTTGAGGAAAACATTCCAGGATTTTTCTAATTTTAATGGACCCCAACACTTAACAGATTTCATGCAGTTTAAACTTGCATTTTCAACGGGGTATCAAAGGACTCTAAACGATCCCAAACAAGGCATAAGGGTCTTATCTAGCAAAACGATTGGCATTTTTGACAAGAAAAATAAAAAATATCCACTTTTAAACCACAACTTCTCGTTTATCTCCAGTCCTGTGATGCGCCAGCGTGACCTCATGCAATACGTCATCACGTCAAGAGGTCACGGATGACGAATGCGAAACTAAACTGCATTAAATCTGTTACGTGTTGGGGTCCATTAAAGTCCATTAAAATGAGAAAAATCCTGAAATGTTTTCCTCAAAAAACATAATTTCTTCTCGACTGAACAAAGAAAGACATCAATATTTTGGATGACATGGTTGTGAGTAAATTATCTGGGTTTTTTTTTTTAAGAAAATTGACTAATCCTTTAAGACCGGATCCAATGTACTGTTACACATGCTTTTTCTCTTTTTGGCTGTTAACTTTTTCTTAAGCTCTAAATGATCGTGTTAATGAGGATACTTGCTAAGACGGGGATTTTGACGCATGTATTTTAGGCCAATAAAGCGGGAAAAATGCTCACGAGCTTAATGAACAGCGGTTCCGTGACTTGCGCGTTCTTTACACACAACATAACTTATTTTGAAACTGCAGTGCTTAAATACATGTACAAACGTTACGTTTTGGTGACCACGTGTACAGGAGCGTGACGTGGGCGCGTAACCTCGATAGAGACGATAGTCCAAAATCTCTACCAGTTGACAAATTTCTAACAGTTAATCATGTCTACCGGTTTATCGCCCACCCCTTGTATGTAGTATGCAAGCCACGAGAGGAACTGAAAATTGTCACAATGCACATGCGTTGAACATCAGCGGACATGCATGGGTCAAATAAAATATGCTTTGCAAGGCTGTGCGTTCGACTGTGCACATACAGTACGCTCGCGAATGCATAAAAAAGACTTTTTTTTAGGTTAACTTTTATTTCTAGTGAACACACTTAGACTTCAAAATTAAAAAATCTTGTGTACATCTGCAAAGATTGCCTTGTTGGACATGTGAGTGTCATAAACTTTTGTTAAACCCAGTGCTTATTTGGGAGTCTGTGGGAAAAATGATCTTTTTGGCGAGGGAACCAGTGTCCCACTAATATCCGACTTGGCCTTAAAAAAAGTCATCCCCGCAGCACTCTATTTCTTGTACTTAACAGTTCCATAAGAAAGTTAATATCGCAATATGGGTGATATCTAGCATACTGTAACATATCAGCACTATCTAAGCACATACTACATACTCGAGAACCAGAATGATTGTATAATGCATGATATTGTTCATTTACTTTCATAAGGCCTTGGTTACATCATGAAGACTTTCTAAAATAATGTGATTAATGAATCGTGTAGAGTAAAGCTGCAGATATTAGAAAGGCATAAACAGGGTCAATTTTGATTTCGCATTTCCTTTAATGCATGAAATGGCTTATCTGGTGCCGTTCTAGGCACATTAGAGGTTGAAAATCCCATACAACTTCATCATTAGAGTTTCTTCTGCCAGGATAGAAGAAGATGACATTTAAATGCATTACTTTGAGAAATCATTTCTGGGTGTGCAGGCAGACAGTGTGAACGATTGTCGTTCTGCGTTATTTTGATGGGGAAAATGGTAGCAGGTAAAAATGTTTCTTGTGTTTCTCATTAGATGCGAGAGACAGCCACGATTCCCCCGTGACCGCTCGGCTGCCGGCAGCGCCAGTTTATTTAATAATGCAGAAAGCCTAAATGCATTGCCTCTACATTTCACAACAGATTTACAGTCCGATATTCTTAGAAATCTCATATCATTATATTATAAAACATCTGTTTTATTGGAGGAGGCACGCAAGAAGAAACGCTCGCGCACAAAGATAACAGGTATATACCTACCGGGTCTTTTTGTGAAAATTGCACAAATTCAAAAAATTATTTGAGTGGATTAGTGAGTTTTATAGCAGTGGTTTTCAACCGGAGGATCATGACCAAGAAATGAGTCACAGGTCCGTTTTGACATGCTTGCGATCAGCAGGAAAAACTGGTAAATGAAAATGAAAAAGCATGTTAGCATGAATAGTTAGAAAAGCTACAGTAACTAGATATGTAGGCTACTTTATATCTTTTAAAATAAAAAGGAACTTTTCACATATACTTGTTGATGTTTGTTGATGTTAGAAAAAAATGGACAAAATACATACCCCAGCTGGCACTGGGGCAGTGCCATCGAAAAAGGTCTAGTATGTACCATAGGTATAGATATGTATACATTTGGTACCTCTGAGGGACTAATATGCATCTTTGAGGTACTGATAAGCCCTGTTTGGTACTGACATATACCTCTGAGGTACTAATACACATATTTGAGGTACTATTAAGCCATCTTTGGTACCAACATGTACCTCTAAGGTACTAATATGCATCTTTGAGGTACTGACAAGCCCTCATTGGTACCAACATGTACCTCTGAGGTACTAATAGGCATCTTTGAGGTACTGATCAGCCCTTGCTGGTACCAACATGTACCTCTAAGGTACTAATAAGCATCTTTGAGGTACTGATAAGCCCTGTTTGGTCCCGACATATACCTCTGAGGTACTAATACGCATTTTTGAGGTACTGATAAGCCCTCTTCGGTACCAACATGTACCTCTGAGGTACTAATATGCATCTTTGAGGTACTAGTAAGCCGTCTTTGGTACCAACATGTACCTCTGAGGTACTAATATGCATCTTTAAGGTACTGACAAGCTCTTGCTGGTCCCAACATGTACCCCTAAGGTACTAATATGCATCTTTGAGGCACTGAAGAGCCCTGTTTGGTACCAACCTGTACCTCTGAGGTACTAATATGCATCTTTGAAGCACTGAAAAGCCGTCTTTGGTACCGACATGTACCTCTGAGGTACTAATATGCATCTTTGAGGCACTGAAAAGCCCTGTTTGGTACCGACATGTACCTCTGGGGTAATAATATGCATCTTTGAGGTAATGACAAGCCCTCGCTGGTACCAACATGTACCTCTCAGGTACTAATAGGCATCTTTGAGGTACTGATCAGCCCTTTTTGTACCGACATGTACCTCTGAGGTACTAATATGCATCTTTGAGTACTGATAAGCCCTCTTTTGTACCGACATGTACCTCTGAGGTACTAAGATGCATCTTTGAGGTACTGTGAACCCCTCTGTGGTACCGACGTGTACCTCTGAGGTACTAATATGCATCTTTGAGGCACTGAAAAGTCTCGTTTTGGTACCGACATGTACCTCTGAGGTACTAATATGCATCTTTGAGGCACTGATAAGCCCTGTTTGGAATCAACATCTACTTCCAAGTTACTAATATCCATTTTTGAGGTACTGATAAGCCCTCGTTTGTAACGACATGTACCTCTGAGGTACTAACATGCTTCTTTGAGGTACTGACAACCCCTCGCTGGTACCAACGTGTACCTCTGAGGTACTAATATGCATCACTGAGGTACTAGTAAGCGTCTTTGGTACCAGCATGTACCTCTGAGGTAGTAATACAGGATGCATATTTGAGGTACTGATAAGCCCTCTTTGGTACATGTACCTCTGACAGTGGTGGACAGTAACGAAGTAAATGTAATTCGTTACTGTACTTAAGTAGTTTTTTCGCGTATCTGTACTTTACTCAAGTACTTTTATTTTGGGAGACTTTTACTTTTACTTTACTACATTTTAAAGTCAAATATCTTACTTTTTACTCCACTACATTTTAAAAAATCGGTCATTCCTTTTTATTTATCAGTGGATAAAAAACGTAACTGGGCAAACTAAAGCTGCACAAAAAAACTAAGATGCACACGTGATGCGTCAAACCACCAAACAGGGTACAGCATGCGCTTCGTTTTGAAGTTGTTTTGGTTTCCGCGGTGGTTCACGTAAGCTATGGTTGTCACGCGAGTGCAGCAGCCAGCCTAAGCATCTTTTGGAGAATGTAACTGCATTCTATAACAACGGAGGAGATAACAACAACAATGGCCTTATTTACGCGCGTTTTTTTAAGTCCTTGAATAAAAGAACGAGTCCTTCGTGTCTTCTCTGCCTGCCTTGAAACTGTGCTATTTCGTTTTAAAAGAATACTCTTTCAAATCTAAGGAAATGCGTAGAGGTAAGCCATTTTTATTCTGGTTATATTTTAAATGAGCAATCCTAACAGTAGCTTGCAGAAAACTGTTAATTGTGTTGCTAAAATATATACGACGTTATCATGAATGAACTTTAAGCTATGCAGGCTGAAGCTATTTTTAGCCGTATAGTTAGCTGTTTCACTTAAGTTCGTTGTATTTGAAGCTCAGTGCATTGTTATTTTGAAATGACAAATAATCACTATCAACACTGTTGTAAAATATAAATGACATTTTGACTAGCCATGCAGTGTATGATGCTTAAACAGGCAGGTGGATTGGAGTGCTCCCTATTAACTGAGATTGTTATTAATATTTTCAAAAGTTTTGCTTCCAAAATATATAAATACATTTAATTATGTATTACAATATACATATGACATGCTAAACCACATGAAACGTTTCTGAAATTATATTCTGTAAGGCTTGTTTTATTTGTCAAAGAAAGGGAGACTGATTTCTAGATAACGTTATGTATTTAATGTTTTGAAAACTATTGTGAACCTGTGCTTAAGTTAAGTTGTTATTACACTTAAACTGTTAAATTATTTAACAAATAAATCTTGAAATGAGACTTACTGCTCTCAAATCCTGTTATTTCATTTAATGCTAAAGGAAATTTTTTGTTTTTAAGGTTTTAGGCTTATGATAATTTTAATAGACATCAGTCTCTGATTTATTAATGTCCTTCTATTAATTGATTGGTTAGCCAAGAGAGTTATTTCACATAATTTGAGTTCTGTGACAAAAATGATACGGCCATAATAAATCACAGTACTTTTGTACTTAAGTACATTTTGAGGCAGATACTTTTGTACTTTTACTCAAGTAAACATTTTAAGCAAGTACTTCTACTTTTACTTTAGTAATATTTTACCCTGGGTATCTTTACTTTTACTCAAGTATACGATTTGTGTAATTCATCCACCACTGACCTCTGAGGTACTAATATGCATCTTTGAGGCACTGAATAGCCCTCTTTGGTACCGACATGTACCTCTGTGGTAATAATATGCATCTTTGAGGTACTGACAAGCCCTCCTTGGTACCTACATCTACCTCTGAGGTACTAATATGCATCTTTGAGGTACTAGTAAGCCTTTTTGTAATAACATGCATAAACTCTTTAGGTGCAGAGGCATGTTAAAGACAGTATACACACTCAGCAGTATTTTGGTGCAGATTCATCTGTCGCTTAGCACTGGCCAAATAAAATAGATGCCAATACGGGCAGGCTGCAAAACATGACCTCATCCCGAAAACCATCAAGAAAACTATGCAAAATATGGGTCCTGTAGCACAACCACAGTTTAAAATCAAATTCAGCATCCTTTATTTAAATATATTTATGCTATATGCTATACTGTATTTGTTCATTCCTATGTGTTTGCATTTGGGGGGGTCAGGAGCAGCTAATTGATAGTCCCTATAAAGAAACAAGCTTAACAAACATACTAAATGTCATATTGTAAATCGAGAAATGTAAAAAGGTTTATATAAAGCTTAGTTTTAAGTAAAGAAAATACATTAAGAAAAGCCTACAATGACAGAACAACAAACACAAAAAGATATTTGGTGGTGCTCTAAGCTTGAAGTGCTCAGATGGTAAAAAAATCAAGCCTCTGATAGGGCAGTGAATTATTTTATAACCTTATCAAATAATACTCCATCCTACTATATTTATACTATCATGTTAAACTAGCAACCCTAATAGAAGGTCTATAGTATGTCCTCATTTAGATATCCAAATAAACGTGAGTGCAGTAAGGCTGAAAGCACTGCTTTCAGTTTGTCTTCATCAGGTTTGTCTAATAATAAATGGAATTCAGTGTCTCCATCTGCTCACAAACACAAGAACTATTCCAAACAACATTCTCTGGCTGTCTCCCTACAATCTCTCTCTCTCTCTTTCTCTCTCTCTCTCTTTCGCTCTCTGTGCAAACGATTGAGCAACAGCTCCCCCTACAGGTCTCATATGGCTGATGCTAGTATTGAGAATCTAGATAAGACTGGCATTGTGTGTGTGCATCTTGCATGTTTGCATCTGTGCATAAAAGTCTTTGTGTTGATTCCAGGAGCCTCTCGTAGCGCAGTTGGCTGTTGTGTCGGTGTTTGTTTTGTTCCTGCACTGCCAGAATCCCTTGAGGAAACTCAGCAGGTGCTGCTAATGAAGACCACCGTACCTAAATCCAATTTCCCCACACGCAACACACTCTTTACACTGTTACTTTTGTTTATCTGTGCGTTTATGATGTTTGGATGAGTCCCCTCTGCTGTGAGCCGTTTATCGACCCTGAGCTGATAGTGTGGGGTCCCCACAGGTCCCCGCAGGGAAGCTGGATTGATGCCCGTCACTGATACTGTTCAGGTCTGATACACTTCTCATAAAGCAACTCGACTCGGCCCCCTCCTCTCCTGTGTGTTTGTGTAAGCATTCGGAAATGGAGCGCAGTTGGGTCCCTGAAATAAAAATGCCGTTCATTATCTCTATAAAAGAAGGTATATAAACAATGATAAAACAGGCCGACTATGAGCGCCTGAAGCAGACTTATGTTTCGAATTAAGTTGGTGTGATCAAATGAATAGCTTAATGTATAAATGTACATGTCAAAAATACTGGTGGACGCTAATTTTACAGAGCAACTAGTTAATTACTCATTCTGTACTAACAAGAGACCTCAATAAAAAACAGTATAAGTGGTTGGTTGACGGAAGCAGGATTGTGCTTTGGTAAATGGGATGTTGTCCCAATCAGAGCATAAAATCTAGTAGTGATGTTTTGAGAAAACACATTAAAGAGTCAGAAACCCAGACTTGTTTTGCTCATATCATTTACTACGGTTAATGGGACGAATTCGTCCATTACCTCGTAAAAGCACACAATCTTCCGATTCAGTTCCGTCATTCATCTTAGTCACCGAGGAAAAGCGTTCAATGAGGAGAAAACGAATGGAAAAATACTTTCAGAACCCAGCGTGCCGAAAACGTAGGCGCTTATTGTTGCAGACTATTGAACTGAAAACAATAAACTGAATAACGGTAAGCCTGTTTTCTTGGCGCGTCGTTCAATAACCACAGACCGTTTGCTATTCAGATCAACTCTTGACAATATGCTGTTTTGTCTTTTGGACTGATTCAATAACCACCTATGATGATCGTTTGAAAACCAGATTCAGACTGCGAGTCTATGTGCGTAGTCATGCAGACTTTACGTCTCCCGGCATAAAGTCTGATCCACTCTGCAATTTATTCAAGCTAAATAATGACCACTTAAGAGACCTCTGACCGAAATCTAACGTGACCACATGTGCTAACACAACATTTCCAGGTGGGTATGTCTGAAACTGATGAAACACAATAATAAACCAACATGCAATGAATTGCCTTGTTGAGGAGTTTGTGTGTGGACTTTGGATTAGTAATGCAAAATTAATGAATTCGATCCCAGGATGACAAAAATTCACGATAATACGGCATATTTGGGGTGCTGTACAAGGCGAGGGCTCCGAACCCAGAGTACCCTTCTTAGGTACTTTCTGGGATAGGTACCAGCCATGAGTGAGGAGGAGGGGTGAAGAAGGGATGCTGCAAAAACTGTCAGAGACAGAGGTTAGGGATCTCTTCATGCTGATTGGTCAGATTACATGACCATGCTCCTCCTGAACTTAGTTGAATAAACTAGAGATGCACCGATCGACCGGCCAGAGACCAGAATTGGCCTATTTTACGCATGATCCGCCGGATCGGTAACCGGCCGGTCAGTCTTGCGACATTCCGATTCCGAGCCAGTACTTTTGTTGCCAGTGGCGCAAGAATAACGTCACAGCCAGAGAAAAGGTAAAATCAGTTATTCACTAAAATAATAGCAAAAGTCTTAAAGCTGCTAATTAATGTTATGAAACCTTGTGCTTCCATTGGACGTGTTTTAAAGCGTGCTGTTATGTTGGCATGCATCCAGTTAAACTTTGTGTCCAGTACATAACTTGGTTTAAGTCTTGCATGTTGTGCAAATAGATGCACATCGTATAATATGTTGTTTTAATTTATGTTAATTTATGTGTATCAAGACTGATTTGTGTGGTGTGGAGCGTTGTTTTTGAATCATCATGGTACTGATGTCATACGTTGCTCAGTCTGCGCAGCGCAACACAACGTCAAACATGCCCCCAGTTACTGTGGACTACAGGCGCTTGTAACCCTAACCAGTCATGTGGCATTCACACCAGCTGCAGCATAGACCGCAAAAACACGCTATTCACGCTTAGTTGGAGGCTTGAACACTTTAAGTTTACTCGTTTCATTCGTGCATGAAAGCAGCGCGAAAAATTCATTTGAGACATTCACTTGGAAATTCGCGCCATGGGAGGGGCTTTTGTGATTCCACTCTCTCCCTCTGATAGATATGGACACTAGCCCTGCGTTCCAATTCGTTTTTATGACCTTCCCTTGCTAACTTCCCCCCAGTCTCGTTCAATCGGATGTACATCATTACTTACGTTGTACGAGTGCCCGCTACTGCCACTTGAAGTGGGTTCAATTGGATCGCCCTAAGCCATCATTTATAGTATGCAAAGCGCGAGCTGCTGAAGTGACGTCACAATCGTGTTGCATTGTGGTATATAAAGCTGCCTAAAGTGGGTCAAAATCAAGGGAGCGAGGGTCTGTCCATATAAACATCCCTCATTCACTTGACGAAGTGGAACGCACTTCAAAATGGCAACAGGGATTCCCCCGAGGGGAAGTGTTTTGGGAAGTTCCCGAGTGCGTGTCTAAAACTGGAGTGGAACGCAACCTGGATCTCGCCTTAGCTACGGCAGTTCATTGGAACGAATGCGTCAAATAGAGCCACCATCTTGAAACAGGGGAGCCCTGCATCAGCATCATTGTAGGGCAATGTTGTAATGGAAATAAAATTACCTTAAATCATCATGAATGCGATTTTCAACAGTCAGACATTTATTTAGCATTGAGTCCAGAAAAAATCTAAGTTTTGATATTATGAAAATCTACTTTTTCTAACTGTAATGCATAGCATACACACACAAAAGTCCAGCATCGTCCATGAATTCGAATTACAGGCGGATATAGCGTTACCTAGCTACTTCCTATGACAAGATCCCTGTTCCAAGATGGCGGTGGTTTTGACGCATGCTTAGAACCCCAAGGCGACATCTAGTGTACATATCTCATCACATCACAACTAGAGCAAGCTCCTAATTGGTTAACGGGGCACGATTATCCACAGATTTTTCAACTCACACGTGGCAACACTTAATTTGTGCGGAATGCGGCATCCTCGTGTTCCGACCCATTCGCACTATACCGCGCCGCAGGAGGCCTATTCGCATCTTTGCATTGACTTCACATGTAAATCACTCGCGCTTGCCGCCTCTTCTGCGTCTAGTGTGAATGCCACATTAGACCTCCAAATAGCGCCATAACCCCCAAATATAACCCCCAAATATATAAGCCCATCCCTGCTTTTCACAACTGATATTTGGACATCTAACATAATGTCAGTGAGTCTGAGAGTGCTTTATTTTGAGATCTGTTAAAATCAAAGAAGATTCTGTAATTTAATGCAGTTTGGTAAAAAAGCAATGTTTAATCATTTCTTTTATGAAAATATTTTAATAAGGCACACCGCAGAACTTTTTGGCCACTAGGGGGCAATAGACATGCATTTTTCACGCCTAGCGCCCCTAGTGGCCACAAGCGCCGCATCACTGTCGCAAAGGAAAAGAACGGGCCACCCTTGAAACTAATCTAAAAACTAAATCTTTAACTCATTCACGCCAGCCTTTTTGAGAAAAGTTGCCCACCTGCATTTTTGTGATTTTAACAAAATTTTCACAAAATTCCTTGCAGGAAAAATTATTTTCTATAAATATATAAACATACAAATTATATCAAATTAAAGAACACACCCTCTGCTTTCAAACAAACAATAAACAAACAAACAAAATGGGGAAAAACGTTTCATTATATAATTATTTTTCTACTTAATTTAACCACTGAAATATGGATATTTCTCTTCAAAAATACAAAATTTTGAGCAAAAAGCTTAAAAAATTGCGTTTTTGTGAAGAAATTTATGTTAGAGATCAGACTCAGAATGACTATCAAACATAAAGGCAGTTAAAATAAATCATTAAATCTTTTTAACTTCCGTTTTTGATAAATTCGGTTTGGTTTGCCATCTGGTGGATAAAAGCGGTATTACACTTTCACTTTGAAATTCGTCCAGAAAGGCATATTTATTAGTTAAATATGAACTCATAAATGACGAGATAACTCGTCAATGGCGGTAAATGAGTTAAAACGCTAAACGACCAACATTTTGAGGCATCAGGGAGAAACGCAGTCATGTTACAACTTTCTGATGAGGAAGCCATTTCTCAATCTGAAGGTTGCAGCCTCCGGATGTCGTATTTCTAAGCTGCAAGCGTCATCAAGACTGTCTTATTTCCTGTTGCATCATCGTCCCCTATGAATAGGGATTGGTGAATGAATAGGGTTTGGTTTTACACTGTGTGAGTTTGAGCAAGTTTGACTGCTATAGCATCCTGGATTGTAATGTAAATACCATAGACAGTAAAAGAAAGGTAAATACTTGAACACGTGAATGCAGCATCTGAATACAGGGAACTATATGCAAGATAATCGCCATCATTTATAAAGAAGATCGCATTTATGTATGAATCAAGATCGTGAGTTTATATTAAAAATTGCCTTAAAGGGGAATCGAACCCGAGTCGCCCGTGTCATAGGTCCAGGACACTAACACAGTGCCACAGAATCACATCATAGAAGTTGCTCTCTACACTCCTTAAGTAGCCTCCAGCAAAATTCACTTTAAAAAAATTGTGTGGAGGAAGTGACGTATGCTGTAAAGCAGTCGAATTTTATAGTTTTTTTTGTGCTCTGGTTACTACCCGAAACCCTAAGTTTTAAAGTATACATTCCCTGTCAGCAGAGGTGGAAAAAGTAATAAAATATTGTACTCAAGTAAAAGTAAAGTTACTTTAATAATATTTTACTTAAGTAAAAGTAAAGTTACTTGTCTAAAAATCTACTCAAGTAAAAGTAAAAAGTAAATCATTTTAACTTTACTCAGAGTAATAGTTACTTTTTACAGCGGGAAGAGGTGGAGGATTCTAGTATAGTTCAAAAACGACAAGGGAATATTCATCTCAAACTAGTTGTTTTTAATTGTAGGAACATCTTTACAATTAAAGTGCAATAACAAAAAGTTAATAAAATAAAAAGCTTTTTTAAAGTAAGAAACATTTATGGAATTGTTTAATGATTTTTACATGTGAGTTATGCACTTTTGAAGGTGGTCAGCAGCTTGTAAATACAATCACTATAGTAAGGTTGTAATTGATGTATTGCTGGTAACATACATTATTTTATTAAACTATATATAGTTTAAATGAGCATATAATGAGATGAGTGCCATGTCTATATACATTTGACACGTTTATTATCTTCTTACTTCCCTGACCTGGGTACCTGATGACCTTTATTCTCTCTCTCTCTCTCTCTCTCTCTCTCTCTCTCTCTCTCTCTCTCTCTCGCTCTCGCTCTCTCTCGCTCTCTCTCGCTCTCTCTCGCTCTCTCTCTCTGCAATGTCTAATGACCTGCGCATTCGAGGACGTTTTGAAGTTGTGTTTGACTTGACGCGAAGCTGCTAGACCTCGGAAGATAATGCGCATGCTATTAAAAACGCGTCGTGCAATTTCGTACTTAAGAGCATGAATCCTACCTTTCATAGAAATGAAACACTCGCTTCGCGTCAGTGGAAAGTGGTCGCTTAAATATGACCAGGGGTTTCTTTCATAAGATTTGAACTGAGGCGGGTCTGCATTAGCGCGCGCCTGTCTCATCCGTCTCCATGGTTCTTTTTGCGCGTTCCCCCGGGCCCCGCCCATTTACATCCGTTGCGCGTCTTTATCACCTTGCTTTTTAAAATATTTTTTTACTCAGTAACGGATATGATTTAAAATGTAGCGAAGTACACTACTTTAAATAAAACATACTTAAGTAAAAGTAAAAGTACAGATTTTAAAAACTACTCAAAAAAGTAAAAATACACAAAAAAACTACTCAATTACAGTAACGTGAGTAAATGTAATTCGTTACTTTCCACCTCTGCCTGTCAGGCTATGGTAGACATGTCATTCAACCTATTTAAAGTCAATGTACTATCACAAGGGTCTTTAAAATTTATTATGAAGGTTGAAAAATTACATGGTGTCGCTTTAAAGAAAAGTAGATTTTTGGTTGTTACCTATATGCTGTCAATTATAGTTCTTAGAGAAATCAGTCAAGAAAAGTGCATCTCTAAAACAAAGCAGTAAAAATAGTAAAGCAGATGTATGACTTCGGATAAAAGCTGCCATATGCATAAATATAGATGTGTCCATCAAATGCCTATGGCACGATATGAGAAATCATACAGGTAGATTTGTTTCTAAGGGAGGACAGCTAGGATTGTCAAATGAAAAGAGGTTGTTTTGACATCATTTTAAAAGTAACTTGGGTTTTCTCCTCATATTATGATGGAAAGCATTTTAGCATCACAAAAAGTACACATTTCATCTGTAACAACATGCTTGTCTTCTTCCTGCAATCAATCCTTCTCTTTTCCTCACTTCTGTACTTCACATGCGTGTCAGCTGAATATCGAGCTGCCGCTTACCAGACTATCCTTTAAACCCGAAACGCTTCTCCCTTACCAGTCTGAGAGAGAGAGTGTTTATGTCTCAGAGGGTTTCCTGTTCTCATTCCTGCTGCGGTTCATTTTACTCCTGCAGATTTTTGATGAGTTCTTTTGGAAAACATCCCTAAAACATTGCTTTCTCTCTCTCTGCTGTTTCTCTCCTCCTTACCTCTCTCAGCGTGAGAGAACGGGGAGTTTACATAGACTCGGGAGGAGCTCTGCGCTCAGGGAAATAGACATCACCATGAATACAAAAACAAAAGAGTGAGTTTTGAAAGGTCTCCTGTTCTTCTGAATCTGTTGTTTATTGCTTGAGGGGCATTAGGCTATAATTATTGACTCTCCTTTGTCACACTTGTTTCATCCTGAGAAAGAGAGAGAGAGAGAGAGAGAGAGAGAGAGAGAGAGAGAGAGATCATCTGGTGTCCAGGTAAAATGCTTGAATTCACAATTGTTGCTGTGTGTTGGTACACAAACATGCTTGTGTACAGTACGTATGCAGTTGTGGCAGAATTTTGGGAATTCTTTGAATCTTAGTTTATTTAAAAATAAACATCACCAATTCAGTCCTAACCTGGGCTCACACTACAGGATTTTCAGGTTTTTTATAGAAGACATATAATGCTATTGGGTGATTATCACGAAAACTTGGTTTAAAAAATTGCTTAAATTTACTTTTTTTCCCACCAGACATTGAAAAACAAAGTCTGGAGTAAATGGGAACATTAATTTTAAAAACTTTTACTTATCATTTAACACTTTTTGTAACATAAATTAAAAAAGTAGTCCTAAAAAATCTCATTACCGTAACAGTCAGAAAACATCAACACTGACATATTTTCAAAATGACATGACAAACCTGAAAGAACATAATTTGGAGATTCTGCACATGCATTTAAAATCAAAGTATTATGCTTCTATTAATTAAATTAACATTTAATAAGCATCTGTTGCGGTAATGATAATCAAAATGTCGTGTAAGCATTCTGACAAGACAATATTTCAAATTAACTGTAAAAAAATGATCTTACCTGGTAGCCATCTTGAAGTAACTGGTCCATGTGCTTGGTCACTCAAAATCAAACTTTATTAAAATTCTGTATGTGTGCTTAAACTGTTCTCAAAAAGTGTTGCGGAGGATGAGAACATCAGGCATGGACACATCATTTTCCTAATTTTTCTTCATTATTATTATACATGAATATTCAGTAAATATTTTTTCTGTCATCTAAAGTAGTCTAGCAAAACATCCATTTATTTTTTTTCTTAATATTTTTGTGTTAATTTGATTAAATTACAACATAACGCATGTTCAAACACAGCCGGACACATTGCGGTAATGAGAATTTCAGCAGAAAATGAGATAAAATTTCCATTGATAAATTCTTATGTTGAAATCACACATTGTGCAAGGTAGAACACAGTATTGTGTTAATTCTGATGCTTTTTAATGTTACTATATTACACATTTTAAAGCTAAAATCATTAGTGCCGTGGTGTTTTAATGGTTTCGTGAGAATCACCCTATTAGAAAGGTTAATCCATGCGTTTGGGAGTCCCCAACAATGTTTTTAATAATATGCATTTAATGTTTCCTTATTTCCAAACAACTCTCAAATCAATAGTTCGAAGATTCAATTTGACAAACCTCTTTTTTGCGTAACGCAACTTTGCTCTGATTGGTCACAGTTGCACATTACACATTACAGTGTACGGTGCTTGCATCTTTCTCATTCTTTATAATAATGATACTGTTCCACACAGTTATATAAATAAGGCCTCAAAAGGATAAAGTTGCTTAACACTTAGGTTAGCGAACAGGGCCAAGCACAGCTTGGTAGTAAACAACCAAACAATAACGTTATATGTGTTAGCGGAACGGATAAAGCACTGTAGTTTGTAAACCAACGTATTGCTCTATCCCAGATAGCATGTAGTAATCGGCCCGTGCTTAGCTGCCCCGCGGCACATGTGGCTCAGACTCGGCATCGACATTTGTTAACCGGGCCGAGTGTGGCCGGCTTGCACATGCAGTTTTGTTACGACTGTAAAGCACTGGGCCGATTTATGTTCGCCGTATCTGGCTGTAGAGAGCAATAAATTTACACAAAAAATATATTTAAATTAACATAAATTTCTAACCGTATATTTGATAATGTGCTATCTATTCGTCGAATGTTGTGAACTTGTCCAAAACCAAATATCTGTGGTAAAACATATAATTTAAAATAATAATAATAATATATAGTGTCATTTTTCACAGCATTCTTTAATATTTATAACCATAGCAAAAAAAATTTTAATGAAGCATGCAGATCATTATTTACATCATTTTGAACATGTATGCATGCTAAGGTGACATCATCCCTCGCACAGCAGTCTGGTAGCTGTGCCTCGTAGCCTACCTATGGTGATCACCATGTTTTTGCAGCTTGGACGGAAAAAAAACAACAACAATGGATTTAGCAAGACATACGAAAATGGGATCGTCTCAGAAAAAATGGGTAAGCATCAATGCACTTTTATTTTCTAGTATGTTATATAGCAGACGCTCTGAAAGGGACTTTTATCGTGACTCAAAGTAGAGGTCTACTACACGGAAGACCCTATATTTTAAATGATCAGCCGGGTCGGGTCTCAATCTATTACTTCGGGTCCTGGGTCTGTTTAACATTGCGGGTAATACCTGAGGTCGATCGGACTCGGATAACACACACTCACATTTAAATAAAATATTTCAAAAACAGCAACAACATTTTTTTTCTATGACGCTAAAATTGTGTTAAGTTTATATTTGGTTGCTCCAACCAGGCAGCTAACGCGCATGTGCTCTTTTAATGTTTCTCTGGAGCTTCTGCAGTGAGACGCAATGACTTTACCTTTGACAATTGGCTCTTTTATGTAAAGGCAGGACCTATTCCGCCGTACCGCGCATTTTGCACTGACTTCTCTAATGTTTATAATAATATTATAAATTGACCGTCTTGCTGTTATATCTAAAGTTTTTGCGACTCTGCTCAAAGAGCACAGAGAGATGATAGCAAAGAAGTAAAGCTAACGAAAGCAGCCATGGCACTGAATGAGCAATCATTATTATAATCCAAATGGGCAAACATTATTAAGCAAGTTGACCCGATACACAACAAATGTAAAACTGCGTTATTATCACCATGACTGTAAAGTGGACTTTTAAAGCTGGAATAAGCATTAAACATTTCAATCGTCAAGAGAGGAATAACATGGATGGAACTTTCTTGGAAATAAAAATTAAATTGACACTCGCGACTCGACTCCCGCGTACCATTTGAAACGCCCATAATAAGAATGCCAGATATTTTATTTTAATTCTAAATGGACTGCATTTATATAGCGCCTTCAACAGACCCATGGCCATCCAAAGCGCTTTACAAGTTGCCTCACATTCACCCACTCATTCATACACCAATGGCGGTGTCAGCCACGCAAGGCACCATCCACGCAAGGCGCCATCCAGCTTGTCGGGACCAGCTGGGGTTAGGTGTCTTACTCAAGGACACCTCGACACTTGGTCAGGTAAAGCCGGGTTTGAACCACCAACCTTCTGGTTTGTAAACAACCTACATGAACCACTGAGCCACTGCTGCTCCATTAATCAACACATTTGTATACAATTGCGGCCCGATTGCAGATTAGCAGAACTATACATTTAAGTAAGCCACTTAGCTTGAGCCTGATTTAGCCGGTTAGCTTGAGCGATCACAACACAACGTACAAAACAACATATTTATCACACTCAACAGAACCTAAAAGCATCAACTATTAATTGTACCTACAGGTTGTGATTCGGAGAAACATTCTGGTCCAAATAAACTAGGCACTAACCCATCCTTAATAGTTAACCCGGTTTACAGATTAGAGAAGCAGTCATAAAGGCCTGTCGTGGTATCGCAGATGAATTTTTACTACTGATTGTTCACAGCCACGTCGTTGGATGTGAAAATGAACCGAATTCGCTTTTACATCGCAGAGAGAGAGCACAGCATCGGCATGACGTAATATACATGGTGTGTATTTGCTGTAGAGATTTAGAACACATTGCCAGACGTGACGTAGCAACTTTACGGAAAAGGGATTCGAACTCTGGACAACTCGTTCCAGCGACAGTGACTGAAAGCCAATAACTTGAGTTAAGGTTCACTTTCAGCTTTGCAGCTTTTGCAGACTGTTTACATTTACGAACACTGCATGAAAGGTAATTTCCGCGATATCATAATACATGGTCTTTAACAACATTTTATGGCAAATGCAGAAAGAATACTGGCCTCAAGAAAAGACCAGGGGCCTCATTTATCAAGGTTGCGTACGAACAGTGTACGTAAAGTGTGCGTAGGAACAGTTTTACGCAAGGTGTGGAATTTATCAAATTGCACTTATACGTAGAAATGTGTGTAAATATGCGCACACCTCAGAGTATGTGTCACGGAGTGACTTTTTAAGGGTGGAACTGAAAGTGATGGAGATTAGTTCCGCCCGGACAATAATCCCCGAACACCAGCTTCTTCCGGGAACTCCGGGCAACGAAATCTGGGCTTTATTGATCGCAGGTGTACAGATGAGCGTGGCGTTCGTGGATTGGGCGATTCGAAGAAGAGGAGGAGTATAAAGGGAGCCTCGAAAGTGAGTTGTGGCATGAGTGTGAAAAACCAGTGAGCCTATTGTGAGTTGTGGCAAAGTGTGTGAGCGGCCCCACCGTGGAAAGGAGTTGTGGGTGAGCCGAAAACAGTTAGCGAGGGAGGACGCTGGATTGTCGTGGCGGCGACACTTATATCCGGCCACTCGTTGCATCAGTGCCCCAACAATTCCCAGGACGAGTTCAATTCAATTCAATTTTATTTATATAGCGCTTTTCACAATACTCAATTGTTTCAAAGCAGCTTTACATTAATAGAAGCAGTAAAAGCACAGAAAAACGACAGATAGCATAACATAATACACAATAGCATAAGCAGTCAAATTTGCTGCGGCTATGACGCGACATTATGAGCGAGCATATTAATAATGTAACGTCTAGAAGAAGAAGCTAAGTTAAGCCAAAGCAGGCTACCTCCCCGGGGTAAAAAACCCCCTAGGAGAAAAAAAACAAAAACCCCGGGTTGTTTAGCAGAGGAAATAAAAATAAAAGTCCTAGGAGGGAAAAACCCTTGGGAGATATACATGTATATACACACATATTAACGGATAAGGAGCTTAAGCGGAGATTAAGCAGAGATTAAGCAGATATTAAGCGGGTCCTGCCGGTGGTCGTTGGTCAGGCATCAGCTGGGCATCACATTGAAGGACGACCAGTAGATCAGAGGTGTGCCAACTTTCACATCTACCGGAACTGGGTCTGTTTGTCCCATTGTCCTCAGGGTCAATGGGACCCAGGGACGAGACAGGGAGAGAAAAACAAAATCATATTAGCGTAGGGGCCGTTCACATGTAATGCAAGTGTCACACAGTGATGTGGTTTAATCAGCTTAGTTTCAGACAGACTAACTATTGAGGCATAATTGTTTTATCCACAGTTGAGGATTTTGCAAATTGGGGGCCCACTGCGATGGTATATATGGTAACTAAGGGTCACCTTCCGATTTTTAAGAGAAAATGAAACCTGTCGACCCATTTGACTAAGGCCTGTAACCCCACTGTCGTCGTTAATGCAGGTTCAGTGGCAAACGGGTCTATATTGCATACTATTTACAAGATCACGAGAAAACGCCAACATTGCAACCTGACCATACGTGTCAACCCGTTTGACTAAGGCTGGAGTCCCAGGTCCGATGTGGTTCTGACCCTATTTCACTGAGAGTGTGTGGAGTGCAGTGGGTGAGTCTTTTGCTTTGTTGTGTGTGTACACTTGGAACTTGCAGTGTCGTGCAGTGTCCATGTTGTCAGTAACCACCCTTTAGTCCGGACGGAAATCCTGTTGAAGAGATTGGGTATTGGTGCTGGTGAATGACCATCTTTACATATATGCCGCTTGTGACATCCTGATCCCTTTTCCCCACTTGGCGGTGGCAAGGCAACGTTATCAAGTAAGAACAGTGTGAATACTGTGGGAAACATTAACGGTGAGAAGTTGTGGCTGCTGTATGGGAAAACCAGCTGTGTGTGTATGACTACCTGTTTGTGGAGTGTCTTCAGAGGTTCGCCTCTGTCTAGATCTCTTGTCCTGTTGGATAGAGAAGAGGAGAGGGAAGCGTTCGTTCCTCTCTTGTGTTACACCTCGGGTCGTCATGAAAGTGTTGTCTACGGTTGAAAGGGACCGTGTGGAGTGCTGTGCGGGAAGACTGTCCCGGCGAAGAAGGCCACCAGTGTCGTGGCGAAGATATCCTCTCCAGTCTCTCAAAGCTTCAGAAAAGGCTAAAGCCAGACGTCCACCTCCCCGAAGGTCTGTGAGTTATAACCATTTCCTGCCCTTCTGTATACGCCCAAAGCTAAAGCCAGTGTAGTGTTTGCATATTCACCTGTACGCCTAAGTAAAGATCCAGTTGTCCTTCTGTATACTCACCGTACGCCCAAAGCTAAAGCCAGCATATTGTATTGTATACTCACCAGTTGCCCTTTTGTATACTCACCTGGATGCCCAAGTGGAGACCCAGTTGCCCTTTTGTATACTCACCTGTATGCCCACGTAAGGACCCAGTTGCCCTTCTGTATACTTACCGTACGTCCAAAGCTAAAGCCAGCGTATTGTATTGTATACTCACCTGTATGCCTAAGTGAAGACCCCGTTGCCCTTCTGTACACTCACCGTACGCCCAAAGCTAAAGCCAGTGTATTGCATTGTTATACTTACCTGTATGCTCCAGTAAAGATCTAGCGTACCCTTCTGAAATACTTACCTGAACGTCCAAGGTTGGGAGGCCGCGTAGCACCCGGGAGGATTCCAGTGTGCCTGTCTGTACGTCAACCTGTCACTAAGCAATATAAAGCAGTGTTTGTTCTCTGTACACTTACCAGGACGATCCAAGCCAGATCCCGTGCAGTCATTGTGCACCTCAACCTGTATCTGGAAGGTCAGGAGTCCAACACGCTGGGCTGCCCAGGAACTCGCCATGTATAGCATCAGGTACTCACCTCGCATATCATTCCGTGGTACTTACCATCTGCATCTTTCACATCCAGGAAAGGAAAGGGCCCCCTGACAGTCCCCCTGCAAAACAGAATGAAGGCATACTGTGAATAATCTGATTGACGTCGCACAAATGGAGAAATAAGAGTAGTGGAGGACCCACCTGAGATTTCCCGCGACGGAGTCCGAGCGACTCGAGACTACTTACTCTCTGGCCCGAGAGTTGGATTTTAGCCTCCCTTTCCCCCTTCCCACTTACTTTTTAAATAATTTAATAAAGCTTGTTTTAAACTTTACTTACGCTCTCTGTGTGTCTGGTCATTGGGGTGCTCTTGGGACCTCCTCAAGGTGGAAACTAGGGAGGGGCGAGACTCACGACATCTGTGGTCCGCAGGCCCGGAGTGGGTAATCGGGAGAACCGGGAGAATTCCCGGTGGGCCGCTTCACTTTTGGGCCGGTCGAGTTTTTTTTTTTTTTCATTTGTCACGTTAGTGAGTCTGTCTTCTCTTAAATGACACTTCACACGTTTCCCATTGACACTGCAGCCTCTGCATGGGTTGTACCATGTGAAGGAATTTTCCCCTCCCCTCCCATAGAGTTGGTTCGGTCCATAGCGCGTCCAAGAAAACTTTTCTCCGGTAGGCTGGGCCGGCCCTACCGTAACAATACGTGTCTGAGAGGAGGAGGGCGAAAAAAACAGGTTGAAGAAAAAATCCCTTAGGATGATGCTGCCAAATGTGACAAACTTACAGATTTATTTTCAAGAGGACAAACAAAAGTGACAACAGGTAACTTAAAGAGAAATACGCCTAGTAATGGTTAGCATTAGCAACGTAATTATTCGGCTAATACCGTTTTCAAACTATTTACAAGCCAACATTTTTTTTGTTAAAATATTAGCCTTTTGTGTATACATGCGATTCATAGACTTTGCAAATATTATGCAAGCAGGTTCTGAGCAGCAGATAAGCCAGTTCCCCGCTGAAAACGAGGAGGCAATGAGTAAACAATATGAATTAAAGTTATTTAACCCTCAGGTTGTGTTCAGAACCATATAACACCTTTTGTGTTCCCAGTCAAAAATGAGCAGCCCAAAAAAAGCTTATAAATCACTTTTTATGCTATATATTTACCCAATATTGGATTTAATATTTTTTGTCAAACTGTTTTCTTTTTTGGGTTTTATATTTCTATTTGCACCTGATTAATCATAGGCGTCATAGCATTAGCAATGCTAATAATTTATCAACCTTTCCTTGTGGAATAGACTCTAAACAGGGCTGGGTCACTTCTGACCCACAACGGGTAAACACTGGACAGAACACGCCGCTGGGTCAAAACCGACCCAATGCTGGGTTGTTTTAACCCAACTGTTGGGTTACTATAATCCATGGTTGCATAACAACAACCCAACATTGGGTTATTTTAACCCAGCATTTGTTCTGTCCAATATTTACCCATTATGGGTAAAAAAATAACCCAGCCTTTTTTAGAGTGTAGAGGAATATTTTGTTAACTTCTCATCTTAAGTGAAATATTATTTAACTTTTACCTTATTTGTTGAACGATGATATTAATAAAAACTATAGTAAGAGCTGAACTGTTGCTTTATTTATCCAATTTGAAAAAAGTGCTAATTTGGAATAACACTATGGAAAAAGTGGGCCGGTCTTGGGCCTGAAACTCCCGGGCTGAAAAGTGGCCCCACTCCGGCCCTGGTGGTCCGCTCCGACCTGTGACATATGCGTACGCATATTTATTATGACTATTTATTATCCACCCCCAGGTGTTAAAAATGACTACTGTTAATAAAGTAACTGCAAAACAGTGTTGAAGTTAATTAATGAAATTAGTGTCTAACCCTATATAAGAAAGCTCTGTCAAATGCTTGACACAGTACAATGGCTTATCTTGCATTATTGGAAGACTTGACAAATCATCCATTCTGCTGGGAGTGCGTTTTCAAAGATCGCGCCAATGATGATGTGGTTATGCGGCTATCCAAGGAAAGTTTTTTCATTGTCTGTCCTCCTACAGTTGCACTTATTTCATGTCGGCGTGCTGTGACGCGTTTTTTTTTTTTTTGGCTGATAATTAAATGTCAAACCACTTTTTTATTTCTAGAAGTGTTCTTATACCCAACGGAATTAAACTCACTGGTAACATGTTCCCATGCAGATTTGTTTTCTTTTGTTAGTCATTCCTCCCGCGCTAAGTGAACCAAACAGGATGTGTTATTAGGATTTAACCTCATCCACCAGTAACTCAATTTCTGTGTCTGTAAAGTTCATCTTTTATGCTCTCTTTGCCATTATTGCGATGAGGAAAAAAAGCACAACCACGTGACTTATAACGGGAGATGTTGTCACCATATATGGTTCATTGGAGGCGTTTCGGAATGCAAATGACCATGAAGGTGCACGAGCATGGCGCTTAAGAACACATGGGATTTATCATCAAGGATTATTTACTGATGTGCGTACGAACCACGAATTCCGATTTTTTTGTATTTACGCACATACTAAATTTCATTTGTAGGTAAAAATATAGAACATTTTCTACGCAATGTTGATAAATGAGGCCCCTGGGCCATCAGGTTGCAACAGGACCAAAAGCTTGTCTTCCCTGGTGGATGTAAACAACATCTCACGTGCAGAAGAGTGTTTGTGTGTGGAAGATAAATCAACTATGTTGTAAAGATGTTATGAAGTCAAGATTATAGACTTGCAGTGTAAACAACATGCTACAAACTGCCTCTGTACAGATTTCTCCACTAGAGGGCGATATTTTCAAAACTACCCCTGCTGCCCACATCTTATATCCTACTGTCCAATTCTGTTTACACTACAGGGACAATGATACCTCGGATACCTCAAATTATGTGGTTTAAGAAGAACTGTAGCTATTGCTTTTTGAGACAAAAATAACCTAGATAAGGAAAGAAACCCATACCACATTAAGGAATATCTATAAAGCCAGTAAGAAAACACCTAGCAACCACCAAGAAACCACAAGCAACTGTATAAAAATTATGTTAATATAGTTTGTTGTACTTTTCTTTTACATTTACATTTATTCATTTTATCTAAACTGATTTACAGCAGATTACAAGATATATTATTTGTTCAGTATGTGCCTTTTGCCATGACCTTTTGTGTTGCTAACTACCGATTGAGCTACTAGAAAATACTTTTTGTATCATCAAAACTCACATTTTTGTATCACTTTTAAATTTTGTAATATGGTCAAACACTATATCCGACACAGTGTGATCTATGAATATATATATTTTCCACACAGACCTGTCAAATTTTTGAATTCCAGACAGACTGACAGATGTTTTTTTCACCGACTGACTCAAATCTTAGTCAGTATGAGGGCCTGATATACAGTACTGTAATGTTTTTATGGTTTATAAGTCCGAGTGATAAATGATAATGGCTGTGCTGTAACAGAAAAGTGTCTTGGCATAGTGTGATTTACATTAAATAAAACATACATTCCTGGAGCAACATCTTTGTTAGGCCCAGAACAACATTCCAGTCAATCCCATGTTGGAAAACTTACTGTAAATTATAAGTCGCACGTAGCTTGGCAAAATAAAGTAGTAAGCTAAATTCAACCTACTGCACTCTTTGGGAAAAGTACGTATAGGGCAATACCATAATACAATATACAAAAGTTTTAAAAGATTTTTAAGCATGCAATCCATATCTTTTGCTTCTCTACACTGAAAAAAAGGATTCATTGAATTTAATAATTTTTTTTAAGGTAAGTGGTTGCATCAATTTATTTAAGCTACATTTAAACAAAAAAAATTGTAAAGTAAAATAAAATATAAAACTTTTGTTTTAATGTAGCTTAAATAAATTGATTGCAACCACTTACCTTAAAAAAATTGATTAAATTCAATGAATCATTTTTTTCAGTGTACCACCATTTGAAACACAAAACTGCAAGTTACTTGCAAAAATTATCAATAGGCTTATTGTTGTAAACCACTAATATATTTGCTATTTTATATATTTTTTCTTTATTTTTAACCGCATAAAGTTATGGATTGCGGCTTCAAGTTATAAACATCACTACTCTGAGTTAGGATGAGGTCACACTGCTTTTTTGTTCCATTAACTTTCATTTGTACGCATGCAAATACATCAGACCGGAAATGCAGGCTTGTGCAAAAATATTTTTTTTGCATTTAAAGTTTAGGTTTGGTGAAATCTGACATGCAAATTTGTATCACGTGAACGCGTGTGACCAACAGATGATCGATACATCAAAGCATAATTTTTTCAGATGGAGGAAAACTGAAAATGACAATATCCCACAATCCTATTTTGTACAATAATAATAAAAGCAACCATATTGGTGTAAGCACAAGTCCAGAATCCATAAAGTGTGAATTAAAACAAAATCCTTTCACGTGTAATCAGTGTTTAGGGTAACGCACTACAAGTAACATGCATTACGTAATAATATTACTTTTCTGAAGTAGCAAAGCATTACTTTATAAATGTACACATTAATATTTGAGTTCTTTTTTTATTAATGTGAGTAACTAAACTTTAATAATAATGTACTGAATTAAACGGAACGTAGTCACACAGAATTACGCACTATATGCGTGCGCACCTGAGCGGAAAGAGTTTGAGTCAGAAACGGAGATAGCAGGCCAGAGCTTGACATTTTTGCGATGGAAAATGCAATTTCTGAATGCAGAACTTCTCAGTTATAAAAAACACCTGCAAGGCCTGAAAGAGATCAAGCCTCAGCCAAGTAAGAAAAACGCAAAAGTAACTTAAATGTAAAGCAATTAGTTACTTTTTTAGGAAGTAACTTAATATTGTAATACATTACTTTTAAACGTAACTTTCCCCAACACTGCGTGTGATTATATATTTAAGCAATATCGCTCGAGTAGGAGTGCGATATAGCTCTATATCATCACGGCTGTGATTAGGCCAGAGGCACGAGGCCGCAGGCCGAGTGCCGGAGGCAATCACAGCCGTGATGATATAGAGCTATATCACACGACTCCGAGAGCGATATTGCTTTTATACAACAGTTCGACGGCACACGTTTGAAAAACGAAAACTAGAAAACAACAACGGAGTTATATTAAAAGCCTCTTTGTTTGAGAACTACTTCTTCCGCCACGGATTTGAGGGCGGCCAGAATGACAGGTAAAACTTTCGGCTGCTTTGAAGCTCATAACAACTCAATGGACGGAAAAGCCGTTACTTTATATTACCGTTTCTTGTTCACAAAGTGTAGTTTTAAGATTAGTTCAGTCGAGAATGTATATGTATTATATTTAAATCTGCAGTCGATTAGTAAAGATAGCGCCTGTTTGAACGTTTGCTTAGTGAGATTCGGTACGAATGAGAACCAAAGCATGAGCGGACATCAGTGTTCACTCGCCCCGCTGACCACTGCCCTCTCTGGGCTACATTTCTGACAGAGATACCCTGGCTCTCATGTTGGCCTTGTTTGTTTATGAGCGTCAAAATGAGATCAAATCAGCAGTATTTGGTGTCATGATCAAACTATTACTTGTTTTTTAATTCATATTTAGTGTCTTTTGTGTTGTTATTGTTTTGGCGCGAGGTAAAAGTTAATAAAACTATTTGTATAACGTTACTATTGCTTTCTCATTTATTCTTAACGTGATACGAGCACTCGATTATTATTATTAAACTTTGTTCTTGTCAGTACTATATAAAACTGTTTTTTTATAAGTGTCAGAGATATGTTTTTGCATGCTGCTTATAAATATACCAGTGGCGATATCTCATAACATGTTTTAATAGTCAGGTCACGATAAAGTAAATGATCAATGTCCACATTTAAAAGCTGCGGTGCTTACCTGCTGTTTCACGGTGTTTTCGCGTTCTGATAAGAAATATAGCTCCAGAAAAAAAACGAGTGTTTATATTCCTCTTTCCAAGTGTTAATAATCCACACGATGTGACAAGACATTTCTCCCATTAACTGTAACGTAACATCCAAGAGCGCCGATCTTTGACTAATAACTTCAGATTGGGGATTCAGACTGATTTATGAGCTAGTAAACTAATGAGATACACGGAGAGTGATTCAAACAGCGCGTCTGTGTTTTTCCATTCAGAGATGAGCCTGTTTAGGACCTCCATTCACTAGGTGGCGGAATAATACTAAAGGTGAAGCGGCTACAGTGCTGTTATCAGCACAATATCGTATGGCTCTTAGCCAATCAGATTCGAGAACCAGAAAGAACTGTTGTATAATTACTAATATCTGTTTACTGCAAGGGTCTGTGTAGAAATTTTGCATGCTGAAAGTCTAGTGTGACCGGGGCTACAGTTAGTCTGCAAAACTTCCTAGCAACAAATCTTATTTTGAAAATTAAAGTTCATTCATTTATGCATTTGGCAAACGCTTTTATCCAAAGCGGCTTACATTGCATTACAAAACATAAATTTTTTATCGTTATGTGTTCGGACCCATGACCTTTTGCGCTGCTAATGCAATGCTCTACCACTGAGCTGAAAATGAAAATGGAGATGAAAATTCTGTCATTTACCTACTCTTATGTTATTACAAACCTGTATTAATATTTTTGTTCTGATGAACACAAAGGAAGATATTTTGACACAAACCAATCAGAAGCCCCTTCGACTTCCACACTATTATTTTTTACTACTATTAAAGTCAATTGGGCTTCTGATCGGTTTGGTTACAAACATTTCTCAAAACTACAGGTTTGTAACAACATGAGAGTAAATGATGACAGAATTAAAAATTTTGGGTGAACTGTCCCTTTAAGCAAGGCCTGTTCGAATCTTATTCAACCAATCCCATCTCTCCAGCCGTACAGCTTAGTTAGGGTAAGATTTGCACCCAACAGTGATTGTTTGATAGGAATGTTGATTCAAGAACATGTACAGCCTAAATAAATCACAACGTGTCAACGTGTCCAGAGCATCTCTCCGGCTCCCATCACCTTCACCATCCACTTCATCATTCACTTCTCCCACTCGTTCCCAGTCCCCGGGAGTACTAATCACCACCATCACCATATCCCTTTAAAAACCTCACCTTCACATTCAGTCATCGTCTGGTCTCATCACTGAACGCTAGACTGACCCGTCTCACTTACCTGCTCCTCTTCCGATCTCGTACGCATCTCCAGTCTTCTCCATCTGCAAAAGAGACATTATTAACCATTCAGCTAAGTGCTACAAGAACTGCCTATTACAAATACTCACCTGTTTATTCTCAACCTCTGTGTGTTTCAATAAAATACTATTTACTTACCTTCAGTCTTCTTCCTGGTTCCTAACGTGACTGATTGGCTGTCACACACAAGTTGCACAAAATTTTTTTTTTGCTGTTTACAAAGTCGAGTTCAATAGCAGAGACATGGGTAATATCTCACATCTGTTTCACAACTTACCTAAAAACTTCTCGAAAAGTCCACTTGATTTAATTCGGTTATTAGATGATATCTCTAACCATGGGCAGAGCGAGGGGGTGGCTTCTGGGCTCAAGCCCCGAATGTATGAATTCATCCAGGACGCTAGGTGGCGGCATTCAGCTTTAAACTCTTCGGTCCCGCACTCCAGTGAAAACGAATGAAAGATGCGAGTTGAAGGCAAATAAATATACGCACAACGGGCGCAACGTCATAGAATATCTCTGAACAGCTTCACGCCCACTTTTGGGGGAAAAACAAACTAGACCTCCCATTGACTTCCATACAAAATAGCGGAACAAACAACGTTCGTACACACCCGGCAGGCGTAAATAACTTAAGAAATCACTCAGATTAAACACGTTGAGTAATTATCTGTCCACCCTGTATGCCATAGAGCACGAAAGATACATTAACACATTTAAGTTGGTCAATATAAAAACATGTCCCTTTCATTCTCACAGCGTCAAATTTGTGTAACAACGCTCCCCATTGGCCAGAGGTGTCTTACCCGGACATTTACTTGTACCCCATCGAGTCAACAGGGAAGCCAGTAAATGATTTTACTTCGTATTTAAAAGTTCCTTATTATTTATATATTATGTCTTTATATTTAGAGTACTGAGTCCACTTTTCCGTCCAGCCATACAACTAACTAGCTTAGCGATATTTTCAGCAATCACTGGGGAGCGTTATTACACAAATTTGACGCTGGGAGAATGAAAGGGACATGTTTTTATATTGACCAAATTAAATGTGTTAATGTATCTTTCGCGCTCTATGGCAGGCAGGGTGGACAGATAATTACTCAACGTGTTTAATCTGAGTGATTTCACAAGTTACCTACGCCTGCCGGCTGTGCACGAACGCTGCCCTCCTCCGCCACCTCGCATGGAAGTCCATGAGAAGTCCGGTTTGTTTTCCCCCAAAATGGGGCGGTGACGAAATTTACAGTCAAGTTTGCGTATGTGCCGGTAGTCCGTATGCTGAATCTCCCCAAAGTAAATGCATTTTCAAAGTGTTTATTATTACAGTGCCTTCGTTATAACTGTAAGTGTATATTTATAGTTATGTGATGTAAATTCTGTTAAATAGCGTCAACTAATATTTTATCTGCATGGCTAACGGCTAATGTGTTAGCGCTCTGGTCTAGTCTGCCTGCTCTGCTGCACACTGTCGTTATATTTAAAGTACATTTAATCACAGTGAATTAAAACTCTGAAAAACCTTGCTCATTGTACATATCCCTTTTTTATAGATGGATGTACAATTTATTTTTTAAAGACGTCAGAAGTAAGAAGGTGAGAATAGTTACTTAGGCAGCTTATGTTTTGTCCCATTTCCCTGAAATTCGCAATGATTTCACCTCAGAAATACATTGATAGTTATAAAATGTGAATCGTCAATCTCTTACATTAAAATACCATTATGTGTGATAATTGTCAGTGCATTGTCATAATTGTCAGAGAAAGGAGGGTGGAGAGATATCACAGAGAAAGAGAGAGAGAGAGCAAGAGAGAAAACGCTTCCATAAGCAGCTGAGAAATTGTTCTGCTAGTAAAGTCAAAATTGTTATTCTTTCTTATGTAGCTTTCTAGTTACTGGATTAGCCTACAGCAAACATATATAGCCTATTTTTGATAAGAGAAGTTATAGTGTCATTGTCAAAAATTTTTATGTTACAGTTTCAAAATGACAATACAGAGAACCTTGATGGGTTCTCTGTATTGTCACTCTGAAACTGTAACATAACAAATTTTGACATTGACACTTTAACTTCTCTTATCCAAAAATAGGATAAGATAGGATAAAAAAATAGTAATAGGATAAAAAAATACTTTATAAAGCTGCCGTAAATGGAGAAAAAATATTAGCAGGGGGCCATGCTTTTAAGCCCCCAATGTCTACAATGTCTGGCTCTGCCCCTGTCTTTAACTATAACATAGCGTTATTGTTATCGTTCGTTAGTGTGTTAACGCTAAAATTGTTCATTTTATACTCACGTCTGCAGTGTTAAGCCTGAAGTATAGTACAATGTGTGTAATGCAATTTTCTCAATCAGAAACTAAGTCCAACGGCAGATTTTAGTAATTGTGCGTACTTTGTACGCATAGGTTGCACATACGCGCAACCGGCACAACGTCATAGAATGTCTCTGAACAGGTTCACGCCCACTTTTGGGGGAAAACAAACTAGACTCCCCATTGACTTCCATACAAAATAGCGGAACAAAGCAACGTTCGTATACACCCGGCAGGCGTAAATAACTTAAGAAATCACTCAAATTAAACATGTTGAGTAATTATCTGTCCACCCTGCCTGCCATAGAGCACGAAAGATACATTAACATATTTAATTTGGTCAATACAAAAACATGTCCCTTTCATTCTCACAGCGTCAAATTTGTGTAACAATGCTCCCCATTGGCCAGAGGTGTCTTACCCGGACATCTACTCGTACCTCATCGAGTCAACAGGGAAGCCAGTGAATGATTTTACGTAATAGAAAGTTACTTCGTATTTTTATATTATGTCTTTATATTTAGAGTAATGAGTGCACTTTTCTGTCTAGCCATACAACTAGCCTTAGTGAAATTTCCAGCAATCACTGGATAAAGTTGTTACACAAATTTGACGCTGGAAGACCAAATTAAATGTTTTAATGTATCTTTCGCACTCTATGGCAGACAGGGTGGACAGATAATTACTGACATGTTTAATCTGAGTGATTTCTTAAAGGAACACGCCCACATTTTGGGAATTTAGCTTATTCACCGTATCCCCCCGCTAGCTTAGCTTAGCACAAAGACTGGAAATGCATGGCTCCAGCTAGTATACTGCTCCCAATAAGTGACAAAATAACGCGATCATTTTCCTATTTATGTGTTGTGATTTGTATAGTCAAACCGTGTACAAATAACAAGGTGATATGAGACACAGCGATCTTTTAACAGTATACATACTGAGAACTATATTCTCTGAAGACGAAGCACTGCCGCATGGGCGGAGTGATCTGCTCGCAGCACACGAGAAGCCCCTGGTGAGGAGCAGAGAGTTCGGTCAGAATTGTGCAAATCACTCCGCCCATGCGGCAGTGCTTCGTCTTCAGAGAATATAGTTCTCAGTATGTATACTGTTAAAAGATCGCTGTGTCTCATATCACCTTGTTATTTGTACACGGTTTGACTATACAAATCACAACACATAAATAGGAAAATGATCGCGTTATTTTGTCACTTATTGGGAGCAGTATGCTAGCTAAAGCCACCCACTTCCAGTCTTTGTGCTAAGCTAAGCTAGCGGGGGCTGCGTCAGACAGAGTTACAGCACGCACGGAGATGAGAGAGGTATGTATGGACTTATCTAACTCTGGGGGATACGGTGAATAAGCTAAATTCCCAAAATGTGGGCGTGTTCCTTTAAGTTATTTACGCCTGTCGGCTGTGTACGAACGTTGCTTTGTTCTGCTATTTTGTATGGAAGTCTATAAGAAGTCTAGTTTGTTTCCCCCAAAAGTGGGCGGTGACGAAATTTACAGTCAAGTTCCCGGATGTGCCGGTAGTCCGTATGCGCGTACATGAGTATGTAGTATGTACGTATTGACTTTTTTTTCGCAATGTGCATGTGGCAAACATCTGTGTACATGTACGAGTCAAATGAAGTGTGTTTCAAATTTCGACCATGCGTCTACAAATAGATTTAGATGGCTTTACGTTTTCAACGTCAAACATCGTTCCCCCAAAATCTTACTGCAGAAGCTGGATGCTGTCTCTGAAGCAAGGCCAGGTCTACAGGGGGGTTAGGGGGGCATTGGCCCCCAGATTTTCCTTTTGCACCTCCAAAATGTCCAGCCAATCATATAAAATAGAGTTTCTCTTTACAAAAATAGCATCCTTTGTTGGCAAAAGAAATTTATATAAGTCCCTGCTCACCAATGTCTGCGAAAATGTCATCTGTCAGGATTTAGCGGACACAAAACACGAACCCAAATGCAGACATAAATAACAAAGGGATTTATTATAAAACAGGGGAAAAACAGGAAAACAAAACCCACGAGGGGGCAAAACAAGACGAGGGAAACACGACACTAAACTAATACTAAACTTGACAAAAACTAACAATAAACTCTTCAACAGATTTAAACAGATCAAGACTAAGAACATCAACAGGGCATGAGACAAGACGAACGTGCACAGAACAGCAAACACAAGGACAATAAATAGGGACAAAGTAAATTACATACACCTGGAAAATAATCACGAGTAAGGGATCGGGGAAAAAGTGACGAGACCCGGGAAATGTGTGGTCAGAATAAACCAATTCTACAACCACACATTTCCCACATAGAACATATGTACTGTCAGAACCCTGCCATGCTAAACTAGATCTAAATACCAACAGGAACCGGCAGGATTCTGACAGTCAGCTATATTGATAAGACACAGAACATGAGTTATGTATTTTTTTGTTTGCCCACCCAAAATTCATGAATGCCCCCCAGTCCAGCAAGCCTAGTACCGGGCCTGCTTTGAAGGCTAAAAATGTGCTCGTCACTGGCATGCAAAGCATATATCTTGTAAGCTTACTCACTGTAGTTATATATAGTAAGTAAGGGGTGAAACGATAAATTGTGTGATTTGCTTGCTATACTTCTCAATGAATTATGGTGAAATGCTGCTACATTCAAAAGCCAAACTATACTGTCATAGTTATCATCCATAGTGTGAACAGCCCTTAAGTGTGATTCAAGTGTCCAAATACTTTCTAGGGCTGTTATATCTGTTATGTAACAGAGGTATTTAATAATATGTTTTCTGTTAATACAATAGATAACAGAACTCATCACCAAGTAACAATCCAGCAACCCAGAGATGACTAATGTAAACATAAGAGTGTACAATCCCACATGACATCATCACAAAACCATCGAACGGTCCATAGCGGTGAACGATCTTACAGACACACACACAACCGCTGTGTATATTTAACACTAAAATTGGTAAGAATGGCTCTTTGTAAGAATCTGGAAACTGTTAGGAGTGTTTTCTTTGGGTGCTGTCAAAGGGTAAGAAACAACCCCAACACACTCACACACACAGAGACCCACACAGTTTGTGTGTAATCAGAGAAGCACAGCAGCAGACATGAAGTGGGGGTCACGTCTGGTTTTGGTTAGCGAGTCTGTGTGAGACCATTTTTAGCTCCAAGTCCAAACTAAGTATATAGACTGATCTGATCTGACAGTTCATTATACTACTAATTTGAAAAGTAATACTTAACCACAAATGTGTGTGTATGTATTATATTCTGTATACATGTGTGTATTTGCTATGTACCCACACAATTTTCAGTTTTTCCTACCCAATTCAATAAAGCCCACCCCCATATCCCCAGGATATTCTGGTCACGGCTCGAGTCCCTCCTTCGTGAGTCTATGGGATTTTTGTCTTTTTTTATTTCCAACCGTTTAAAAATTCCACCAAGCATCTCAACCAACCACATGATTTAAGTATTATCCATGCATGTAGCACAAACGCTGTGGGCCAAGTGTTTCTGAAGTTTCATATTATTAGGGTTAGATGTTTGTTCAAATGCTCGCCCTACCAAACTACACAAAAAGCTCTTTGTAAAAGTTACAAGAGTCCCGTCATCACATCATACTTACTTTAAATAAGCTACAGCTTTAAAAGATTTGGAGAAACTGTTTAATAATATTTATCTCCACCGATCTAAATAAAAGCTACATCATCTTTACAGAGCAGAGGATGAAGACAGGAGGGGTGGAGAAAGTTGAGCAGTTTTCCAAAGGGGCGTTGTAGGGTTGGGCAGGGGTGTGTGCGAGTCTCTGGTGTGTAAAGGGTTGGATCTCTTTCTCTGCATTTGGGGGGCTCAGGGTGTCATTTTCATCCATGGCTGTCCCGCCTCCTTCATCAGTACAACCAGCACACAACTCCAGGTCTCAAAGTGGCCACATAGACTCTGAAACTCGGACTAAAGTGGCAAGATGAGAGGCGCCTGCCCGCTCCTGTCTGCCCTGTTGCTGCCCGTGCTGTCACTGCTGTACCTGCTCCAGAATGCTCATGGAGGTAAGACTCGCGTTCGCATTTTTTGTTCATTGTGAAATTACAAAATAAGTAGTGCTAAAAAGTTTAATTAATGTGAATTTTGTGGACGAGCTTCATCTATGAAAGTGTATTTCAAATTGTATGCATGTGTGTCTGTGTGCGTGTTTAAGGTAAGGCTCCTCTGCGTCTCACAGATAAACTCATTCATACTAGTGAAGCTTGAAACTGTTCAGCCGGTATACAATAAGCTCACAGTTCGGCCACCCCTCCCTCTCTGTTTCTCTCTCTCTCTTTCCCTCTCATTCCGCATTTCCGTTCAGAAGGTCTGTGCATGCACTCGGGTGTTTGGCACCCGCTGGGCGAGCTGGAAAGGCGCTCAGGCCGTTCAGAGGTCCCTAAATAAAGAGTCACTTTCAGATGTGCGATCAGCTGCCTTTCGCACAGATGTTGCTGGTTTTCCGCTCCTCTCTCCCTCCGTGAGATCCTTAGAGTCGGCTGTCAGTTCTGCAGATTAATTAGCACGCGAGTTAAAGTGCTACTGAAGTGTCCGTTGTTCATAGCTTCGGATCAAAGCGTTTCATCGTTGCCAGCTGCTGCGAGCTTATCCCGTAGTAGAGAACCCAGTGTTGCTTGTTCGGTTTGTACAGTAACACACCGGTCAAGTTGAACTTACTTAAGATGCTTATAAACCAGCAGGAATGTTTTGCTGTATTTGTTTACATAGATTTCCTGCAACATTAGACACCATGAGTACCAAGTGCTGAGGCAATAAAACAGTACAAATCATTCATTACCTGAGACCTCTGATTCGAGCTGTACTATAAAAGTGTGGGGCGTGAAAGGGCGTGGCACACAGCTTTTTAGATAGACTTCTGGGTTTGTTTTTAAGGTGTTCCTTTTGGACTTGGGGGCAACAGATTATCGGCCTGGATGATTATCTGCCTGGATGATAATCGGCGCCGATACTAAGCATTTTTATGTTTATTGTATCAGTCATTAATTCATTTTGAAATTAGTTTTTAGAATTTGACTGTACTTTTATCCTAAAACTTTTATTTTCCACTAGGGGGTCAACCGATTATCAGCCTGGCGGATTATCGGCACCGATATTAGGCATTTTTATGTTTATTGTATCAGTAATTTTTAAATCCGATTTGTTGATAGAATAATACAATTTTTAAATGTTTTTTTTTTTAGAATTTGACTTCTGGATTTGATCCTAAAATTTTCATTTTGGACTAGGGGGTCGACCGATTATCAGCCTGGCGGATTATCGGCACCGATATTAAGCATTTTTATGTTTATTGTATCAGTCATTTTCAAATCTGATTTGTTGATAAAATAATTCAATTTTGAAATTAGTTTTTTTTTAGAATTTGACTTCTGGATTTGATCCTAAAATGTCTATTTTGGACTAGGGGGTCGACCGATTATCAGCCTGGCAGATTATCGACACCGATATTAAGCGTTTTTGGGGCAAAACAAAGGGCATGATGTATTTTAAGATATGTCAGTGCAAGTTGTTTTCAGTTTGGACAGCTTTTAAAAATGTTTTGGTCTAGGACTAGTCTAATTGCTGTCTGGGAAACCGCCCCTTTATGTTTATTGTATCAGTCATTTTCAAATCTGATTTGTTGATAATATAATTCATTTTGAAATATTTAAAAAAATTTGACTTCTGTATTTGATCCTAAAATGTCCTTTTTGGACTAGGGAGTCGACCGATTATCAGCCTGGCGGATTATCGGCAAGATTATAAATTTTTTTTATGGTTATCGCATTTGTCATTTTCAAAACTGATTAGATTAGTTTAGTTTAGTTTATTTGTTTGTTTGATTTGCTGATAAAACTATTTAATTTTTAAATGCGCTATTTCGGAGTCACGGGCGTGGCACTTTTCGGTTTATTATTATTAAAATGAATGTTAGTATTAACAGTTCTCAGAATTAAAGATATGTTTAAAAGCATTTTAAAGAGTTTTTGTCAGAGCCCTTGTTAATACTTTGGCATTAATTTACATTTTTGAACATGTCATAATATATCGGTTAAAATATCGGTTATCTGTCTACTTGATCTGTAATAATCGTTAAGGCTGTGTATTGCAACCAATCTGGAGATTCTATTTGATTCTTTTGTATATGTTTTTGATTTGATTTTGATTAAGTCCAATATCGATTAGTTATCAATATTGCATTGAAAAAATTGTTTTGCAGGCATGGATTTTATTTTGTGTGCAGTCACTTGCAACTATGGTCCGATTCATTTGACATTTTCTTTGGTTTGTAGGTGTATATTAGTACATGTTAACGATATGCAAAAGGTACAAACGCCAAAATAAACGATGACGCTAGTTATCATCTCCAATGTAAACTTTTTTTGGACTACAACAAACACACGGATTGTAGGCAACAGTTTACTTCCTGGGATTGGTGATGTAGACAAGACCGACATTATCATAATTCCTCCCACTTTGGCTCATAGCCTGTAAGTTAACACCTGTTAGTATTGCATTGTGAGCAAATCTTTCAAACATGGTAAGGAGCGTCACTTTCCAGCTGACGTCAGAGGTATTCAGGCCAATCACAACCTACTGGTAAGCTGGCTAATCAGGGACACAGCACTAGATCGATAAGCTTTGTACAAAATCAGAACGTTTGAGGATGGCAGTATATCTGTACAAAAATGTACAGTATGTGGAAAATTATGTTTTTGTTTTTTAACCATTAACCACACAAACACATTGTATTATACCAAATGCAAAAAATTATGTTGTTTTTTAGCAAATAAATAGGTGCACTTTAAGACCTACATGTAATGCACAGATACAATATACTGTTACGTAATCGCAGCATTTTTAAATCATTTTGTGTAAATATGTCTGTGTTAAAGGAAACATAAACCCAGTATATGCACGCTGTCTAAAATGTTGAGATGCTGCTTGGCAGCTGTGCATTTCAGACTTCCCAAACAACGTGCGAGAAGCGTATTGAATCTGTTTTGCATCTTCTTTGCTTCGATTTTAAAATGAGAAAGGTCTAAAAATTTGCAAATAATACAATTTTGTGGCGATGTAGCACTGGCCCGAGCATCATTCACGCTTGCCCCGGGCCATTGGGCACTCCTCACGAGCCCTGCCGAAAGTAAAGTACACACATTAGGAATCGATTCAGGGATTTCAATATTGTTTTGTTAAATATAAGATTGATTAAAATCTGAGAATCAATATTTTGTATCCAGCCTAATAATCTGCATCGACCCTGAAAAACACATATCAGTCGACCCCTATTTTGGACATGTTGATAACCATGGAAATAATTGTGACTCATCCCTGAGTATTAAAAGAAAATTGTGGTTACAGTACGCCACTAACAATGTTAATAAATGGAAACAGCCTTTTAGCTGTAATGTGTTAACATGTACTGTTAAAATACTTCCTCCTTTCCTAGCTTTCTATACAGAGACAACCATAAGTAAGCAATGGGTTAGTTAAATCCCCTGAAGAGTGTAAACACTGCGGCTCAATCAAAACATTCATTTGTTTGGTTAAACAATCTAACAAGCCCCATTAGCTCAACCAATGGCGTTTGGGGTCAAACTATCTGCTTGCCAGCCAATGGGCAGTTAGCAGGACTGATGCTAGTGCCACAGCAATAAAACTTCAGTGACAAATGAAATGATTCGTGTTAAAGAGGGGGAATAGGAAAAGTGTCATGCCTGGACTGAATCATGGTAAATTGGGTTCATTGGATAAGACTTAGTATCCATTACATCGATAGCATTGGATGTTGAATCCGTCTCCGGGCTGCTGCTTGTAACTATGGCAACGTGCAACACAAACAGGCTCGTGAGCTGTTGGGAATTTAAGGCTATACAAGGAGTTTGTGACTGTGTGTGAATGCGTGTTGTGATGGCAGAAGTCCATATGTTTGGATCTGGACAGTTGGCGGTGTAATATATGTTTGCACAGCCCTGCACATTAAATTAATAAACACAATATCTGGATTTGTAAATTCAGGAGATTAGTTAGGCGGTCGCACAGAGAGAAGCCACTTCCAGCGCGACTTGGGCTGTCTCAAAGACAGAAGGCAAACATTTATCTTTTCCTGATCTCTCAGCGGGTGCTGTTTGTTATTAAATAATGAAACGAATGTCGAGATTTTCTGTAGAGCTGTAAATCTGTCGATCCTTCCAATGCTACCCTGCTCTTAACCTTATACACATACAGCATGACTGCGTATGGTTATTTAGTAAAAAATCAAACCAAAACCAGCGCATTTGAGTGCATCTTAAATTCAAGTATGGTCGATAACTTTAAATCTCATTAGTTCATGCATACCGTGACAAAATATTCATATTTGTCATAAGACAGACAAGAACAATTATCATAAAATGTAGTGCATGGATGTATTAGGGCTGCATAGCGATTAATCATTTGCAGAATAAAAGTTTTTGTTTACATCATATATTTGTGTGTTTTGTGTGTTATAATTTTGCATATATATAAATACAAACACATACATGTATAATTTTAAGAAAAAAAATTATATATAAATTATAAATATATATAAAAAATTGATATACACATTTAAATATTAATTAAATACATGAATGTGTATATTTATAAATACATAATTTGTATTATACACAGTACACACACATATATAATGTAAACAAAAATGTTTATTTTGCAAACGATTAGTTGTGATTAATCGTTATGCAGCACTACTTAGATGTGCCTTTTTTGGTTTAAATTTTGGAAAATAAGCTTAAAATATGAATCATGTTCCCACACACACACACACACACCTACTGTTTTGCTTTAAAAGACATTAATTAACACCACTTTCATATAAAATAAACCCCGATAATTTACTCACCCCCATGTCATCCAAGATGTTTATGTCTTTCTTTGTTCAGTCGCAGAGAAATTAAGTTTTTGGAGGAAAATCTCAAATTTCTTAATTTAATTGACTTTATTGAACACTTCACAGTTTCAATGCAGTTTAAAATTGCAGTCTCAATGCAGCTTTAAAGGACTCCCAACTGATGCATAACCGTTAGTTCACACCAGCCGTGTTTGAGGTGTCAAAATCGCGTCTACCACAGCTAGTTTGGCGCTTGAACAGTTTGAGTTAACTCGCTTCATTTGCGCTTGAAATTCTAGTCATCGAGACATTCAGGTGGAAATTCGCGTCATGGGAGGGACTTATGCGACTCCGCTCGCTTTCTGTAATCATGTCACTACTAGAGCAAGCTCCTGATTGGTTAACGCGGCACGTTTTTCCGCCAAAGTAAAAATTTTTAAACTCACGTGTTTGCTGTGGCAACGCTCAATTCACGCCGCGCAGAATCGCGTGTACCACGCCGCATTAAACGCCTCATTTGTGCCGCGAGACCTCCAGATGCGCGTCAACGTGTCTTCACATTGACTTAACATTGAAATCACTCGCGTTTGACGCCTCTACCACGGCTAGTGTAAATGCAGCATAAGGGTCTTGTGAAATGATTGTCATTTTCGCCAAAAAAAAGTACTTTTAAACCACAACTTGTCGTCTTGCAATAGCCAGCGCAACCTTACATTTTACGTGATCACGTTAAAAGGGCATGTGTTACATATGTGAAATGCACACTTGCGGACTATTTTAAACAATAAACTGACACAATGACATTAATTGGTATCATTCCACATACAACAACGTCTGAACTGGAGCGGTAGTTTCGCGTATGTCATGCGTGACCTTTCAACATGATTACGCAATACGTAAGTTCACACTGGCGCATCACACGCAAGACGAGAAGTTGTGGTTTTAAAGTATATTTTTTTATTTAAATGGGCAAAAATGACGATCATTTCGCTAGATAAGACCCTTATGCCTTGGTTGGGATCGTTTAGAGACATCTTGGATGATATGGGGGTGAGTATATTATCAGATTTTTTTATGAAAGTGAAATATTCCTTTAACCCACTGCAGTCGGATTACTTTTACAATGAATGGATGTGCTTCACTCCTATGCTACGTACACACCAAACACAGGGCATCACGTTACTCGCCCTAGATTACTCGCGGGATTTAACTTCATGTCATTTGAATTTTTCGTTCGAGTTGAATATTTTCAACTTGGGCAAAGACGCGTTTGAGGCAAATAGTGCGTGTTTTCGCGGCAAACGCTGCGCCCATATTGCGTCATTCCCATCGCCCCACGCGAGGACACGTCTGATCGTGTCTTCGCGTTGACTTTGTATGTAATCTACTCGCGCAAATCGTTGAACTCACATCTGGTGTGAACCCACAGTCAGAATGGATGTGTTAATTTTTTACACATCTTTTTGTGTTAAGCTTTTAACACATTATTATGTGTCATTTTGTGTTGATTCTGTGTTAAAATAAAACACAAGTTGTGTTAAAAGTAACACAAATGTGTTGTTTTTAACACATCTGTTCTAAGAGTGTTTTTGAAGCTTCAACATTTTAGGGATTTCGGGTTGATAAAGCAACGGATATTTTTATTAAAAAAATTATTCAGCTTAAGAAAGGAAGTAATATACATATTTTGGTAAACTGTCCCTTTAACCTGTCAATCAGACAGCCCTTTTTTTAGGTGAACAATTCTTTGGTAGAATAAGATGCAATGAATTTCAATATCAGATTTAATCCAAGCATCACATTAAAAATAAACAGTAACTTGTCATTTTACTTTTACATCCAATAAGTGCTCAGTTCGTGGTCATAACAAGCTGTCAAGTGGACCAGACATTAAGTTGGCTGTCAAAAGCTATGTGAACATACTGCTACCCAGCAGTCAGGTCAGATCAGAAGCGTACTGTACATACAGTTACCGGTCCACATTGAAACCTGTCATCCACACAGGAAACTATGCAGAAAGTTTAAAACCGTGATGCTGGAGACTTCTCACTGTCCTCCTTAATAATTGATCTGCTGGTATAATACACCACACACGCTCTAACCTCTATAACACCAGACCGCAGGGAAAAGATAAAGACAGACTTCATATTCCTGTCATTTTATATTCATTTAATCCCATCTCATGAGGCACTACCGAGATATAGAGGGATTGTGGGTTTATATACAGTATATATGGCATGGTCCATGCAGTCGTCCCCACGGTGGCTCCTAGCCCGAGTCACTGTCAACATAGATCAGTTAAATTTACCTTTGAGATCACCGCTCAACTATTGGCCCGCACAGCGTGATACACACACTCAGGGTTCAGGAATGTCACAGTGCAGTATGAGGTCCGCTTGTGTCCTAAAAATGGAGAAATAACCCTGCATAAACCCTTATGGGCTTTTCTCAGTCACTTTGGCTATGACAAACATCGCTATTACTATTGCGTACACTTGGGAGTCAGGGATCTAATAAGCCGGAGACATGAGCCTGTATTTGCTCTCTATTTATTCGTTTTGCTGTCTAGGAGAAACAATTATATTAAAGATCTTCTTTGGATGGAGACAAAATATTCTAAGATTTGATATTAAAAATTAATATTAAACATGACCCTTTAAAGGGGCTGTTTCATAAAAAAACATCTGGAAAAGTTTAGAGTCCACTAATGAATGCGAGTTTTACTGGTTATGGTAAAATTTTCAACAGTGATTAGAAAATATATGGTGGGAGAATACAGATCAAGCTGGTTTGGTCTTTCCTCGGGGTGCGTTTGTCATGACTCATCGTTATGAAGTAGCAGCGGGGAAAGCCACAAAATCCCAGAGTTTCCTCTGAGACGCACTCTTTCCAGTCAGCTGATCGGAAAACCACGCCAGAAGCCACCATCTTGGCTCAACAAAATCATTTGAAAGAATATCACTTGCACAAAGAGCGGCACAGCTGCACCAACCATTGAGATTGAAGGCCATGCTGTGACAGACAGATATGATAAGACAAATGTATTATTAAAGGTACTCAAAAAAAAAAAAAAAAACGGAAAACGATGATTAACACAGAACAGCATTTAGTTTATATGGCGAATGTATTAAAAATCCATAAATCTTTCATTTCTAAATTGAAATCCTGCTACAAAATAACAGTTCTTGAAAAGCCTGAAAGCCATATAAGAAACTTTTTCAGTTCAAATGATCCCATAAGAGAACCTTCTAAAGTTTTGTGTTTCTGTAAAAAAGTGCTATTGAGTTCTTGCTAGGGCTGCAAGATCTATCGAAACGGCAAAATATTGCAATATCTAAACTATTTCAATACTTTGAAAGGTTATGTACAGTCAGTTTTGATCAACGATCATGAAAAGGATGTGAATCGTATGTTTGTTAAATACCTTAAATTTTTTTTACTACATTTTAATAAAGCTTAAATCTGATGTTACAAACATTATCATATCACAGATTGTATATATCGCAGTGGTTCTTCGGCATGCGGCCCCCCTTCTGTAAGGTGGCACCCAATGTGCCCTTCATGGCCCCCCTAAATACAATTTATGACATAAACAAAACATTAACATATACAATGTAGTGCTGTTGGTTAATAGCCCTATTTTTCTGAGGTTTAAATACACATAATTTATGATAATTTCATGTATTTTATAAAATGTCATAAAACTGGGGCCCACCGGCACAGTTTGAGAACCACTGGTATATCGTATTTTCAGCCCAGTCTCACGAAATTTCGTTATATAGTCACGTAAATTCTTTTTTCTTCTTTTTTTGTGACCATATAACGAATTCCTGTTTTCGTGTGATTATCACATATTGGTTACTCAACTGTTTTGTCCTATTTTCTTACCATTGTTGCTTCGGTTTAGGGTTAGATTTACATAAAATGACATCCCTACCCAACTCTAACCCTAACACCAGGCGACATATAAAAAATAAATCTGAAAAAATACTAAAAAACCAATACACAAGCACCAAATCTAATCCTAAACCGAAGCGACAATGGTTTGAAAATAGGCAAAACCATTTGAGTAACCAATATGTGATAATCACACGAAAACAGGAATTCGTTATACGGTCACGAAAAAACGTGCAAATTCGTGATAATATCACGAAAAAAGAATAAAAAAAATGTACGTGACTATATTACGAAACCTTGTGAAACTGGTTAGCGTATTTTTTAGCAAGTATCACATACTGCATTGCATTTTTCTTTAATATTGTGCAGCCCTAGTTCTTATTCAAGCACCCTAAGACTGATACGATAAACTGTATTTATATACATTTTGTTTTTGTTACAGTACAGTGGCAAAACCATGTTCTTTAAAGTACCACCGAGTATTCACCAATCTCCTATGTTAAACACAATATCTGTTACCATTACTGTATCATTCTATAGCCACAGTACTTTCTTTTATATAACATACAATGAGTTTTTCTTGCAAAGAGTCATTGTGCAACCTTTCGTCAGCGTCTGCTGTCATTTTAACTGCGGGTGACCTTCCAGTCTTCAGGGGCTACAATTCTCTCTGGTCTGCCTGAAAATTGTGGCCAATTCGAAAATTTTCCTCTGGGATCCTCACTTAGCCGTTAGCATGTCTACGTATCAGCTCTGACTTCTGTCCTGCGTTAAACCTCCATCCAGCCAGAGGCGTTCTGGGTAATTTGCAAGCGTCTCTTTAGAAAGGCGCTCTCTGGAGACAGAGTGGAGCGCTGGCACAGGCCTTTCTGCAGCAAAATGGATAAATATAACTGCCCTCAGACGGGCCATGTGCTGCCTCGGAGGCTGCTGTTAGCGGACAGGGTGGGGTAACAGACCGTTACTGTGAGTCACAGGGACACTGTTATTCCGTCATCGCTCAATTCTGAGCTTAAAATAAACGGGAGAATAAACGTTTTGAGAGCACAGTGGGAAAACTGTCACACACGTTGGGTTGTGCAATTAAGCTCCAACACAAGTCAGTCTGTAGCACAACGTTACACCCCAACACAGCACATAGCTCAGCTTTACACCACAACACATTCTACAGCACAACCTTACACTGCAACACAATCTATAGCACACATATACAGCATAATCTACAGTCCAAATTTAACACAGTCTACAGCACAACTTTATACCTCAGCACAGTATATTGACTAACTTTACACCGCAGCTTTGTCTATAGCCCAATTTTACACCACAACAAATTCTACAGCACAACCTTACACTGCAAAACAATCTATAGCACACCTATACAACACAATTTACAGTCCAAATTTAACAGTCTACAGCACAACTTTATACCTCAGCACAGTCTATTGACTAATTTTACACCGCAGCATTGTCTATAGCCCAACTTTACACCACAACACAGTCTACAGCACAAATTTACACCACAACACAATCTACAGCACAACTTTACAGCTCAGCTTAGTCTATAGCTCAACTTTATACTACAATACATTCTACAGCACAACTTATAACTCAGCACAGTCTACAGCCTAACTTTGCACCACAACAAAGTCTACACCACAACTTTACACCGCAGCTTTGTCTATAGCCCAATTTTACACCACAACACAATCTACAGCACAAATGTACACTACCATACAATGTATAGCACAACTTTACATTACAACACAATCTACAGCACAACTTTACAGCTCAGCTTAGTCTATAGCTCAACTTTAGACTACAACACAATCTACTGCCCCACTTTACACCTCAGCACAGTCTACAGCACAACTTTACACCTCAACACAGTCTACAGCACAACTTTACACCTCAACACAGTCTACAGCACAACTTTACACCTTAACACAGTCTACAGCACAACTTTATACCACAGCACAGTCTACAGCACTACTTTAAACCTCATCTTAGTCTGTAGCCTAACTTTGCACCACAACACAGTCTACAGCACAATTTACATCACAGCACAGTGCATTCCACAACTTTACATACAGCAACACATTGTATGCAAAACATTACACTATAACAAAATCTACAGCAAAACTTCAGCCTCAGCCAATGTATAGCACAACTTTACCCCTCAACACAGAACAAAACTTTATACTGCAACAGTCTACGCCAAATGCTGCATTACAACACAATCAACAGCAAAACTTCAGCCTTAGCACAGTGTATCGCACAACTTTACCCCTCAACACAGTGTACAGCACAACTTTACACCTCAACACAGTCCATAGCGCAACTTTACACCTCAACACAATCAACTGTATCTAACACACCAGTCTACAACATTACCCTGTAACGATAGTCAATTAAACAGATATCCCACACAGCACAGTCTATAACACAACTCAATACAATGACCTTCTGAACAATAAAAGCTACCACTGCCACTCTGTGTGCGATGTTGGTAGATTTTGTGTTATGTATAGGTAGAGCATGTGTACTACATTGTGGAGCATATCTGCGTATGTGTTCGGCATACGGGTGGGGGTAATAGCTTGCTCTAATTCTTCACTAGCCTCTGGGGGAAACATTAGGAGGGCAATTAGCCATTAGCAACTCTGTGGACACAAATGAACCTCCTGTTTGGGGGTCCCAGCCTCTAACTACAAAAAATTGTAATTACTGTGCATGGAAAATTCCAGAGCATTAAATGCAAGATGTTCGGTTTGTAAATTCCAATGAATTTTGACCTCTGTCCTCAACATAAACACAGAAATGCCTCAGAATCCTTTACAGTCATATATGTCCGACAGGATAAGCTTTCTATTATGAATGAGTCTATCCTGCCAAACTTTTGAAAGCAGAATGTCATCTGTTATTTCTTGCTTATAGGATTCTCCGAGCTGAATTTAAACTGCATTGCTGATCCAATTAGGATCGACCGAGTCGTGTTGTGGTCCAGTCCAAGGACTCTTGAAGCGAGACAGACCACCGAAGTGGAATCAAACAGTTGCTCTTGTTTGCATAACAGACAGTAAACAGCCATGAGTTGAAATCGATAAACTCGGATAATAAAGTCAGAAGAACGCTAATGCTTGTCAGGTCTGGGCAGTTCTAGGGAAGGTCAGGGAATCAAACAATAAAACTGCCTGAAAAATTAAAACCGTTTATCTGTAAGCCAAACCGCATCCTTCAAAAACGATGCAAAGATCTAATTATCATTCAATCTAAGCCAATAAACAAGGCCATAAACTGACCTTGGTGGAATTGCATTTTGATAAATGCATGAGCAGCTGTGGCGTAGGAATGTTGGAAAGGAGTGAATTTGACTTGTTCTGAACTACCTGATCTGGTTTTCGCTCATAGCACAATGCTCACTTTCTTGTAAGCCGTTTCGCTACGAAAGCGTGACGATCGTAAAGCGTTTTCCACATGTCCTGTCAGTGCTACCAGTAATGTAGGAGGAATTCAACTTAAAGACATTTCACAGGACAAACAGAGCCGTCATTGGCAGTTCGACTTAGCGAAACAAGTCGTGGAAAACGTCTGATGAACACAAAAGCCTAAAACATGTTCAAGGACAATGCTGAACTTTATTCTGTTTAATGGATGTGAAATTTAACACTGGAACGTCTGGCTGAAACAGTTGCCAAACAGCTTAAAATAGTTCAATGTAATATTTCATTGAAATCTAAAATACAAGCATATACTCATCAAACCCTAAACAGACGTGTGTGGAAAAATGCGACATGGCTAGAGGCGGCATAAATAACATGTTGGGAAAATGGTTTTACTCAAACCACTCAGCTACAATAATCATGTTGTTTGGCACTTTAGAGCTCTTTTAGTCCATACTATGTACAATTTGTGCGCAGCATTTATTTTATAAGTTGTATTAATGCGTGATGTGTCAGTGTGGACCAAAGTAAGCCGTATGTAAAAATAAACTGAGTTTTGTTGATTTCTACTGTTGTCATTGGCACGGCGAGGCAAGTGAGAAAACGCCCTCAACCAACAGCCAGACCATTTGGCACTGAGTAGGCAGCTTCTGGAAAGCGCCGTTATTCACACACATCCCCTTCAGGTTCTCCTTTTTTGGTATTTTTAATTCACAACCTGCATTTCTTCCATGATGCATAGGTACACCAGGTCCATGGGTCGTCTATCAGCACAAAGATCCTTTCTTAATACAGAAAAATGACTTTTGTTGAGACTATTTACTTTATTTGCACACTTTTCTTTTCCACCCATCCAATCCCCTCTGGTCGGCCCCTCCCGTCTGAGATGGATTCGCCCAGCGCCTCGTAAAAGTTAAATAAAGTAACTCTCCCTCCAATGAGCGCAAAGCCACTTCAAGGACGGCCAAAGCAGAACTCAAGGCTGGGGCGGAGGTGATTATTCAACGTGTATTTCATAACTAAACCATAATGATTCAGTTGAGTTAACCAAAGGAAATGAGCAGCGTTGACAAGGTGTTACGGCCCTACCGTGTGATGTACAGGGCAGGCACGCATATGTACGGAGTGAGGGATGCTGGGAAATTACTGGGAAAATGCATGTTTTTTTGTAAGATTAGGACTTTTAAACATGCATTGGACCTATGGGTAAAACATTGATTCAAGCACACACACACACACACACTCATCCATCCATTCATTCAGTTAGTTATATACGTGAGGATGCTGTTATATAAAGATTACAATCAACCCATATCAATGATGCATTTCCATAATACGTTTTTAATGTTTTCATTAAAATGCAGTATTAATATATTTATATTCTTTGCGTTAACACTCATTCAATTACAACATGTTAGTTAACAATAGGATATTAATTTCCACTCAATCAATATTAAAAATATCAAGATTATATGTGACCCGTGCTGGCAAAATGAGTCAGAATGTGCACAGTGTAATTTTGAGCTACAGCCAAAATATATATAAAAGTCGATTTTGGTTGAAATTGAGGTTTTCAAAAAAATAACCAATGAAGCCCTCGGCTAGCAATCCCAATGCTCTAAATAGTCATTAAACATCCAAAAGGATCTTTATTTGTACGTTTTCTGATAGGTGTACCTGTACAGGACTTAATTTTAAAATGCTTATTAAGAGAGATTAAGCAAGCACACAAACTTTTTGCGAATTAAGGGATTTTTATTTGAAATTTGCCGTTTCCATCACTCGTTTTTGATGCGATACTTCAAATCATGGGGATGGTAAACATGGCTAATGTCAATAAAAAAAGAAAAAAGTTTAACATACATTTTTCCCATAAATGTTGTTTTTGACTGTGTGCTCAATCTATTAGTTGTACCAGTCTTTTAAGGTATGAATTCTGTGATTTTGTAGCCTGACGTTGTCATACTCAATTCTAGTCAGAATTTGAGTCGGATACCGCTCCATTGAGCTATAATTATGAGGCGTGTCTCAACCGAAAAATGCCTCTGCACTCAATTGGATAGACCTACGACCAATCAGAGGGACGGAGTGTGTGATGTATGTTGAAATTACGTCTTTTGCAGCCTGAAGCGAACTGCTAGTTATTTCGCTACAATGACACTAACATTGTGATTATACTAAGTCTGAGTTAGCGAACGTACATCAACACCTACTGTTTACAACATTTCATTTATATCACAACATTAAGTATTTACTAAGTCATACAGTAAGACTATCTCTTACCATTAGGTGAACTTTATCCACGACGATACCCATTACGCTGGCTTGAAAATATTGGAGCCTAACATGTCCCTCCACTTATTCAGCAATCACGATTCCGGGCTTCCAAAAAGAAGCTGGCAACGACCACTAATTACATCCATCTTGTCATGCACGCGAGTTGCATTGCCGTGATACCAATTTCAGTTGCGACCAACTTTTGCCGAATCCCGTAGGAAGAACGGCAAAATTCAACAAATGCCTTGCTCGCGTTTCTCTGTTCCTCTTTTAAAATCAATGCTCTGTCGATATCTTTTAAAACAGACTCAATGTCAGAACACATATGAATTCTACAGCGGCAGCCATTTCGTTGTAAACAGATTCAACACACGCGCTCTTTGGTGACGTGGTTCATTACGTTACTCTTGATCATCTGTCCATCATCGTATAAAGCCCGCCCTGACAATTTGATTGGTTCGACCAGCTTTGGGTCTAGCATAGTAGCTCCTCAACAGAGAAACCCCAGACCGATCTTCCCGTTCTCAAAATGTTGTGGGCGGGGCTAAGATCGGCTGGCACCCAGGCTAGTGATTTTGCTTTTGAACCCTCAAAAGTCTTTAACTCAAATTTTCTCAAAATTTCCTTTGCTGACTCTGTCAACTTCAAACAGTGTAGCTCTGTCATTTTTTTTTCAGATTTCAACATAAATTGTTTTGAAATTTTTTTTAAAGGGGCCATGCCATGAAAATCTGACTTTGTCCGTGTTTAAGGAGATGGTTCTCACTGCGAAACACAACATCCAGGGGGCGGGGTTGGATCTAGATCCAACTCCTCCCACTTTATATACTTTGTTTGGCCAAATGAACCAGTATATTTGCATTGTTGCAGCCCGCAAATTAGTTGCAACCTGTGTTCGCCAACGTTTGCTCTTATCAGTTTAAGTGTACGTTTGATTAATAATATAGTCGAGAAAGAATCATAATTTAGAAAGTATCACAGTTAGGTGTAAGGGGAGGTAAGGGATACGTTCCCGACCGTGTGATATCACTGAAGGGATTTATTTGTACATTATCCCACTTATTACGCAACTATTCCTATTCGAGTAAATCTAAAAACAAATTTATTTGATATCTTTTATTAGCAAATAAAAATAAAAAAGTAAACCATCTACAAGGGAAACCTGTTTCCTAATGGTTGTAAGCAAATACGCGTTAAAACAAGTTCAAAGTCCATACAAAATAAAATTTCAATTTATTAATTTCTAAATAACATGCCATAGCCTATATTTGAATAATTATGCATATTTATACTCTATCCATTCATAGGTCCTAAACTGCATGTGGTAAGATTACTCGTAGTAGGCTTACCCGAAATGTTTTACTCCAAAACATTATAGCAAAAAAACGTACATTTCACCCTAAAGGCACTACTTTTTATGTTGTCATAAGTAAAGTTCGTTTGTATGTCAAAATAATAACTTAATTTAGTTACGACTTAATGCGGAAATGGTAACGCAACAACACGTATATGACGTGTCTTGTGGTAAAACTGCCGACCAATGGGATCTCTGGTTCTGGATCCAGCTCCGCCCCTGGATCTAAATCCAACCCCGCCCCCTGGATCTCGTGTTCTGTGTTTAAGTGCTACAATTGGTTTTCCAGTGCTTCTATGAACCTAGAAAATGTGAAAAAGTTCAACCCAGTAACTTAGTTTTGGTAAACCATTCTCTGCAAGCATGTAAAAAATTAGGTAATTGAAATTTGGCTCTCTTTATGATGTCATAAGGAGCTCTTATTATAATAATACCGCCCCTTAATCTGCACTATCCAACCACAGCACTGCCATTTAGTGAGAGAGAAAGAGAGAGAGAGAAAATAATTGACAGCACAACTGAGTTTCAATTGCAAAAAAACACTATCATTGCGATCAGTGTTTGAATTTCATTAGCTCATTTGCATTTAAAAGGACACACCCAAAACGGAACATTTTTGCTCACACCTACAAAGTGTCAATTTTAATATGTTATAATAAATTATCTGTATGGTGTTTTAAGCTAAAACTTCACATGTGTACTCTGGGGACACCGACAATTTATTTAACATCTTAAAAAAGTCTTGTGACGTGGCCCCTTTAATTAAAAAAAATTAATATATAACAACAAATGTTTAAAATTTTGCTAATTTCTACGTATTTTCCCAGCACGTGTCACATATTTTCTCAGAATGTTGTTTACATTATGTAGGATGTTTTTAGAAAACAGTAAATCACCAAATAATGACTTTAGTTTTGTATTACACAAACGCACACACTTCATGCATTTAGTATGCATGATTGGTTCTTCTTACTGATATTTAGAGGGCGACGTGATATTCACTGGTGTTTCGTGGTGGTCTTGTGTGAAGAACAGCGAGATGAGTGTGTGTGTGGCTTCTTTGGAGTAATGTAGCAGTAGCTCAAGAGAAGGGTGGAGTCAGACATCCATGTCCTGTGGTCTCATACACACACACTTCCCATCTCTGTCAGTCATTAACTTTGATAGATGACTGTGGGATGGTAAGAGGAAATGTCGCCCATGAACAAGCGATTCGTTACAGAGCTCGTGAAGGATCGGTTAAATCCAAACTATGTGAAACTTGATTCAATTTTTACAGGACCACATGCTTATCTAAACAATGTTCTACTGATTGCATAACACGCCTCTCTGAAATACTTCAATCTGATTGGTCGGTTCTGACATTGTGCAGAAGACCAATTTCTACCAGGTATATTAGATATCATACACATTTTTACAGCTATTGAGTGTATATTTGAGAAAATACTGTAAAGCCCAACACAAAACTGAATACAATATGATGCACATGTACACATCATGTGTTTAGGATTTAGCAACTTGATCAACAAATGATACAAATAAATAAAAAAGTGTTGAGTTGTGTAAAATTTAGTCAAACATTAGTCTCAGATTTCACACAAAGATGCATTTGGCTGAATGTGTGATGCATATAACACACAACATTAGAAATACTTCATGAGTTTCAAAGTCGCCATTCGATTGGTTAAATTCTACAGGATGTCCGAGATACACGCTTATCACCTTAAAAAAGCTTAACTGTGATTGATTGGTTGCTTAAAAACCAGAAGGCACATTGAGTCCTTTGCCAATGAAAACTGCTACAGAGTCCGGACGTTCTGCCGTCAGTTTGAGGGTCTGGCAACGCGAGACTAACCAATCAAAACAGGGCTAAATTACATACTAAGCTTTCCAAGTTACCAAAACTAAATTACATCTGATGTTGGTGCAAGAGGCCTTGACGACCATTAGGGTGGAAGTCAAGGAAAAAAGAATAGCTAAAAAATAGTGCATTTTGATCATAAGGGTCTATGTCTCAGATCCAGATTTACTTTAATGAACAAAAGCAAAATATTATGTCTTTTTAGCATTATGTTTTGTCAAATCAAAGTCAAACAATTACAAATCTTATTTAAATATGACAGTTTTTGTCATTTCTTATCTCCGTTCATTAGACACCACAAACCTCTCTAGGTGTCTGTAAAATTCCTAATCACTTTACTGAGAAATGCTTTTAAGTAAGTCCAGGGAACGCCCAACTAAACATGATTTTTTTTTTTAAATGAAGATGAAGGACAGTCCTAGTGTTAAGAAATGTTTCTCTGGTCACAAGCAAGCAAAAAACAACAGTAAACCGATGAAAAAACAGTCTGTTCAACAAAGAGGCTACAGTTATATGAGACTATACAGCTTTATCACACTGCCCCGACAAACGCCCTTCATACACACTAAAATAGGCTGTTTGATTTAGAAACAGAGATGTCATTTCACACACACCCAACAAACACCAAGAGGGTTCAAATACTGATCCAATGAAAACCAACAGCCGTGAACTATGTATACTACTGCCTTCCACAAATGGCAAACAAACAACAAGTTTGATTTCATAAAAATATATGTTAATTGTCCGCTATTTTGTATTACAGCTTACAGCTGCTTACAGCTGATTGGTCCATGGTACTACTCATTTTAAGAATGAGACACTTTAGTGTAAAAGCCTTGACCATTAACCGTTGTGACGTGTCATTAATCACTACTAGCGTAGACGCTGTGTTTATGTTTGAAATGTGTTTGTAGATATTTGTTGAGGCAGTGTGGACTAACCCGGGGAACCCAAATACTCACTGAATAAACAGCCCGTGTCTGAAAAATAATGTGTCTCACACAAAATGACAAAGGGCAAAATGCTTGCAATATTGGTCGAAACATAAAAATGAGGTGAAAATGCACTTCTATGTACGTTATGTACAATTTCTATACGTAATCATCGGCTTTTTCTTTAACTTTGATAAAAATATTTACTTAGCATATTGTAATGCATGCTGGGATTACCTTGTCCTTGAAGACTGCATGCAATGATGTAAAATTTGGCAAAAAATGATCTACTGCTGGCTACTGTTCGGAAACGCCCTCAGGACTGAGCCGATGATGATGATGCCTAAAAATAGTGCCTAGGTAGGTAGTTTACATGGCTTTTTCACACTTACACAGACAGATAGTAGGTAGAAAAGAAAGAAATGAAAGGAGCAACAGAAAGAAAGAGACAGACAGACAGACAGACAGACAACAATAAGGAAAAAAGAGGCAAAGACATATAAAATAAAAATAAGAGGTGAAAGAAAGAAATTAAAGAAAGACTAAGATGAAAGAAAGAAGTAAAACAGTAAATGTATTAAAGGAGCAAAAGCATAAAAGCAGTAAAAGATTGAATTACAGGAAAGAAGAAGAATGGAGTGAAAGAAAGGAATTAAAGGAGTAAAAGCATAAAAGCAGCAAATAAATAAATGACAAGAGTGACGCAACCAAAAGAGGGAGGGAAGCAATAGAAATGAACAAAAGAAAGAAAGGAGTGAAAGAAAGAAGATAAAGAATGAAGTGAAAGAAATAACTGAAAGAAAGAAAGAAGCCAAAGAATGGAGTGAGTGAGAGAAAGAAAGAAAGAAAGAAGCCAAAGAATGGAGTGAGAGAAAGAAAGAAGTCAAAGAATGGAGTGAAAGAAAGAAAGAAGCCAAAGAAAGGAGTGAAAGAAAGGAGTGAAAGAAAGAAGCCAAAGTATGGAGTAAAAGAAAGAAAGAAAGAAGCCAAAGTATGGAGTGAAAGAAAGAAAGAAAGAAAGAAAGAAGTCAAAGAAAGGAGTGAAAGAAAGAAGCCAAAGTATGGAGTGAAAGAAAGAAAGAAAGAAGCCAAAGAAAGGAGTGAAAGAAAGAAAGAAAGAAAGAAGTCAAAGAATGGAGTGAAAGAAAGAAGCCAAAGTATGGAGTAAAAGAAAGAAAGAAAGAAGCCAAAGAATGGATTGAAAGAAAGAAATAAAGACGTCAAAGAAAGGAGTGAAAGAAAGAAAGAAGTCAAAGAATGGAGTGAAAGAAAGAAAGAAGCCAAAAAATGGGGTGAAAGAAAGAAAGAAGCTAAAGAATGGAGTGAGGGAAGGAAAGAAAGAAGCCAAAGAAAGGAGTGAAAGACAGAAGCAAAAGAATAAAGTGAAAGAAAGAACTAATAGAAAGAAAGAAGCCAAAGAATGGAGTGAGAGAAAGAAAGAAAGAAGCCAAAGAATGGAGTGAGAGAAAGAAAGAAAGAAGCCAAAGAATGGAGTGAGAGAAGGAAAGAAAGAAGCCAAAGAATGGGGTGAAAAAAAGAAAGAAGTGAAAGAAAGAAGTGAAAGAAAAAAAAGAAGTCAAAGAAAGGAGTGAAAGAAAGAAAGAAAGAAGTCAAAGAATGGATTGAAAGAAATAAGCCAAAGTATGGAGTAAAAGAAAGAAAGAAAGAAGTCAAAGAATGGAGTAAAAGCAAGAAATAAGTCAAAGAAAGAAAGAAGTCAAAGAAAGGAGTGAAAGACAGAAGCCAAAGTATGGAGTAAAAGAAAGAACGAAAGAAGCCAAAATATTGAGTGAAAGAAAGAAATAAGCAAAAGACTGGAGTTAAAGAAAGAAAGAAAGAAGGCAAAGAAAGGAGTGAAAGAAAGAAGCCAAAGTATGGAGTAAAAGAAAGAAAGAAAGAAGTCAAAGAATGGATTGAAAGAAAGAAAGAAAGAAAGAAAGAATTCAAAGAAAGGAGTGAAAGAAAGAAGCCAAAGTATGGAGTGAAAGAAAGAAAGAAAGAAGCCAAAGAAAGGAGTGAAAGAAAGAAAGAAGCCAAAGAAAGGAGTGAAAGACAGAAGCAAAAGAATAAAGTGAAAGAAAGAACTAATAGAAAGAAAGAAGCCAAAGAATGGAGTGAGAGAAAGAAAGAAAGAAGCCAAAAAATGGTGTGAGAGAAAGAAAGAAAGAAGCCAAAGAATGGAGTGAGAGAAGGAAAGAAAGAAGCCAAAGAATGGGGTGAAAAAAAGAAAGAAGTGAAAGAAAGAAGTGAAAGAAAAAAAAGAAGTCAAAGAAAGGAGTGAAAGAAAGAAATAAGTCAAAGAAAGGAGTGAAAGAAAGAAAGAAAGAAAGAAGTCAAAGAAAGGAGTGAAAGAAAGAAGCCAAAGTATGGAGTGAAAGAGAGAAAGACAGAAGCCAAAGAAAGGAGTGAAAGAAAGAAATAAGTCAAAGAAAGGAGTGAAAGACAGAAGCAAAAGAATAAAGTGAAAGAAAGAACTAATAGAAAGAAAGAAGCCAAAGAATGGAGTGAGAAAAAGAAAGAAAGAAAGGATGAAAGGAATAAAAGGAGTAAAAGCATAAACACGCAAAATAATAAATGACAGCAGTGATGCAAGCACAAGAGAGAATTGGGTGAAAGAAAGAAAGAAGCCAAAGAAAGGAGTGATAGAAAGAAAGTAGCCAAAGTATGTAGTAAAAGAAAGAAAGAAAGAAGCCAAAAAATGGGGTGAAAGAAAGAAAGAAGCTAAAGAATGGAGTAAAAGAAAAAGAAGCCAATGAAGGAAGTCAAATTAAAAAAGCAAGAAGCCAAAGAAAATGAAAGACAGAAAGAAAGAATGAAAGGAATATAAGAAGTAAGAGCAGCAAAATAATAAATGACAGGAGTGACGCAAGCAAAAGAGAGACGCAATAAAAATGAGCAAAACAAAGAATGGAGTGATAAAAAGAAAGAACAAAAGTTTTGACACATGTTGACAAACAACTTCTGAATGTTTTTAATAATAAGCAAATATTTGCCGTATGCGTACACAGATGAAGAATGACGAGTTGAAAGATGTTTAATGACGGCACGCTCGTCTCTCTGTATCATGATCATTTATCTTTATAATGTCAAACATATGTTTGTGTCAGCAGTACTGACTGCAGTTATAACGTGACCTCTGACCTCTATAGGTCAGTAAACGGCAGGAGTCGCCCTCGTGTACGTGTATGAGATATAACCACAGACTGGAGTAAAGTAAGAGGACCTGAGGGCTTTACAAAGTCTCTTTAAAATTAAAATGATTTACTGAGCAGGAAACAATTTACACCACACAAGAAACTGCAGGAAAGTAAAAGTGTTTTATTTCAAAACACAGACTCAAATGAATCAATTAGACAACTAACACTTATGCTTCACGCTTTATTTTGGCACCTAGAATCTGTCTACATCGAGAGAGAAAGAAATATAAAATTACCCAACACCTCTATGCCGCTCCAACCGAAATCACTTGAAAGCGCATCACGTCGTAATTTCAATTTCCAAACTCGTGAGCGGGAGCGTCCCAGAAGGACTCGAGGCCGCATTATTTGCATCGTCTTATTGTTTTTCTCTTTGCCATTTCATTTCTGTCTCTCTCCTCATGCTCGTAATCTCCCCGAAGACATTTATCCTCCGGCAGATCCGTTTGAGGAGTAAGACTTGTATGTGCTCAAAAAGAACATGTTCGTAAAAAACACACTTTTTATGATGTGATATAGACGTGTGCGTCTGTTTCGTGCGATATGAACGCAGCATGTGCATCTGTCTTACAGATCGTTCACAGATCACACACAGATGAACAGAGCAGATCTCAGAGGCCTATCGATGTTGCATGACTTGTCGCATGGGATGAAAGGATGCATTTTTTGGGGTGAATAGAGATCTGGGTGAAGCTGACATTGAACGGGCTTGATTTAAACACACATGCCTTCTCAGCAGAGGCCTAAAGCGGAGACATATGTTTAAACCATTACTCTGCGAGTGATACTCAGCACGCCCAAAACCAGCAGAGCCATCTCTCCTCAAAGCTTACTCTCAGACACCTTAGGGATTTAAACAGTCCCCAATTACAATTAAAACCCTGTGGTTTAACAAACATGCGATGAGTGCAAGTATGCACTTCTGGAAAAGTTGTTAGCAAAGACAAGCATCGCTAATTCTATTGCTAACTCTTAACCGCTCAACAAATTCATAAACTTATGGCATTAAGGGACCAAGGCCATATCTAGGGACTACATATATTATAGAAATATGGGGCTGGGCTAGTAAGAAACCATCCTTAAAGGGACACTCTACTTAAAAATGCTAAATGCTAAAGTTCCCCTTAAGTAAAACATTTGATTTTTACCATTTTGGAATCCATTCAGCTGATCTCCAGGTCTGGCCCTAGCACTTTTAGCATAGCTTAGCACAATCCATTGAATCTGAGACCATTAGCATCGCGCCTAATAAATAACCAAAGAGTTTAGATATTTTTCCTATTTAAAACTTGACTCTTCTGAAGTTACTAAGGGTGTTTTCACACCTGCCTCATTTAGTTCGGTTGAATCATACCAGAGTTCATTTGCTCAATTGGTGGGGTTTGTTTGGGCAGGTGAGAATGCAGCAATTGAACTCTGGTGTGCACCAAAAGCGGACCAAACAAGCGGACCGAGACCTCCTTGAAGAGGTGGTCTCAGTACGCATTCAAACGAACTCTAGGGGCCCTATTTTAACGATCTAAGCGCATTGTCTAAAGCGTACAGCGCAAAGTCTAAATGGGCGTGTCCGAATCCACTTTTGCTAATTTAACGACGGGGAAAATGGTTTGTGCGCCAAGCACATGGTCGAAAAGGGTTGGTGCTATTGTAATGGGAGTGTTTTTGGCGTAACGTGCAATAAACCAATGAGAGTCTCAGCTCTCATCCCCTTTAAAAGCCAGTTGCGCTGGCGCTGTCTAATCCCTATTTAGATGACGGATTTTGTAAACTGAAAAACTAAGCGGAGGAAGAAGATCCCCAGTTTAAGATTAATGTTAAATAATTGTGTTGTTTCTCACTTGTATTGAAATTTTATTTTTTATTAAAACCTTTAAAACCTGTTTTCTTTTAGCCATGGTAGTAAAAAAGCAGGCTTTTAATTGCTTTAAATGTATGGCTGTCCAATATCATCAAAAAATTATTTACAAGTATGTAAGATAAGGTTTGTACTCTAAAAATACTTTATTAGTAACAAACAGGAGATAAAGAATTTACATACGGCTTTCCGAACGTTTCAGCACTTGGACAGCGTTTTTTAAGCAAAGAGTTTTTTAAAGCATTACTTAAAAATGTTTCTCATCTCACCATATCCGCAGGTACAGAGTCATCATATACAATAAATCCATGAGGTAGCATTTAAAAAAAAAACATTTAAAAACAGATGCATTTGTTTAAAGCAAAGCATTTATTTACTTACCAGGCTGCAGGTGAAGCAGCTTTTTGCGCCTTCTAACGTCTCATAATTAGTCCTCATTTATGTCCAAGAGACTCAATAATAATCTTTTACATTCAATCCTTTAATCTTTTTATATTTGAAAAGCGTTTTTGTGCTGCTAAGTATTCATATGTGATAAGCAAACCTGCGTTTTCGTCCCGTTTATAAAGCGCATATTTCTAACGCGATCTTTAAATAACAAAAAACATATTGCGCCATTGACTTTACACTTTAGACCAGGTTTTTGTTGGTCAATGGCGTAGTCTATTTTAGTTGCCTCAAAATAGCAACGCGCCAACAATGCACCTGAACACACCTCGTTTTCAGACCAGAAACATGGGCGCAAATGCATTTGCTATTTAAACAACGTGGCGCTAAACGTGAAAATTATAATTGCGCTGGGTCGAAACTAGCAAAATACACTTGCGTCGCGCTTTGTGCTGCATTGCGCTGGGTGTAAGATAGAGCCCTAGAGCGGTTTGTTTATGGTGAGAACAAGATACGAAATCTAACCGACCTAACTGCAAAAGTACTGCACATTTTGGACTAAACCAGCTGCCGTAGTCAGCTGCGCAGTGCATTATCGGATGAGGAAGTGTTTGTTGACAATTTCTATTACCAATATTAGCACAATGACAGATCGCGGACATACCTGGAGTTGCGATGAGGTGCGGGCGGAGGGAGCCTCAGAAATTTGGTGTCTTCGCCGTTTGTAGTGCATTAAAATTTTGTTTTCAAACCGCATCCGCGATTCATTCTGAAAATGAACAGTTTGTCTAGAGTGCTGTATACAAACTATGTATAACAAACACGGACATAATTACAGCATGCCGCCGTCTGTCCATAGTGTCTGCTGTATTTTCCTCCTTTTGTTTACTTCTGGGGTTCTGTTGGAATTTCGCACAAGTTGATTCTGAGAAGTAGTTTAGGAAATACGTTTAAATGCATGTGGCCAATGAGTGATGTGGATCTTATCACATGACTGAATTTTGGTTCGTTTCAACTGGTTTCAACTAGAAACTGGTTTCTAGGCGTAATATCAAGGACTTTGCTGCCGTAACATGGCAGCAGGAGACGCAATGATATTACACAGCAGCTGAAAATAGTCCCCATCTTTCAATGGCAGGGGACTACTTTTGGGCGCTGCGTAATATTATTGCGCCTTTAGCAGCCATGTTACGGCAGCAAAGACCTTGATTATTACGCCAGAATGAGAGTATAGTTCCTAGATATATCGGCCTAGAAAATCACAACTTTTAATTTTTAAATAGGAAAAACATCAAAACTCATTGGTTATTTTTGAGTGCAATGCTAATGGTCTAATCAGATTAAATGGATTATGCTAAGCTATGCTAAAAGTGGTACCAAAACGGTAAAAATCACATGTTTAACTCTAGGGAAGATAGAAAATGAGCATATTTTCAAAAAAAGTGGTGTATAGTTATGTATATTATATTGCATTTCTGTCCAGAGATCCTTCTAAAAGATACACATTGCACCTTTAACTCCATAGCAAATACTGTACATGTGCGAAGTAATGCTAAGGATGCCTTAGCAACCACAACGTAACCCCTGCAAATATGTCAACGGCTTTTGCAAAGGCAAGCACTGGTAAAAAAATAAGTATTTATGTAAAATGTAAAGAAAAACTTGTGTGACACACATCTGCTTTTCTGATCAAACGTAACAAATTTTTTTCTGCTTGCGACCCGGAGGAATTCACGCACACATGTGAACACAAAGGTTCAGCTGTCAAGAGTTTAAATGGCTCTACATCAGCTCAATGAAGTGCTTCACTCACGCAAAAACAACGAGAAGCTGTCAGGAATCAGAAGCTGATGTTGAGCTCACAGCGCCTACGTTGTTTGCCATCTGCACCCTGCGACGAGTCGTGTCAATATTTACGCAATCATTATGTAATACATTCGTGTTCAAAGGCATTACGGAATAAAAATGTACTCTCTTTAAGCCACCATGAAATCGAAATTGACTATTCTTATTTTTATGGTTTATTGTGGTGCTTATATAAATGATTTATCTGAGCACGTCATTATTTTTATTTAATTCATGTGCCCTCATAATCTTTAATCAAAAACTTTACCCTCCAACCCCCCTCGTAACAACGAGGGGCGCTTATTCAAAATATGTGTTCGGACTCGGAGTGTCGTGTGTTGCTCGTGTTTTCAAAATATGTGTTTGTTGCGACATGTAAACCAGTGGTTCTCAAACTGGGGGCAGCGAGATGGTGCCAGGGGGGCCCCAGTTTTATGACATTTTATAAAATAAATTAATTTATCATGAATTCTGTGCAATTAAACCTATAAAAATTAGGTTACTAACCAACAGCACTACTTTCTATCATTTAATATGTTTTGTTTAATTAAAAGTGGAGTTTTAGAACAGTTCTATTTCATAGCTCCAGACCGCCAGAGGCATAAACAGAGTGGAAATATCATGCGCTCGCGCATTGGTTACGAGAACTTATTGATTGGTTGTCATCCTATGACCTCATGACCCATATAAAAACCTATCACAACGTCATGAACTTTCTCTTTGTCATTCTCGCTTGGTGAGAACTTCGTTCTGTGTGCAGCTTATTGGGCTGGCGATTCGCTCCCCACTTAGCTGTTAGCAGCTGGATTGGTTTGGATTTGGATTTGGATTATTGCATTACTCTACTATTGGATCGCTAACGGAGTCGCGTCTTCCAGCGAGTACCTCTTGGTTTTACGAGGTTCTCTCGCGCGGATCACATGACAGGATATTTGACACCGCACAGGTAAACCGTGTTGATCTTCTTGCGGCTGCATTGACGGCGAGTACCTATTGGTTTACCAGGGTTCCCTCGCCTAACTTTTAACCTCTCGCATCGAGTACCTGCGGTTTCCCCGGGTTCCCTCGTGCGACGTTACTACGCCCGCTTGATAGCTTTGCTCGACGCCTGTATCACGCGGTCGGCGGATCGCTCGTGGAACGGTTACCATGGAGCATGCGTCTTGCTCGCAGTGCCTCACCGTGATGGACATGCTGGACGGACATGACCGCTGCCCGTCGTGCCTGGGTAAAGAACATCTGCAGGACGCGTTGTCTAACCCCTGCCCGGAATGCAGTATTATGCCTGTCGAGCTGCGCCAACAACGTCTGTTCAACGTTTGTTCGCCTGCATCGGGAAATCGAGTCACGTGTGCTCCGACGGGCGAAAGTAAACGTAAACGCAAGCACCACGATGACGGCGGCGGACAACCGAAACTGAAAAAAAAAGTCGTCATCTACGCTGGCGAAACGTATGGACGAGCTGACTGCTACGGTACAACAGATACAATCATTGTTGGCCGGATCAGCTGCTTCAGCGGTTAACGAATGCCACACGGAGATAAGGGAATGTACCGCTCAAGCCGACGCTACTAATCGCTCACCTTTTCTTTCAACGGATGTTGATGGGTGCGACGCCGTATCTGTGGCAGCAACGGATTCGCTCTTCAGTGAGTCTTTTAGTCAGCCTATGTCCGACGCTATGTTGCCACCTGCCCAGTCTTCTCCGCTCCCCTCGGCCAGTGGCAGCGAACCGGGGACGCGAAGTGAGGCGTCCTCCGCAGCACTCTCTTTACGTGACACCTTAAAGAGTGCGTTGGCGAAACTGGAGCTGGATGTCCCAGCGGCGTCTGCAGGTCCAACCAACATGTTGTGCCGCTCGGTGCCTGGGGTAAAGGATGCACGTCTGCCACACTGCAAAGATTTTACGGAGGTAGTATCAGCTGCTTTTCAATCAGCGTTGTCGTTTCGGCCTGACCGTGTTACCCGCATGCTGGCAGACATGTCCGCACCTGACACAGTAGGCCTCGGTTCGATGCCGTCTTTGGAGCCCTGTGTGGCTTCTCTCATCGTCTCGCCAGACGAAGCCCTGCGACAGGATGTACGCTGTCCTAACAAAGAGTGCAGACATACGGACGACGTACTGGTCAAGACGTATAACACAGTGGCCAGACTGGGGCGTATTGGCAACTCAATGGGGCATTTGCTTTTGGCGTTACACTCGTCCCTGGATTTCGCTAACCATGATGACACAGTGGCTAGCTTAATGGACGCCTCTCTCCAGGCTCTTGGCGCTATAGCCGGTGACTGCGGGAGAGCCCTGGGCCTCCTTGCATACATGCGACGCCAAGTTTGGTTAGCCCAATCTCCCTTACCAGAGGTCTGTCGTAATAATCTACGGCAGCTACCCTTGACACCGGGTCATTTGTTCGGACCGGCTGCTCAGGAAGCTCTAGAAAGACGGGTGCGTGTGTCGGAGTCCCGTTCGCATCATGTGGAACGACGCACACAATTTAAGGATCCGCAACCGGCCATACGTCCGCCTCGTCTGGCCCCCACTTCGCAACGTGGACCTGTTGGGTCTTCCAACCGCTTCTCTCGTGGTCGACACAATCGCCCTGCCCCTCCGCTACACCGTAGCACTGCGGGTACACACTCACACCCTATGCCGATGAGGCAACCACCATATCAGCGCCCCCCCAAGCCTTCAGAATTTCCGGCTAGGCGCCGCTGACGGACTCGGGTCGACGGAGACGGGTTTTTCCGCATCTCAAATGTGGTGCTGGAGAGACATAACATCCAACGCCTGGCTTCTCGAGACACTCGAGAAGGGTTACAGACTGCAGTTTCGCCGTCGGCCTCCCTCTTACACCCGAGTTTGTCACACGTCAGTTTCAGACGTACGACAACGCCTCACCCTTATCGCGGAGGTTCAAAGTTTAATACAGAGGAATGCCATAGAGGAGGTAAACCCTCTGCTGTGTTCGGGAGGTTTCTATTCCCGCTACTTTCTAGTTCCCAAAAAGGATGGAGGGTTCAGACCCATCCTGGATTTAAGGCGCCTAAACAGGTTTTTAAAACGCCTACCGTTCCGCATGTTGCGCACGGCCGATGTAATTCGAGCCGTTGTTCCAGGTGTGTGGTTCGGTCCCGTGGACCTGAAAGATGCCTATTTTCATGTGCCCATTGCAGTGGAGCACAGACAGTTCCTAAGGTTCAGCTTTCTACACAAGACCTACCAGTTCAAGGTCCTTCCATTCGGGCTCTCTCTGGCCCCCCGTGTTTTCACAAAATGTGTGCAGATTGCCTTAGAGCCCCTGCAACAGGACGGTGTGTTTGTACTTCCCTATTTGGACGACTGGCTATTGTGTGCAGCCACACCGGAGCAGGCTGTGGCCGACACCGACCGCCTGCTGAGACACATCGAAGCACTGGGCTTCAGTGTCAACTGGGAGAAATGCCACCTCACTCCTACACAGTCAGTACACTTCTTAGGCATGCATCTGGACTCACGGACGATGCGAGCCTCTCTTACCGATGCCAGGAGGTCGGTGATACACCACACCTTACAGGGTGTCCGCTTGGGACACCGGATACCTTACATTCGTCTGCTGAGACTGGCGGGTCTGCTCACGGCAGCATCCACAGTGATCCGCTTGGGTCTGCTTCACCTACGCCCTTTTCAGCGATGGCTGATCGCTCTCCGCCTATCAGCAGTCCGCAACCGTCGAACCCTTGTACGAATCTCGGGGTCCGGTCATCTTTCCCTTGCCCGGTGGCGGCAGGACGACTTTCTACGGTCGGGTGTCCGGATGGGTCCACCCCCGTCACGCAGAGAGGTGGTCACGACGGACGCCTCCCTTTCAGGCTGGGGCGGCGTGTGGCAACATCAAGGTGTGAACGGCCTGTGGGAGCCGCATCTACTGAGGTGTCACATCAATGTTCTAGAGCTACAGGCGGTTCTCCTGACACTCAAGCACTTCGAAACTGTTCTGATGGGAAAGCATGTTCTGGTCAGGACGGACAACACGTCGGTAGTGTTCCATATAAATCACCAGGGCGGCACGAGATCACTGCCTTCTCTGCGCCTGACACAGAAACTCCTGACTTGGGCGGAGCCGCGTCTTCTTTCCCTGCGGGCGACGCACGTCCCCGGCCGCCTCAACATTGCAGCAGATTCGCTGTCTCGGGGGGGACCGAGGCCAACGGACTGGCAACTGCACAAAGAGGTTGTGCAAAGGATTTGGAGTACATACGGCAAGGCGACAGTGGATCTGTTCGCCTCCAGAGACACGACTCATTGTCCTCTGTGGTTCTCGGAACGGACGGAGCACGGATCGCTGGGCAGAGACGCCCTGGCTCACGAATGGCCGGACTCAGTGCTGTATGCTTTTCCGCCGACAGCTTTGATCTGGGCGGTACTCAGTCGGGTCCGGGAGAAAAGACACAAGGTACTTCTGATTGCTCCCAAATGGCCGAGCATGCCATGGTTTCATCTGCTTCTGGCTCTCACGACGGGACCGACCAGACCGCTGCCCCTGAGGAGGGACTTGCTGTCCCAGATGAAATGCTCCTTGTGGCACCCCTGCCCGGAGAGGCTGAAACTCTGGGTTTGGCCGCTGGGAGGAGTCGGGACATCTTGGCCTGTTCAGACAGGGTCAAACACACTGTTCTGAATGCTCATGCTTTATGCACTAGGACGATGTACGATAACAGATGGAAGCTGTTTGTCACTTGGTGTACGGAAAGAGTGCTGGACCCCCTATGGGTGTCCTATCTTTGTCATTCTTGAGTTCCTACTAAAGCTTTTAGACGATGGGCGTTCCCCAGCTACGCTGAGAGTTTATGTTGCTGCACTTTCAGCTTATCGGACTCCAGTGGATGGTGTTTCCTTGGGCGCGCACGCTTTAGTGGTGGCTTTTCTCAAAGGCGCACGGCGTCTACATCCCCGTGCGCGGCTAGACTTTGCCCCTTGGGATTTAAATATCGTTTTGGATGGCCTATGCTTACCGCCGTTTGAACCTTTGGAGCATGCCGAGCTTAAGTGGCTCTCGGTTAAGACCGCTTTCTTGTTGGCCATAACTTCTCCAAAAAGGGTCAGTGAACTACATGCCCTTTCAGTGAGTGCTCATTGATTGAGATGGGGCCCTGACTTTAAACTAGTCACAATTTGTCCTAATCCTGTCTTCCTGACTAAAGTGTTGACTCCTCAGTTCATCAACCAACCACTGTCTCTATCAGCGTTTCAACCTACGGACGCTTCTCGACGGATGCTATGCCCGGTACGTTCTTTGCGGCGCTATGTTGAAGTGACCGCTCCGTGGCGCACAACGGATCAGTTGTTTGTTCGTTTTGGTGCGTGTCGGAAGGGGGCGGCCCTGTCGAGACAAAGATTGGCACACTGGGTCACAGAGGCCATTAGTGGTGCTTACAGTGCGATGGGCAGGTCTGCTCCAAATTCTGTGAGATGTCATTCGACGCGCGGTGTTGCAACTTCTTGGGCTGCGTTGAAGGGGATCTCTATTGCTGACATTTGTTCCGCGGCAACTTGGTCGTCGCCGTGCACTTTTTCAAGGTTTTACAGACTAAATGTGGTTTCACTACCGCCTGTCTCTTCTGCCATACTGACTGGTTCAGTGTGATGTGATTTTTTGTTTGTATATTTGTTAATAAAGATGTTGAGTTTATTCTGTCTAATGTCTTTATTACATTCCTCGTGACTTGGTGGTATCAGTCTTCCACTCTGTTTATGCCTCTGGCGGTCTGGAGCTATGAAATAGAACGCTGGTTACGAATGTAACCGTGGTTCTATGAATGGTGGAAGACCGCCAGAGTCTTTGGTCACTCGGTCTGGCGAGAGTGACCATTGAGAGGGTTCATGACGTTGTGATGGGTTTTTATATGGGTCATGAGGTCATAGGATGACAACCAATCAATAAGTTCTCGTAACCAATGCGCGAGCGCGTGGTGTTTCCACTCTGTTTGTGCCTCTGGCGGTCTTCCACTATTCATAGAACCACGGTTACATTCGTAACCAGCGTTTTTTGTCATAAATTTTCTTTGGGGGCCACGAAGGAATGCGCCGTACACAAGGGGGGCCGCACGGTAAAAAAGTTTGACAACCACTGATGTAAACCATGTGCATCACGTGTCTTGTCGAAATAAGTGCCTGCTGTAAACACGTCAAAACCGTTTATGATAAAAGAGACGCTCACGTTTACAAAATACACGCAAGATACTCCCTAAAGTTATCGGGGGGTAAGGTACTAACTACTCATGTTAAATTAAAGTAATAAACCAATGAAGTGAACTGATCACAGTATGGTACTGAGCATTTGTTTTGTGTCGGCTAAATATGTTTACATTTTGCATTATTCTGTTCTTCACGTTTACAATGCTATGCAACCAGCTGAAGTAGTACCTTAGAAGTCATTTTTGATGAGGTATGTCTCTGTGCATTGTTTAAAAAAGGAAAAAAATTATTTAGGCTACAGAAATTGTTCAATGAATTGAATTAGAAACACTGCAAAAAATGACTTTCTTATTAGTATTTTTTCTTTTGTTTTCAGTGCAAATATAAAAAAATTCCTAAATCAAGATGCATTTTCTTGATGGGCAAAATGACCTAAGAAAATAAGTCTAGTTTTTAGACCAAAATATCAAATTAGTACGGAGCCCCTAAGGTGACATGGAGCAAAAATTAAATAAAGTTTAGTTTCATGTGCTCACGTGAAACTTTCATGTGCAGAATTTTTTTAAAAGTTTAGTTTCATGTGCTCACGTGAAACTATCGGGTGGTCACGTGAAACTATCGCGTGGTCACGTGAAACTATCGCACGCTCACGTGAAAGCAAAAGTTTCACGTGCGCGCACGATAGTTTCACGTGACCACGCGATAGTTTCACATGCGCAGGCGAAAATAAACTTAAAAAAAAAATCTGCACGTGAAGGCTTCGCGCGAGCACACGAAACCAAACTTTAGATATTTCTTACTCCAATGTCACCCTAGGGGCTCGGTAAATTTGTGCTTAAAACAAGCAAAAAAAAATTGCCAACACTTAATTTAAGAAAACATTTTTTGCATGTTTTAAGCACAAATTCACTTCAATTAATTTTTTTTTCGTCTTAAAGCTAGATTTTTCTTATGGGATTTTGCTTATGAATTAAATGCATCTTGATTTAAGAATGTTTAGATATTTGTACTGAAAACAAGACAAAAATACTATTAAGTAAGAAGTAAGTAATTTTTTGCAGTGAACCCACAACAATAAAAAGAAGAAAACATTTTGTACACATTTTTTAATTCATAAATAACAACAAATGAGATTTTAATAATATTTTGACCATTTAACTACAAAATGTCCCTGGTTTTCATTTAAAAAATTTGTTCACCTTACTTTAGACGCGTCTGCAGCAAGCATTTATTTTGACAAGACACGTGATGAACATAGGTTTACTTTAAATATTTTGAAATGACGAATCACACACATGACGGGCTACATACATGTTGTGACTGAAGTCACTGGTTGCCACTGCCCAACGTCAATGATCCAATAAGATCCTGATAGACGATATCAAGTCCCGCCCTCAATTTTTTCCTAGTTTCAGAAGCATTTTCACGTTACAGTAGGGAAATAAAGACAATCACAACTGTGATCCAGTGTTGTAGTCGAGTCCAAGTCAAGACCAAGACCAGAGATCAAGTGTCGAGTTCATCAAGTTCACATCCAGCTACAACACTGGCAACTTCCATTTCAAGCCAACTCTAAAGATTTTGGGGTCACTGTGCCCAATTTTTAGTGCAGGTCATTGTAAAAACAAGATTTTGTTTCAAAATCTTTTCTGTTCCAACACGGCTGCGTGAGTAGAGAGGAAATAAAATTAAATCGCAATAAAAATACTTAAGTTTCATATAAATAAGTGCTTGCCTGTAAAAACACTGCCGCCATGTAACGGTGGTCTGGGTGTTGTCTTGAACCAAATGGGTTCACCTCTAAGACTCTATAATTTCCTGTGCTCCAGATTTAAGGTCCTGCTGGACTGTGTATGTACAATATGGCAGGTCAGGGGTCAGAGGTGACTTTTCAGGGTTGGAAACCCTAAAGTAGTCTGAACCCCAGGGAATCTGGGCAACAACAGCTACAGCAAATCTAGTAAGCTTCGAATCATCCAGAATGAATGAGTGAACAATGGCTCCCTTTAGCATGCAGGTAAGTGACATCATGCCGACGGGGCGTTCCCGAACGGCGATTTTCCCACTACAGTGGTGAACGTAACGTCAGCTTCTCAGCTTTCTGCAAGGAAGGGCGTAAAGCGTTGCGCACACACCGCTCTAGTAAAAATAATCCTCCTCGTTCTCTGTGAGCTACTGCAAAGCAAACACAGACCACAGCTCCCGTGGAGAGCATTTACAGACGTTTATGACGTCAACACATTAAAATACAATTTACTGGTTTTATTCACTGAGCTTGACCAAAGAAAAGAGACAGAGCACAGAGTTTGCTGCGCTAAATGTATTTGAGAGTATTCTTTAGAGTATTTTACGAACAATTATGCTTCTACGCTCATTATTTCTGACTCACTTGTACACATAGTTTGTATTTTATTTCATTTTTACGCTTGGGATGGTTTAATTAATATCAGTGTCAGTTGCATGCTGTGGAAACAATTCCCTCTGAACACTGTGTATGCATGTGTGAAAAAGCGAGACGGAGACAAATCTGAAAGAAATATAGTCAGGGAATAGAAGTGAATCTCTCTGGGTCAACAGTAAATCTGAGTTAAGTTAAACTCGCTCTGGTTCTTATAAAACACAAATCTTGTGTGCCTTCCCTCATGAGAAACCACAGCTCAGCAAATGGAATACACCCAGATATCTTCCTGGATATATTCCTAAACCCGCGCCATTCCTTTGTAGGCAATATGATTCCCAGAATGCTGCGTTTAAAGGGGCCATATCATGGAAAACAGGATTTCTTGTTCTTTTGGAGTAAGATTTTGATGTATCACGCAGACATCCTCTGATTTTCCAAAACAATAACAATTCTTCCCCAGTCCTCCAGGAGCATTTATTAAAACCAACTTGCAAAAATGCCCCAATACAGATAGAGGTTGAATAGAGTCTGTACTACAGGTACTGAACTGCTGTTTAAGGGATAGTTCACCCAAAAATTTAAATTCTGTCATCCTTGACTCTCCCTCACTCAAACTCGTATAAATCTGTTTGATTTGCCAAACACAAAGATATGAAATAAAGGTTTGCAGATCCAAGCAAATCTGGGGCACCATTGACTTCCATAGTATTATTTTTTCTACTATGAGAGTCAATAGTGCCCCAGATATATTTGGCTACAAAAATTTTGGGGGGAACTATCCCTTTAATGTAAAATGTGCCTTTTTGCTGGTCACGCTATAGACCGTTTCAGCAGTAACAACATAAACAAGCGGCTGTCGCAATCCGCACGTAACTTCCGGTAAACTCCGCTAATAATAAATAACAACAAAGTACTTTAAATGTAGTTTATTTATATAACAAGCAAAAAAACAACACATAGATTACCTGGGAAACCAAAACATTTGTTATTTTCGACCAGGCATTTGTTCAAGAGATCAGTTTAGCAACTAGTCAGACCATTAAAAAACCGAAACCGGAGATAAGGTTCGGATCCAGACGTGTATCACGTGCGTCCGATGAAACCGTGTGCTTGAATTCTGTACCTCCAGTAAAACATCTGTGGCAAAAAAAATCCAATTTGACAATATCATGACTTAAACTAGTCACAGTGGTGCAGCAACTAGTACTCATTTATTGTACTGATGATAAAATATACAATGATTTAGACACAAAAATATAAAATAAACAGTTCAGTGTGAATAAATGGAAAACCATCATGGTTATGATTATGGCTGCACTGAGGGGAAAATACGATATGTGATAACTTTCTAACTAATGCGTTATACATTATGCAATACGGCAATAGTTTAAAGCTGTAAGATCTATTTAAATTATCAGTCATTTTTTTCATTTCGATTAATCCATAGGTCCAAAAAACAAGTACTCGATTATCTGGGGGCGGGGCAATCAAGGAGGCGGGCCGTATGCGTCATTGAGAAAATTAAAATATTTGTATTAAAAACACTCAAATAAAACTTAATTTTGAAGAAACTATGACAAAAATGAAAACATACTAGATTATTAATGAATTTAATGTTTTTTTACCAGAAACCTCTAACAGGAAAAGCTGCGTGATGAAGTGAAACTAAAGGGTTAATAAACACAAATTGAAGCGATTTCTATATGACGCACTCTAATATTAAGCCAACATAAATACAACATAAATGTATTATACAAGAGACCATGTCCATTGTCAAAAGCATGGTTATTTTGTGGTTACCATGGTTTTACTACAGTAACCATGTTTTTTTGGTTTTAACCATAGTAAAAATATGGTTAATTTTCGTAACGGAGGCACCTTATGTCACACGCCGGAACTCAACACAACATTAAACACGCACCCAGTCTATACTACCACAGGCGCTTGTTACGCTAACTAGGCATTTAAATGCCGCCATAATCACAAAAAAATAAATAAACCCGTTTTCATGATCGATCATTGAGCAATCGAGTACTCGTGCCCATCCCTATAAAATATATTTTAAAACTGCTAATTATATAACAAATCTATTTTTTTAACCTGATCTCACATACAGTTGTGTTCAAAATTATTCAACCCCAACTGAAATTGATTGTTTTGGCCGGTTTGACATTGATTTTGATCATTCAGTCATCCTGCTTACAATTACATCAAAGAGGCATGTGTAGGTCAGACAAATATAACATAACATTTATAATGAAATAACCACAAATGTCTTTTCTGTGCTCACATCATTTTCAGTTTTATTCAACCCCCAAGTGACATTCAATCTTAGTACTTAGTACAACATCCTTTTACAGTTAAAACAGCTTTTAAACATGAAGCATAGCTTGACACAAGTGTCTTGCAGTGATCTACGGGTATCTTCGCCCATTCATCATGGGCAAAAGCCTCCAGTTCAGTCACATTCTTAGGCTTGCGCACTGCAACTGCTTTCTTTAAGTCCCACCAGAGGTTCTCAATCGGATTTAAGTCTGGTGACTGCGATGGCCACTTCAAAATGTTCCAGCCTTTTTTCTGCAACCATGCTCTAGTGGATTTGGAGGTATGCTTGGGATCATTGTCCTGTTGAAAGGTCCAACGTCTCCCAAGCCTCAGGTTTGTGACGGACTGCAACACATTGTCATCCAATATCTCCTGGTACTGAAGAGAATTCATGGTACCTTGCACACGCTGAAGTTTCCCTGTACCTGCAGAAGCAAAACAGCCCCAAACCATGATTGACCCCCCACCATGCTTCACAGTAGGCAAGGTGTTCTTTTCTTCATAGGCCTTGTTTTTCCTCCTCACACATAGCGTTGATCCATGGGCCCAAACAGTTCTAATTTTGTTTCATCAGTCCACAGAACACTATCCCAAAACTTCTGTGGTTTGTCCACATGACTTTTGGCATACTGCAGTCGACTCTTCTTATTCTTTGGAGACAGCAAGGGGGTGCGCCTGGGAGTTCTGGCATGGAGGCCTTCAGTACGCAGGGTGCGCTGTATTGTCTGAGCAGAAACTTCAGTACCCACATCTGACAAATCTTTTCTCAGTTCCTCAGCAGTCACACGGGGACTTTTTTCCACTCTACGCTTCAGATAGCGCACAGCAGTCGCAGTTAGCATCTTTTTTCTGCCACGACCAGGAAGCGTTTCAACAGTGCCCTTTGCCTTGAATTTGCGAATGATGCTTCCTATGGTGTCTCTTGGTATGTTTAACATCTTTGCAATCTTCTTATAGCCACTGCCCTTCCTGTGAAGATTAATCACCTCTTCTCTTGTCTTCCTGGACCATTCTTTTGACTTCACCATGTTTGTAACCACACCAGTAAATGTTTAGAAGGAGTTGAGTATCACAGTCATTTTAAAGCTGCCTAATTGGTGCTTATTAGGCTTTATTGCTGTTCCCTGACATCCACAGGTGTTTCTAATACCTGATTGAAAACACTTCAATGAACCTCTGTTCTTCAGAGTGGTAGTTCTTTAAGGGGTTGAATAATTGTGTCAATGAAGAATTCACAAAAGAAACATTTACTACTATATTACAAAACCAATTGATGTCATTTTAGTTGCATATGGTTCTTTAAGAAGTCATTGTAGGATTTCATTCTGAATACAATTACAAATGTACACTAAATTCCCTAAAACCCTTAACAGCATTGGGGGTTGAATAATTTTGAACACAACTGTATTTCTGTGAAATAGTCATGCATTATTTTGCTCAGTTTTCCGTGGCATTGTCACGTATTTCCACCATTTTACGTGCTCATGCCACGCATTTCTTTTCCTTGTCAGTTTCACGTATTGGTTACTCAACTGAAAAAAAAATATTCATTGAATTTAATCAATTTTTTTAAGGTAAGTGGTTGCAATCGATTTTTTTAAGCTACATTTAAACAAAAGTTTAAAATTTTACTTTTTTTGTTTAAATTTAGCTTAAATAAATTGATTGCAACCACTTGCCTTAAAAAAATTGATTAAATTCAATGAATCATTTTTTTCAGTGTATTTTCTTAACAATTGTCGCTTCTGTTTGGAGTTAGATTTGCTGTTTGCGTTACGATGTCACTTTAAGTATTGGTTTACACTATTTTTTCGTATGCTTTTTAAACCATTGTCGCTTGACGTTAGGGTTAGAGTTGGGTTTGGGGAAGGATGTAATTTTATATAACAGAAAGTTGTTCTAACCCTAAACCGAAGCGACAATTGTAAGAAAAAGTTGAGTAACCAATACGTGAAACTGACACGGAAAAGAAATGCGTGGCATGGGCATGTAAAATGGTGGAAATACATGACTTGCCACGAAAAATTGAGCAAAATAATGCGTGACTATTTCACTTATTTGTGAGATCTGGCTGCATTTTTTTTTTACATTATTTCTGCACTTCTAGACTAGTTAGGAGTTAAATTAGCTTAAGTTATCGACCTGATTCAAGAATTTAAAGTTAAAATTAATTGTACATTTAAGTTGATTCAACTTAAAAATTGAAGTGCATTTGTTATTTTCGACGAGGTATTTGTTTAAGAGATCAGTTTCAGCAACTAGTCCGATCATTAAACAAACAGAAACCGGAAGTAAAGTTTGGACCAGACGCTTATCGCGCCACCTCATGTGCGCACAATGAAACAGTCTATACATATTTTTTAAAATATTAACATAATTTAGTTACCGCAAACCATTGCGTTATATGTACATTTGCTGTATTTGCGATATTTCGATTTATACAACAGTTCTTTCTGGTTCTCGAAATATTCCGTCAAATATTAGCGCTCTTGGATGTTACGTTAAACTTAATGGGATTAATGTCTTGTCACATCGTGTGGACACTTGGAAAGAGGAATGTAAACACTAATTTTTTTCTGGAGCTATATCTCTTATTAGAACGCGAAAACACAGTGGAACTGCAGGTAAGCACCGCAGCTTTTAAATGTGGACATTGATCATTTATTTAATTGCGACGTGACTATTAAAACATGTTATGAGATATCGCCACTGGTATATTAATAAGCAGCATGCAAAAACATCTCTCTGACACTTATAAAAAACAGTTTTATATAGTACTGACAAGAACAAAGTCTAATAATAATCGAGTGCTCGTATCACGTTAAGAGTAAATGGGAAACCAATAGTAACATTATATAGTATAGTTTTATAAACTTTTACCTCGGGCCAAAACAATAACAACACAAAAGACACTAAATATGAATAAGAAAACAAGTAATAGTTTCATCATGACACCAAATACTGCTGATTTGATCTAATTTTTGACCATCAGGCCAACATGAGAGCCAGGGAATCCCTGTCAGAGATGTAGCCCAGAGAGGGCGGTGGTCAGCGGGTTGAGTAAACACTGACGTCCGCTCATGCTTTGGTTCTCATATGTACCGAATCTCACTAAGCAAACGTTCAAACAGGCGCTATCTTTACTAATCGACTGTAGATTTAAATAAAATACATATATATTCTCGACTGAACTAATCTTAAAACTACACTTTGTGACCAAGAAATTGTAATATTTAAAAACGGCGAATCCGTCCATTGAGTTAATATGAGATTCAAAGCAGCCGAAAGTGTTACCTGTCATTCTGGCCGCCCTCAAATCCGTGGCGGAAGAAGTAGTTCTCAAACAAAGAGGCTTTTAAAATTACTCCGTTGTTGTTTTCTAGTTTTTGTTTTTCAAACGTGTGCCCTCGAACTGTTGTATAAAAGCAATATCGCTCTCGGAGTCGTGTGATATAGCTCTATATCATCACGGCTGTGATTTGGCCAGAGGCACGAGGCCGTAGGCGATATTGCTTAAATATCGAGAGCGATATTGCTTAAATATTTTGCTGCCCTACTAGTTACAATGTACCTGAACAAATTAACTGCCAACATTTGCATATCAACATAAATTCAGTTTGTCCACCCTAAAAAAAAAAAGTATATGTATAGACATGTAGTTGTCCTGCAAAACCTGAAAAAGAAAAATCTGTTAGCTTTTACTAACGCTCATGTTGCTATAATCAAACCCATTTGTTTTTCCACCATGAAATGCAATACAGTTGTTCTGCAAAACGTGTTGCTGTCAATGTACATGTAATTGAAGCAGATGGACACCAGAGCTGCAAATAACAAAAAAAGCCTTAAAAGAGAACCATGCTATAAACTAATAATGACTATAATAGTTTTGTGGAATAAACAGGCCAACGTTATCTTAAATTTGTATTCATTTTTATAATGTAAGTGAAACATTAAACATTACAAACGAGTGTAATGTTGACTCGTTAAGGGTTAAGAAAATAATCCACAGTTACTGGAAAAGCATACTTGTTTACTGTCGACCTCTCATCGTCCTTATTTTCGGATAAAATTATATTTTCTTGAAATATCTTAAAAGACTTTGATCAACGCAGAGGCTGTTTTTGATCTGCCATGGTAACAGCAATGCCCACAAATAGCACGTAGTCTATGTAAAGAGACTCCAGTAAAACACAGCTCTAAGATTGATGTAATTGCAACCATCCCTCGCATAGCCACTACATACCCAAAGGAACACATCAACAGCATAACCACTATTTACTATCTTTAATCTAATGGCAACCCGGTGGTTTGTTTTAGCTAATGTAGCGGTCAGTCGCTGTTACCATGGAGACCACGCTTGTAAAGATATTTACCATGACTCGTCTTGAAAATGTTATATTTAAGATCAGTTATTTGTGTTTGAGCAGATTATCTTGGATACATATCATGATTTAGTGATGGAGATGATAGAGATCGCTTTTGACCTGGGCTGGTACAGTAAGAAACCACCTTACAACCACCCAGCAACATCATAGTTGCTTAAAAGGCACCGCTTTCATTTTCTTAAGCAAATATGATTTTGGGACGTAAATGCGCCTCATTTGTGGATGCTGTACACAGGTGAAAGTTCATCCTTCAGATGGAGTCAGATTATCAGAGCAGGTGCGTTTTACAGCTCACACACACACACACACACACACACACACACACACACACACACACAGAGGCTGGATCGTGTCCAGGACTGTTTCACAAGCACAGAGCTCATCCGGGGAAAGATCCGCTTATTTCTCATGACTGCAGTCGAGGACGACAAATCATCCGGGAGCCAAACAGGACTAAGCACCAAGCTAGCAATCGCTATAAGGTCACCTTCAGAGATTCAGTCTAGACAGAGTGTAGTGGCCATATAAACATGCTTCCAGACGTGTTAAAGGAATAGTTCGGCCAAAGATAACAATTATTATATAAATCATATGTCTTTCTTTTATTAAACAGCAAAGAAATTGAAGATTATGTCCAACATGCAAAATGTGGCCCATGTGGCCAAGTCTTCTCAAGATTAGAAACTTAAAATTTGAGTTACTGACTGCGAATCTCGCTCCTGGTCCAGATGATTGCGTCACTGTCTTTAAATAAACTGTCCTGGGTTTACACCAAGCAATTTTTGTCTGCATTGTGAAACATTTGTGGTGATTTCTACGATTGTACCTAAACGGTGGTCCTTCATTGTACAGTGATAAAGTTTTAAAGACGGCTGTTGTCACGGTGTTGCAATCAAAGATAGCCTGCAATTATTTTCTGGCAGTGTATTTATATAAGTGTTTGTTTTAAACATGCCTGATAGCGTTTACTAACTTGCGTCATGGCCTACAAACAGTAGTTCTCATTAATATACCATCTGACTACATACGTGTCCCATACATTTATTAGATTCATGGTCGCACGACGTGATTTGTTGTGATCTTATATGATGGAAAAATCGCACCATATGAAGCAGGCTTTAACTCATTCCCGCCAGAGTTATTTTGTCAATTAAGAGAAAACATTTGCATAAAAAACGTGTTGCTGATCAATTTTTATGTTATCCAATTTATGAAAAAACTGAAGCCAAAACGTTATTTAACCATTTTAAACTCTGTGTATGTTTTGAAAATCGTTCTCTAACAAAATTCCTTAACAAAAATGCAATTATTTCAGCTTTTTGCTTAAAAATCTTTTTTTATTTTGTTAAGAAAAATACCCATATTTAAGAGTTTATGAGCAGAGAAAAAAATATAGATATGATGAAACGTTTTTTTCCCCGTTTTGTTTGTTTGTATGTTTATTGTTTGTTTGAAAGAGGGTCTGATTTTTCATTTGATATTTGTATGTTTATATATTTTTAGAATTTTTTTCCTGGAAGGCATTTTGTGAAACTTTTGTGAAAATTACACACAAAAAAAATGCTGGCGGGCACCTTTTCAAAAAATGGCTGGCGGCAAATGAATTAAGATCCAGATTCAAAAATTAGATGTTGATCTTTTGAAAATTATAAATTATATTGCGTTATGGCTTACAACAACGGTAGTTCTAATTTTATATAACATCTGACTACATACGTGTCCCATACATTTATCAGATCCATGGTCGCACAACGTGATCTGTTGTGGTCTTATACGAAGGAAAAAAACGATAGAAAACTCTTTCCCCGCCGTTTACGAGTTACTTCGTCAATTAAGAGAAAACATTTGCACAAAAAAAACGTGTTCCTGATTAATTTTTATGTTCATCTGCAATACCGCGATTATACATTAGATACCCAATTTATGGAAAAACGGAAGCCAAAACGTTATTAACTCATTTTAAACTCTGTGTATGTTTTGATAATCGTTCTAAATCTGACCTCTAACAAAATTCCTTCACAAAAATTGAATTATTTCCGTTTTGTTTGTTTGTTTGTTTGTTTGAAAGCAGAGGGTCTGTTCTTTCATTTGATATATTTGTATGTTTATATATTTTTAAAGAAAAAATTCCTGGAACTTTTGTGAAAATTACCAAAAAAATACTGGCGGCAAATGCGTTAAGAACCAGATTTAATAATCAGATTTTGAACTTTTGCAGATTATAAATTATATGGTAAGACTAGAATTTACATTTTGGGGTGAACTTTTAAGTTATAAAACCCCCAAAAAAACATCCTTTTCCTGGCAACTACATTTCTCTTAACTGGCAAATTAAATGCAACTTCGATCAGAGGAAACAACCTGGCCTCTTCTTCCGAGCGAATGTTCCGGATGTCAGCCGGAGACCGGGAGGGTTTTGGGGAACTGGTTTGGGGAACTGATTCATTCACAGGATGAGGAGACAGAGAAACACTCAGTTCCCTGTATGCACTAAAAATATAGACTGGAGCAGATAGCGCCATCTGCCATGGCATAAACCCAAACACACACACACTCTGCTTCCCAGGGTGAGAGCAATGCAATAGCACCATCATTTGATTAAACTAATGTGAGTAAAAAACACATCAAAGAAATGGGTTCCATCCCAATTTGCATTTACAGTTCATCTCACGCTCAGGGGCACCGATTTTGTTCCCAAAATTACAGTGCAGCAGGATTTTCCTTTTGCAGGATTGTTCCCTATATTTCATTATCACGTCTGTTACTTTTCTTTGTGATGTTAAGTTTTTTTTTAAAGCATAAAGAAAGATTTTTTTTAAGTAATTTTGTAAAGATTTAATATGCTCATAAAGATTGGTGTGACAAATATCCATTATAATTTGAGGGGAAAAAATGTGTTTGCTACAGTTGGACATAAAACTTCTTGAGATTCTAATCAATTAATGATTCAAAAGAATGACAGATTTGAATAAATGAATCGTTTTAACCAATGTCCCTCTCCCAAAAGGCACACTCCAGACTATTGGACTTCCTCAGAGTATACACTTTGATGACATCATGTAGTGCAGACCTTAGGGACACTTGACACGAGTCCATGAGGGCACACCGGAGTTGTATTTTGGGACAGACTTGAGCATTACGCTGGAAATAGGATGAAATGTCTGATTGCTCCAGGATTCCCACGGGTTGTTGAAATCCTTGAAAGTTTGTGAATCTGGGAGGGAATTCAAGGCCCTGGGAAGTTTTTGGACATATACGTAGATACAGGTCATTAAAAGTGCTTGAATCTGCTTGAAAGTTTTATGGAAAAAAAATCCATATTATTCCCTGTGTAGTATATAATATCATTCATAATTCTAGACTTTTCAAGCACACGTGCTAAACTGTTCGTCTTTAAATGCTTATATCTTCTGTATGCAAATGTTGAGTCATACCAAAATGCTTTTTTTGCATAATTGTGTTTGACAAATGAAAACGTCTCGGGTTACGTATGTAACTGTTGTTACCTGAGAAGGGAACGAGATGCTGCGTCTCCTTTGCCATACTTCCTGTGTCCCTGTAACGCCGTCTTTAGCAATATTTCAGATAGCGATATACTTCCTGGCTCCCGCGTCCCCCATGTCTTTGTTGTTAAGCCTCACCTTTGGTGAATTTGATATACAAATTTAAGACGCACTTACCCCTGGAGGCGTCCCCAAAGTGTTACTGCAGTGACGCAGCGCGAGTTCCCTCGAAAGGAAACTGTAACAATGTATCTTAAAAGGTAACACGATGCAATCTTGCTCTCACTTTAAATGTGTCCCCACATTTAGTCCTTGAATTTGAGGGTATTGGACCTGGAAAGTCCTTGAAAGGTCCTTGAATTTGAAGTTAACTAAGGTGTGGGAACCCTGTTGCTAGTTCGCAAGGGCTTGGGTTGGTAAAGTTTGTGGAGCCTGCAGCAGTGTGGTTTTCACCGAAGACTGCATCAAGGGTGCAAAGGGGGCTCCCAAACGTGCCCAAAGCCGCTGTTGTTACACAGAATGACAACAATGGGAGAGCTCAAACAAAGACAACTGCTGTAAATATAGACGGTTTCATCGGACGTACGCGCGTTGTCGCAGTTACGCGTCTGGATGGACCTTAAAGCAACACTAAAGAGTTTTTGCTCTTTGCTCCCTCTACAGGTTGGAAGCGGAATTGTCCATTACCACTGTCGTAAATAATTTAGCCTACTGCAGCAAAGCTGGCTCTGATTGGATTGTAGGTCTGCCATAAAGCAAGTTTTTGTAGTTTTCACTCGAACTACAGGACCGCGACCCGATGGTTGGAAACTTCTTTAGTGCGGTTTTGGCTGATAGAGAGCTGCAAAGCAAATGTGAAAGTGCCGTTCACCCTGTTTCGAGTGAATGAACCACTGAAACTTTACTGGAAACGTTATTTTAAGGTAAAAAAAAAACTTTTAGTGTTGCTTTAACTTCCGGTCTCTGTTTGTTTAATGGTCTGGCTAGTAGCTAAACTGAACTCTGGAACAAATACCTCGTTTTGGTTTCCTAAAGACGAGGGGTGTGAAGGGAGGTTTGGCAGCCAATCTAGTTAACATTGTATTCATTATATAGTACACAGTAACGTTAGTTCAGTGTATTTTTTGATGCGCTTTAGCTATGATTTGAACTACGGAAATCTACTTGGTATTTATTGTGCCAGTTATCAGAAATAAAATACTCTAAAAGCACTCTATTGTTATTGATTCTTAGCAAGTTTAGCGAAAATTATGTTTGTTTTACGAAAGCTGTTTTGTTTATGCTGTTACTGCTAAAACAGACTATAGAAGATGACGCGCAAGGTTGAGCATACATATATATATAACTATTGTATAAATATAATGTATATTTCATCTCTTTATTTGTATTTTTACTCTTGAAGAGTATTATGGATTGCTATCCTCACAGTACATACTGGTAAACTTATTTCTAATTTGACAATTATGTACAGTTACAACATTGAAATGATTAGTAGTATACAATGCTTTTCTACATACTATTTACACAATATACAGTATTCAGCTGCAGCTAATAGATCTCCAACAAAGCAAATTAGACATTCAAAACAGATGTGCTGTTTGTTTAAAAAGGTTGGAGTTTCATAATCAACTATTCAACAGAACAATGATGCTCATTCACAAACAACGTAAAAGCCGCCTGCATTTTTATCTCGCAGTGAAACGTGACAGGCCTATAAAGAGGATAACCAAGTTAAGGCCTTGTAAAATGTATGGTGAATGATGGAAGTAGTTGGGGGTCCTCAACATATGTGTCTCATTTAAAATCCCCTCAAAGATCTTTAATGGGTTCCAGATTTATATAAGCGTGCTCTGCTCACTGTGGCTCTTGTGTCTTTTCTAGTCCGAGCATGCTCAGTGCAGCCAGACGGCGATTCTATGGGATTGAACCTCGTAGTCCTTGGGCTCCAGTTGAGCCATTTCGTCTCCCGTGCGTGCCGTGAGCATTCCAACAAAAACAGATCTGACGATCGTAAAGCCGAGGGAAATATTCCCAGATAATTCCATTTATTCTCTCTTTGGCCTCTATATCCGCAGTGTTTTGAAGTTCTTTGAGCGCTGATATGAACTAAATCACATCAATTGTCTTCAAAAAGATTCATTAAAATTCATAGCGCCTTTCTCTGCTTTACATGCAATCTGTGTTTCTCAGATCCGCGTGGACGGTCTTTTCCAAACTCAGATCTAAATGTTATAACCTTTTCAACATTATAGATTATTATGCGAGAGATTACATGAGCGTTAGCATTTGGCTCTTTCTGGGAGATTTATGCGTTTGTTATTTCGAGTGTATCAACCAAGTGTTTTTGAAGGTATCTGTGAGAACCTTTCACTGAACTGTGAATATCTCTAAAGCTTTCTTATGTATTACAGTGTGAATGAGGGTTTCAGTCACTCGCGTCTTTCTTCATGAAAAACGCCTTGGCGTGTGAATTTGGTTTATTCCCAGTGGTTTTCTGAGACTTTCAATTCTCTTTCATGCAATTTATGTTCGGTATTGAAGTTCGGCTCTCTAATGGAAAAAAATTTGTGTGAACCAGGAGGAGCACACAGAGCCACAACTGGGCCGGTTGCCATTTGAAGAGTTTTTAGGAATAAGCTCTTGGCGATTAGCTAAACATTTGTAAGTTTTGCTAAGTGATCTCAGCTGCCATTCTGCTATGAATATTTATCAAGTTAAATGAACGGTTCACCCGAAAATGAAAGTTCTGTCATTTATTTACTCTTGTGGAACACAAAAGGAGGATTTCGAAGACTTGTAATGGAGGAAAGCAATTAGGCTTTGGAGCGGGTAAATAATGACACAACCTTATAGGGCACCTATTGTACATAAATAGATATTTTCTTGTCCCCATTAAACCAAAGCAGTCTCATTAGACATGCTGTGTTGAATCTCTTGTTAATGTGACATCACACTGATAAAGCTCCGCCCACTGCCACTGACTGGTGGTCCTGTATACTTTCCACCCTCAATGTGGCTGTCCGCCATCCCTCAATAGTGAGATACTATTGAATTGAAAGCACTCATTGTCTCTTTGGCAAGGGAGTAAGAAACAGAAGCTCATTTGCATTTAAAGGTACAGACACGAAAACTGCACATTTTTGATCCCACCCAAATAGGGGCATTTTGGCCATGCTATAATAAATGATCTGGGGGGGTATTTTAAGCTGAAACTTAACGGACACATTTTGGGCACACCTGAGACTTATATTACATCTTGTAAAAATGGGCATAATAGGTCCTTTCATTTTTCAAGATTTTAAAGGGACAGTTTAGCCAAAAAAGAAAATTCTGCCATCATGTTTTTTCAAAATTGTATGAATTGTATTTACACAAACATTGATACTTTGATAACCAATGGTAACCATACAGTTGACGGTATACATTGACTTCCATAGTAGGAGAAAGAAACAGATACTATGGTAGTCGATGGGTAACCACCATCTGTGTGCTTACCATAATTTATTCAAATATCTTTTTTGCAACACAGTCTCAAGGCAAGTCGTGTTATAGTAACGAATATTTTGATTAATTTATTTGTGTTTGATAACACAAATTTCCACTGTTTTTCGTGTCTCTGGAGACGAATGTCTTTTTCGTCCTTCCCAGCATGAATTTCTATCAATGGCTCTTCGTGTCTGTGGCACGACTTTCTTTATCGTGATATTTAACTTTTTTTCCTCATCGTTCTTTCCTATTTTTAAATCATTGTTGGTTAGGGTTAGATTAGGGCTTTGCGTTAGGATGTAATTTTATGAATTTTAAAACTATTCTCACCTGGAGTTGGGGTTTTTGGGTTTAGGAAGTTGCAGAAAGCAATTCTAACCCAAACTCAAAGCGACAATGGTCAAAAAATAGAAAACAACAATGAGAAAACAAAATATAAAACGACACGATAAAGAAAGTCGTGCCACTGACACAAACAGCCATTGATAGAAATTTGTGCTGGGAAGGACAAAAAAGACATTCGTCTCCAGAGACACGAAAAACAGCGGAAATTCGTGTCATCAAACACAAATAAATTAATCATTTTTTTACTATAACACGACTTGCCTTGAGACTGGGTTGCTTTTTTGTGTTTATCATAATAAAGAAATTCATACAGGTTTAAAACAACATGAGGGTGAGTAAATGATGACAGAATTTACATTTTTGGGTGAACTATCTCTTTAATTCAAGTCAGTGTATTGTTTTTGAAGTCATTGAATGACCATGTCAAATTTTTACCATTGATAGTTACAGTGTACTGCATGATGCACTTTAGATATAATATTAATGCTTTTTACAAAATTTTGCGGCAGTATTTACTCTAACAACAGTATTTTGGTGGAAACCATATTTACAATGCTAAATTTGATAAAGATAAAAAAGTATAATGCATAGGGGAATTAGGCTAGGGAGTCATAAAATACAGGATGCAAGCAGACACAGACTGACCTCATCTGACCCCTGACCCTCGACCACTGTTCCTGTGAGAACGTTTCATAACTGGATCCTGTCCAGAATTCCACGGAGGGGTTTCCCAGTGAGTCTGAGCGTGTAATGTAACCATGGCTTAGATGCTGATATATTGGCCCTTGGAAATCTCGGGAACCTCCTTGACATGCAGCCCATGAGTGATGCGTGTGTATGTATGATTTAATAAAGCAGCTTAAACGAGAGAAAAATCACAAGACAGGTGGCTATGTTCGCATAGAGTCGATCTAATACTACGCCAAGTTCTGGAAATCCTGCAACAAAGCACTTCTATGAACGTTCTCATGGGGCCAACGCTGTTACTAGAACATTTTCCTGCATCATTTTTTTTAAACAACAGCTGACAAGACAGCTGGGAACGTTTTAAGTGCTAACTTTAATCTGCTGTATGTCTTCCGACTTCCAGACTCGCACGTTAATTCCAGACGTCATCATTAAAGTATTACTAATATAATATTTCTTTCTTACTCTATGTTTGCAGCTTCCTATTTTGGGGACAGTTACTGTCGGATAGATGCCGTTCAAGACCTCACGAGTTTTCAAGTGTCGCTCCAGTTTAAGACCAGCAGACGTAGCGGTTTGCTCCTGCTGGCTGCGGGACACACGGAATACCTCTCACTAGAGCTTTACAATGGGAAATTACAGGCGAGAAACAAGGCTCTGTTATGCTTTAAATGCATAGGAGCAACTCCATGCAAATGTTAACCTTAAGTTTTTACCAAATGTTTTAACCATACTGACTATTATTCGTTATTTGAAGAGTCCTCCCTTCATTTGTTGGTTGCTTCTGCTTTGTCCATTGTATGTTGTCCCCTGAAAACCTGTGTCTTTATTGTCACATCTATAACGCGCTCAAACTGATTCTTCCAAGTGGTTGATGTCATCAGGGCAACATATTGTGTTGACCCAAGGACAACATTTTTCTAAATAAAACCTAAACCCACCTAAAACCCCAACCCTAACCATAACCAAACCCTAAAATCAGGTCTAGAAACAGCTCATCAAACTTTAAACTTATTGAAATGTTGTTCCAGGGACAACATAATGTTGCTCTGAGGACATCAACCACTTGACAAAATCAGTGTGTATGTATATAATTCAGCTGTTCCGGCTACTTCCAGTAAAAGGAACTCTCAATGCTTCATCATACCAAGACATTTTCGACAATTTCATGCTCCCAACTTTGTGGGAACAGTTTGGGGATGTCCCCTTCCTGTTTCAAAATGACTGTGCACCGCTCGAACTGATTTTGCCAAGTGGTTGATGTCCTCAGGGCAACATATTGTGTTGACCCAAGGACAACATTTTTCTAAATAAAACCCAAACCCACCCCAAACCCCAACCCTAACCATAACCAAACCCTAAAATCAGAGGGACATGATAAGTGAAAAACAATGGTCTAGAAACAGCTAATCCTGGTTGTAAGCTTAAACTTAAAACAAACTGTAAAAGTTTTTCTGAAATATGATTGGTTGATTGAAATGTTGTCCCAGGGTCAACATAATGTTGCCCTGAGGGCATCAACCACTTGGCAAAATCAGGAGAGCTACTGTGCTCCAGTGCACAAAGCAAGGTCTTTAAAAACGTGGATGAGCAAGTATGGTGTGAGGAAACTTGACTGGCCGGCACCTAAACCCAACAGAAGATCTTTGGGATGAATTATAGTGGAGACTCCGATTAAGGCCTTATCGTCCAACATCAGTCTCTGTCCTTACAAATGTGCTTTTAGAAGAATGGTCAAAAATTCACACTCCTAAACCTTGTAGAAAGTCTTCCAAGAAAAGTTGAAGCTGTTATAACTGCAAAGGGTGGGCCAATTCCATATTAAACCCTATAGATTAAGAATGGGATGTCATTCAGGTTCATGTGCATATAAAGGCAGGTGTCCCAAAACTTTATAGTTACATATTTATTTCTCCTGTAAAGCTGGTTATTTTAACATAGGGGTTAATGGGATTGACTCCCTTTTGGATCCACCCAAATTGCAGTTTAGGCTACTTCAGTGTTGGCTTCACGAGAGAGATCAAAAGGTTGCCCGTTGATTGTGAGACTTTTCTCTCACAAACAGGCCAAAGAGACCAGTTCAGATTTTCTCATGATTCGACCTTTTAAGTGCCTGCTAAATTACTGTTTACTTAGCAAAGAAAGACATTTCATTTGGCCTATCAGTCGCCAAGTAAAACCTCACCCGACGCTGCCAGCAATACTTCAAAAAATACTTGAAAATCTCTTCTGTAAATTAAGTCAGCAGTTTGCACAAATAAATACAATCTCGAGTATTTTCTCATGGCCAACCGAGACCAGCATGAGCCACACACTGAGCAACTCTCTTGTGAGTTTTTGAGATGGTTTGCTATCTGGTTTGTGGTGAGAGGGATGACTCACGTGTGCTTCCAGTTGCACTGCGGCTGTATCATCACGTTGTGTCAGCTCAACACATGGAAAATGACACCACAACTAGAATGAGTTACTGGTTTGCACGGAGATAGATCTTCACTAGAAAATGGCTCCCGCTCTGCACATATAAACACACATTTAAACTGCAGCCATTATGTTGCCATATGACACAGTACCGTGACTGTTTCATCCGTGGCAGGATTTGTCATTAAAAACGCATTTCCACTGCCACATTCAATTCGTTCAGATTTACTTTATCCATCATCATCTTTGGAAGCTTCAGATGTGAAATGAGTTCTGTGATATTTTCATTTTAAGAAGATGCGTGGTGTTTGAAAGAGCAGACAAATCAAACAAACCAGATATCGGGATTCTTAATACGCAAGGTTCGTGACTGCATTTATAATAGATTAGAAAGTCTTGTTTTCCAGTAGAAACATGTGAACAAGGTTGATTTAGTTAAGAAGCATATTTGCATACAATATTAAGAATGGTTTGAAAATGTATGTGCATATATGAGCTTAAATATATGCAAAAAGTCACTGTTTCTAAGACATGGTTTAGAATAAATCAGGACAAGGCCTTCGTTATTTTAGGATACGTAAACATTAAACATTACTGGTGTAAGGTATGTATCTTGAGACAAAACAATGGCTCTGATATATTTTAAGATATGTACAGTATGTGCAAGCTGTTTCAGTAAAGACAGCTCAACCACACATTTAAGTCTGGGACTAGACTTAAGCACATTTCAGTTAATAAAAGGCACCAGAATACAAGAAAATGGCGTCTACTACCAGTAAATGCTTTGGGCCCACCCACATTTATTTATTGTTTGCTTCCGACGCCCATGGATTTGTAATTACTAGGTGATGCGGCTCAGTAAAGCCGGTTCTTTAATTAGTAGTAAAATGCCATCAGCTGCTTTCAGATGACGCGGCATTTACTACACAAAACCGTAGTTCACTTACAAACTGGGCCATATCGTAGGCAATACGTCTGCGATAATTAATGCGAAATTGCGATTCTCACGGAACTACGGCTGTGTGTAGTAAATGCCGCTCGATCTGAAAGCAGCTGATGGCGATTTACTACTAATCAAGGAACCAGCTTAACTGATGAGATACGTGTGACAATCATATGTGTGACGCGCCTCGGTTTCCATAGTGTTGTGATACGCCAGCAGGTGATAAGTCAGCAGGATGAAGCAACAGTTTAGAAAGGAGAAAGCAATCGTAAAATATTGGTCACTTTCTAAATCGTAAAAGTATAGAGCATCTACTAATAATTATACATAAATAAATCTGTTTTTAAATCTGTTTACTGATGCAGAATATGTTAAACGATGCATCGCCATGCAAATGCTAATTTGTATCTGATGCACAGTTTTTAAACTGATGCATCAAATCCTTAACTGTTCATGTTGATGCACCGAGCAAGTCAAGGAATCTTTCCATCCCTACTATGAAGAGGTTGTCTCCATAAGGCTTCACTTTCTTTAACCTTTTTCCTAAACCTAAGTGTATTTTAAATGTAAAAAATCTAGTTTAAAATCTATTTCTAACTGCCATCGCTGGATGTATAATAATTGTATGTTTGTGTCTCTACAGGCGAGGATAAACATGGGATCTGGAGAGAAGGTTCTGACCTCTGCAAATGGTCTGCATCTCAATAACGTTCTGGATCATCACGTATCTCTCGCTCTGAGAGACTCCAAACTCACCATGGCAGTGGACAGCCTATACACAACCTTTATTCCAATGGACAAAGCAGACGAGGACCTGAACATCGACCAGGGTGTGTTCCTTGGAGGCGTGAAAGACTTGGATGTGGAGTACTTGAGCACAGCTGTGCCTTCTTTGCGAGGCTGCATGAGCAATGTTATGTTTGAGTCTCACGACTTTGATATTCTGGCTTCAGCAGCCACAGTCTGCTATGACACCAAGGAGAGCTGTAGCGCTGAGTTTGAGGCAGGAGATGGAGAAACCACCAGCTTTATCAGCCCTGAATCATTCATTTCTTTCCCTACATGGACCAGAACCAGCTTTGACTCCCGCATCCTGGAGATGCTAATGAAGACGACCATTGAGGATGCCTTGTTGGTCTTTCACCCAGGACAGCAAGCAGATTTCATTGCAGTAGGAATGATGGGAGGGTTCTTGAAAGGTGTGATCGATCTGGGGAGTGGAATGCATGTGCTGGAGAACGTGGAAGTCAAAGTAGATGACGATCAGTGGCACAGAGTCCAAATTCAGGTGAATCGTAATGAGTTCCAAATTAATGTAGACAGTCAACTTGTTTCGCTCCCTCTAAATCTGTCAGAAAAGCTGGATCTGGTGGGAAACCTGTACCTGGGAGGTATTCAAAAGAAGATGAAGGATGTGTTTCAGGATGATTACTTGACTCGTTTGGAGGAGGAGATCACAACTGAATCTTTTATTGGGTGTTTAGGAGAAATCAAGGTGAATCAGAAAGATAGAACCCTGCAGGATGCTCTGATAACTAAAGATATTCATGTGAAATGTGAAGGAGACTATGAGTACTCGGCTTACGATGATATGGAGACGACGACTACCCCTCCAGTAACAATCAGATATGTTGACATTAATCTTGACGAAAGGCATTGTTTACCTACAAATGACTTGCCAAAGATCTTTCACAATGTTTCCAAACTCTTGGAAATCACTCCACTCCTGGTTCCCGAGGGAGGAGAGGCCGTTATTGACATTGTAAACCTAAATCCAACGTTCAATCTAAACATTGAAGGTGTTCGTCAGTCTCAGATAATCTTTACTCTGGTAAACGATCCCTGGTATGGGTTGGTCGATATGAATATTAACACAAGACGCACAAAGAAGTTTACGCTTCTTGATGTTCTCAACAAGAAAATTAAATATCTACATGATGGAAATGAAAAGTATAATGATCAAATCGAGCTGGAAGTAATCGCACATGGAACTAATCTCCCAGAGTGCCTGAGTGCTGCACACAAATATATACTACCAGTGGAGATCATCCCCGTGAATGACATTCCTCAGCTCAGTGTGGGGGACATCTCAGTCACGGCTAATGGACGAACACGCCTGAGCCCAAACCTTATCCGAATCTCAGACTCGGATAATCGGTGCGATGACATCAAAGTCACGGTCACATCAGAACCAAATCCTGCTGCATATCTGGAAAATGCTAACCATCCAGGAATCAGTCTAAGAGAGTTTACCTGTCGACAACTAAAAGAGGGAAACATCTACTACATCCACAGAGGCGGGACAGTGACAGAACTTAGCCTACAGGTCTCGGATGGAGATTTGATTACCCACTCATCCACATTTAAGTTAGTGCTTACCCAGCCACAGATGAATCTTGTTACCAATACTGGACTTCTGCTTACTCAAGATAGCACTGCTTCTATTGGAATACAGCATTTGGCCATTTCTGCAACTCCAAAAACTGGCGATGTTACATATTACATCACTCAGCCACTTAGATATGGGCAACTGCAGTTGATCTCAAACAGTGAGGAACCAGAGACAGTAACACTTTTTCATCAATCTGATCTGGAGCAGAACAGACTAAGATACATTCCCAACACCACAGTCGACCTTGAGAACACAGAAACAGAGTTTATTCATTTCAACGCACAGCTCGGGCAGGTCATCCTTCAAAACAACACTTTTATCATTAAGATCATGCCCAGCCATGTAAGAATGGTTAAAATGGGTCCTCTCCATGTTGAAGGTGGAAAGCAAAATGTCATTGGGCCAAATGAATTAGCAGCTGTTAGGGTAGCTAACAGGATTGATCCAGGATCAATAAGGTACATGATTAAGAAGCGCCCAACCCAGGGAGTCTTGATGTTGGTTAGTAAAGAGCTATCTGAGGGTGAAAGCTTCACTCAACAAGACATACTTAATGGTGACATTAGTTATAGTCCCCGTATTCACAGAGCCGTTGATTTCGAAGATCACTTTCACTTTAGTGTACTGGTAGACAATCAAGCCTCCAGATTATACACATTTCCTATCAAAATCCAGGCTGATTCAAATGCCCCTGTCTTAACTAATGAGAGGTTGGTGGTGTTGGAGGGCAATGAGAACATTTTAAGCAAAGAATATCTCTGGGTTCAAACCTCCAACTCAACAGACTTTGTGTATAGAATTGCCCAAGATCCCAAACACGGTCGTCTTATCAGAGAATCTCCACCGGATGTGCAAAGGTTTGAGGGTGCAATTAGGGTGTTTAGTAATGAGGATCTGCTCTTGAACAGGCTGGTTTATAAACACGATGGATCAGAGACCAGCCATGACCAGTTCACTTTCTTGGCCTTTTCTGCCACAGAGGGTCATCAGGTACTGAAGGGGGTGTTTCACATTACAATACAAACCAAGAATGACCATGTGCCTCAAAGGGTAATTGACAAACCTTTTAACGTGGTAAGAAATGGCCAGCGTTTGTTGACTACAGATGACATCCTCTTCAGTGATGATGATTCTGACTTTAATGACACACAACTCGTTTATGTCAGAGCGGGAATTCTTTCAGGAAACATAGTCTCATCAGCAGACCCAACAAGGCAACTCTTCCGCTTCACCCAGGCCGACCTGAGAGATGGGAAAGTTTCTTTCGTCCACCATGGGGCCGACCGTGAGCGATTCCAAATGCAAGTGTCTGATGGTTTGCACAAGACAACAGCTGTGCTTCAGGTTCAAGCAGGTGACCCTTATCTACGTATAACCAACAATACCATGGTGGTCATAGATCATGGTAGCACCAAGACTTTAAACACCAGTCTGCTGAGTGCAGAGTCCAACTTGGACATTAGAAGTGCAACTGAGATCATTTATGAGGTGACTTCTGCTCCCAGTGATGGTAGAATTATAGTCAGTGGGATTGAATCTTCAACGTTCACGCAAGAAGACCTAAAGAAATGTGTGGTCTCTTATGAAAACAATGACCAGAGCCTTAGCTCTAAAGATTCCTTCACGTTCACCGTGCACGCCAAGGATTTTTCCACAGAGGGAACTTTCAAAATTAAGATATTCAAGAAAGGTTACCTATCGGAGCCAGAGGTTTTGGCAAACCAGGTCATCATCGCGTTCGAGGGAGAACATTCAGTTATTGACCAAGACCACCTGAAGGTAAAACCTCTTTTTGAATGCAAAAGTGACTACAATAGTTGCATAGTTTTGAGTAGGTTCAACACAACTGTGTCTAAACTAAACAAATTGTTTCTGTCTACACGAAGTTAAATCTGTTTAAGTACTGTTTAATGTTGGTTTTGTTTTGTCTTTTATGCTTTCTGTATAATCAACTACACATTTAAAAATGTTGAATTTGAGGATAATTCGTCAAACACATGCGGTAGATATAAATAGTTAGGAAAACCATTCTTACTTAAATTGTCAAATTGAACAGGATTACAGTTTACACAGTCTGTTTACACAGAATTTTTTCCGCTCGTGTTTCATGAATGAGGCTGTGAGAGTCTATTTCGTGTCTTTTCTCTCAAAGTCATAAATTATTGTTATCTCAGGACGGAAAGCCAATTCTGTTTCAGTGTTTGGCAAGTCTTTCTAATACAGTAGAAAAGACAAATACACATATCATCTGTAAATGCTACGACCAGCGTCTCGTATAGCAGACATATTTAGATTAGTTTACAAAGACCTTTGGCATTTCCCATCAGTACTTAACTATAATTTGTGTTCAACAGCTGTGTGTTACAGTCATGGGAGGTTTCAGAAATGCAATATTACTGCTCACAAATTCTCTGAACAATGGACTCGTAAATCCATCAAGGGGCTTTTTTGCATTTTGGAGCAAAATTTTAAAAGAAGGGAAAATGGTTCAGATGTATTGTTTAGCTCTGCAGTGGGTCTAGATGTGCTGCAAGGTTTATGCCTCATTAATTGTACTTTTAGTAATTACCCAAATGTTGCCGAAGAGAAAACTCTGCCTTCATTGGTCATTGACACTAGTTTATATGCGCTGCTTTTCCACAAGTATTTCAGAGATTTAGCACGCATAAAATAGAGGCTTTGGCATAAATCTCATTTATGATATCAGCTCCAGGTTTTTCCAGTGCAACCATTAAACATTTCAAAACTTTTTATGCTTTTAAAAAAGTGCTACAAGGTAATCTCAAGGAGTAGTTCACACAAGTCTTTCTCAAGGTTAGCATGCCACACTGAACAACCCTATATCACGAAATTGTGTGACTATTTCACGCATGGACCAGCGTGACAATGTCACGCTTTGCCGCGTTTGAGCGTGAGCATGTCACGCTTTTCTGATTGTGTCCCTGTCACGTATTGGTTACTCAACTTTTTTGTCCTATTTTCAAACTATTGTCGCTTCGGTTTAGGGTTAGATTTGGTGCTTGTGTTATATGTCACTTTAAGTATTTGTCACTTTAAGTATTGGTTTATAAAAAAAAGATACAAGACTTATTCTTTTATATTTTTAAACTTTAACCAATTGTCACCTGACGTTGGGGTTAGAGTTTGTTTAGGTAAGGATGTCATTTTATGTAAATCTAACCCTAAACCGAAGCGACAATGGTAAGAAATTAGGACAAAAAGTTGAGTAACCAATACGTGACAGTGACACAATCAGAAAAGCGTGACATGCTCACGCTCAAACGCGGCAAAGCGTGACATTGTCGCGCTGGTCCATGCGTGGAGTGGTGGCGCAGTGTCGTGATATTGGGTTGCACTGAACTGAAGGTGCATTCCATTTAAAAGTAACATATTATTGCATCTATTGAAGGGTTTGTTTTCATTTCCGTCAGGTGGAACAAACAGACATTCTACCTAAAGAGATGGTGTACTCCATCAAAGGGTTTTCCCGCCTGGGTCACGTGGTCAAACTTATCAACGACTCAGAATCACTTATCCTGGACTACGTTCAAACTTTCACACAGGAAGATATAAATATGGGCAGAATATTCTACGTCTCCACCTCTCTTCAAGGCAGAGATCACTTCACCGTTGATGTCAGCAATGGCTTCACCACCGTGGAAAAAGTGGAGGTGCAGGTGGACATTGCTCCACGGCTTATACCCGTCCAGGTGGTCAACCTCACCGTGAGGGAAGGTGGATCCGTGGCATTGACCCAAGAGGTTTTGAACATCACACACCCCTTCTACAGGTCCTTAAACATTGAGTTTATTATTGAGGAGCCACCTCAGCATGGAAACATCAGATATGTGGACCAAGAGGATGAGATTGGAAGCTTCACATGGATGGAAGTAAGTGAAAACGCACTTGTGTACTTCTGTTTTGCTGTTATGCCTATTATGTTATTAGGTGTAATATAAGTCTCCGGTGTGCCTAGAATGTGTCTGTGAAGTTTTAGCTCAAAATACCCTACAGATCATTTGTCCAAATAAATGTACCCGACCTGAAATGACCCGAATCACTTTATAACCGAACTTGACGTGCATAAATATTTTTTTAAAAGAAAGTCCCTACCCGAGACAAACCAGACAAAACTTGACCCGAGTCCGACCCAAACCAGTGGCTTTATTTTTAATGCTACTGGACCCGAAGCAGTCAGACAGAAACCCCGCTGGTCAAGCAACCAATTTGGCGAGCTGCTCCATTTGTTTTACTTTGTTATCTAAAAACGACACCCAGGTAACCGCTAAAATGTACATTTAAAATTGACTGATATGTCCCTCTCAACAAAAATTAACCTACCACGTGCCACACAATGTCGCAAGCACTCTTGGCAAACAGAGGAGTGGTTTGAAAAAGACATTGATGCACACACCCAAGAGAGTTCGGGTTTTCTTTTCCTTGGGTCGGACCTCTGGTTTTCGGATCTAAGTGGACCCGTGAAGACCTCTAGTGTGTACCTTTAAATGCTTTTGGTTAAAAATAGATCTGATTTCTGTGAATACAGTCTTGGAAAATAGGATCTTTAGCCGCATTAGTGCTACAACGTGCTAACAAACACATTTCGAAAAGATTGGGGGTAAAATTAACCAGTCAGTCAGTGGTTGTGGGTGGGGCTTTATCAGTGTTACATCACATTAACAAAAGAATCTAAACAGCATGTCTAATGAGTCTTCTCTGGTTTAATGGGGATTAAAAAGGGTGGGTGATTGTGTTCACACACTACCAACATACATTTATGTGCACACATTTTTTTAAAGTGGATTTTGCGTAATATGGGCCCTTTAAAGAAATGGTCCACACTTTTACTAATTAATTTAAATATTGAGTACAGAGCTATCCTTTGTCTTGAGATGATAGCACAAGTCATATAGATATGTATCAAACTTTAGGCCGTTGAATTCTTCTGTATCCACAGAAGAAAGAAAATGACACAAGGGAAAGTTTTATTATTTGGGAATTATTTCTTTAAATCCTAATTTGTATTAAACAGTGGGAACAGTTAATGATTGTCTAATTACAGGGTGTTTGTTTGTACTTTGTGTTTCGGAAATGAGAGTTCATTTTTCTCCCGACAACAACAGAGCAGCCACCTGAGCTTTCGGTAGCTTTAATTAAAAGGACGAACAGCAGCACGTAATGGTTTCTGAGAGATTACCAGCGCCCCTGCATGATGCTTCCCATGTCGGTAAAGTACAGTCAGGCGTAAAATAGCATTTTCTGCATCTTAATTACAAGCCGGTCAGAAAAAAACAGTCATTGAGATGGACATTGATCACTTCACCTTTCCGTGCCTGAGTCACAAAAAAAACAATTTCTCGCTGTCTTTTTTCAGATATTTCATAGCTCTCTTAGTTTCCACTGGGCCCCCGAAACTACTGTGCGTTATGACACTGAGCGGAGGGGCCCAGAGGTCTTCTAGTGGAAAAATGAGCAGGGAAAATCTGGCTGTAGGATGTATACGCTGTTGTTCTCGAGAGCGGTTAGTCGTCGCTCTTATGACTGCTGTTCTCTTCTGCTTCAACATGATGGAAATTCTGACTGCGCTGCTCCGGGCCAGAATAAACTGGCCCATATATCCCTGTAATGAAGCATTCGCAATACCCCGCCAGGCTCACACCATCGAGACCTGAGATCAGATTAACTCAGGGGCCATAAAGTCAGAACATATGAACTCTGTCTTCAGATCAGTATTAGGAGTTATTTTCAATTTTAAACTGAAGTGTGAAACTGAACATCCCCAAAATGTTTCTGTGGCTCAATGGGTAAAGCATTGGATTAGCACCACAAAGGTCATGGGTTCGATCCCAGGAACACATACTAAAAGAATTGTATATATTAAATGCACTGTAAGTCGCTTTGGATAAAAGTGTGTGCCAAATGCAAAATGCAGATATTGTCCCGCCCCAAACACACGCAATTGGTTGAGGCAGTCGGAAGTCACCGGATGGGCTCTATACAGAGTCACGTGAGGCACTTGCCAACTTGTGTGCATGTGCAGAAGCTGAAACGACTTTGAAAAAATGTGTTTTAGTGCAATTTGAGTTTATGGATCGAAATATATGGCACAGTTGTTGTCAGGCTTAATTGTTGGTCAGAAATATGTTTTTTATTTGTGATTTATGACCCTGGACCACAAAACCAAGTCACATGGGAATATTTGTAGAAAAAGTCAAAAATACATTGCATTGCTCAATATTACGAAACTTGTCTACAAACTTGCACTTGTTCCTACCCGCTAATTGGGTATTTCCAATTCAAGTGTGTTTTTTATGTACAAGCAAACAATTTCCCAATTCAGTCCACAAAGTCATTACAGCAATAAGCCAGTAAAGAGCACTAAAACAAACTTTTTTATTAGTAATATGCATAGCTAAGGACTTAATTTGGACTTTGAACATTACATGCGATTTTCCCAATATTTCAATTTTTGCACCCTCGGATTACAGATTTTCAAAATATTTGTATCAGCCAAATTTATCCTATCCTAAAAAACAAAAATCAATGGAAATCTTTTCATTTAGCGATTTAAAAAAATTGACCCATATGTGGTCCAGTGTCACATTTCAGCCACAAATTTAGAGATATCCGTCTTTCCTGAGGGAAGACCTTCCGATCTCTCTGATGAAGCCAATACGGAAGTGATTCAAACTGCAATTCATCAATGGGCCACTAGAGGCTGGCCCAAAAGGGAGTCAATTCCCATAGACCCCCATGTTAAAATGCCAACTTTACAGCAGAAAATAATATGTTTACAGCCTCATTCGTTTAAATTATATTAAGCCTTAAATTTCTGCATAATTAAGGGTGTGGCCATTTGAGTGACAGTTGAACGGCCACTGCTGTCACTATAGTCGAGCCAAGCGGGTGTGGTTTCAGCAACCAGCCACCTCAGCTTCACCCACGTCCCGTCTTTTTACCCATTTTTGGATATATGCGATTGATGCGCGGTCAAGATGCCGACGACAGGCACCGCCTACTTTTGGCTTCAAAAACGATCTTCAGAAACCTATGGATGACGTCACGGACACTACGTCCATATTTTTTACAGTCTATGGTCTTTTCCCATTCAAGAAGTCGATAGGACTTTAGTTTTGCATGGCTAAAATAACAAACATGGCCACCCACTGTGCCTAGTGGCTCGACTTCCCTAAAGCCGAAAGTATAATAGGGACGTCCGCGTATGCGCGCCATCCGCTTGACATAAGTTTCGTCATCTGGAGGGACCGCGGTCGGCCGCGCGGACCGTTTACGTGCAGCCCAAAATTTGAGACCACGTGGACAGTGCTCGAACAGTCCATGGACAACAGCGCATGCGCGTGAAAATATTTAGACAGGATACTCCACTATAAACAATTATGCAAAGGTAATAGACAGCATTTGCACACACTATCGTTTTTCTTCTTTAATTTTTACTTCTTTCAAGAACAGAAAGCTGTGGAGCATGTTTGTTACCATAATGTTTGATTCCTGTTCTTTGTTGTCTTGTTGTTTGTTCTTGCAATGGTGGATCGGTTACTTTTCTACACCTATCCTAATGTTTTAATGTACTGTAAATGTCGCCAAATCAGTGCTGCCCTTACGGCCTGTTAGACTAATAATTTCAATAAGAAATCATTTGTATTGCGTATAGTGTCGAACACGGCCATCCGTGTGTAGCCGCGGGGAATATACTTGGAAAGCTGCGCGGATGCGGAAAAAAGTATACCCCGACCTTTAAGGAACTCTTGTATTGTTCATTGTTAGTTGATGGCGGTTAATGCATAATGTTAACAAATACAACCTTATTGTTTTCCATGTTGAAAACCTATATTGACTAGGACCTGCTGAAATTTCACAAAATGCAAAATTACGATTTTTATGCTAAATCACGATGGTAATTGTGGTCTAATTGTTGTCGAGGTTGACAGTCCGAGCCACTGTTTTATGGACATTTTACTTGCATACGACACAAACGACTCCTTCATATGGTTAAGGCTCTTGTAAGATTGGCAGGTATCTAATAAGATGAAAGCCGGTCACAGACGGAGCGAGTTGAAACGCCGGATGAATGCGATTGATCGCAGATGGGGAAGTTCAGAATCAATGTCCTCGGGTGGTTTATGTCCAGCTGTCAGAATAACTTCATTATATGCTTTATAAGATCTGTTGGACTCGGCACTGTAATACACGAAGTCTTAACACCACAGGCTCATGCTGTCCTCTGCTCTACATCTCCTACTCCTTTGTTGAAGGGTTATGCAATGATTTGTGAAATAAATCTCGTATTAATACGTTCCATATGTGCCTGAGTTCAGCTACAGCAGAATTGTTCCTACATGAAAGATGTGTGCGTCATTCCCATTACTGGACAGAATGTGGAGTTTCTTTCTTCTGTGTTGTGGAGTCAGTGGTTGGTTTGTATATTGGCAGTCGAAGCTTCCTCAGGGGATAGGCTGTAATCACAGTCTACGGCGGAGTATAGTAGCAGACATTCACGACACATTCAGATCAAAACATTTCAAAACAGCTCTGGGAGAAAAGATCGAACCATTAGCGCCTTACGTGAAACAATCCGGAAAAACGCTTCACCCCTATTACAAAAATGACAGCTTCCGTAAACGCTTGCCAACAGTTATCGATTTCCTGACAAACATGCCAATGTTCCGGCTAAACGGCTGCCGGAAGAAATGAGGCATTGCTTTTCTCCGGTGACGATTCGGTGGTAGCTGTGGCGTGTGGTTTAGAATTAGTTTATTGTTATTATTATTATTATCATAATTATATTCAGGGTTCCCACGGGTCCTTGAAATTCTTGAAAGTTTGTGAATCCGAGGGGAAAAATTCAAGGCCCTGGGAAGTTTTTGAAAATATACATAGATACAGGTCATTGAAAGTGCTTGAATCTATTTTATGCAAGAAGTTTTCTGGGAAAAAATCCATATTGCCTGTGTAGTGTAGGATAATATCATAAAAATTCTAGACTTTTTAAGCACACGTGCTAAACTGTTCGCTTTAAATGCTTATATCTTCTGTATGCGAATGCTGATTCATACCAAAATGTTTTTTTCATAATTGTAATTGACATATGAAAACATCTCGGGTTACGTATTTAATTATTGTTCACTGAGAAGGGAACAAGACGCTGCGTCTCCCTTGCCATACTTTCTGCATCCCTGTAACGCCGTCTTTGGCAATATTTCAGATAGCGATATACTTCCTGGCTCCCGCGTCACCCTGACTTTGTCGTTTGGCCTCACCATTGGTTGAATTTGATATACACATTCAGACCCCCTTCCCCCTGGAGGCGTCCCCAAAGTGTCACCACAGTGACGCAGCGCGAGTACCCTCAAAAGGGAACTGTAACAATGCATCTCAAAAGGTAACACGATGTAACCTTGCCCCCACTTGAAATGTGTCCCCACATTTAGTCCTTGAATTTGAGGGTATTGGACCTGGAAAGTCCTTGAAAGGTCCTTGAATTTGAAGTTAACTTTAAGGTGTGGGAACCCTGTATATTATACTATTATTATTATTATTATTATTATTATTATTATTATTATTATTATTATTATTATTATTATTATTATTATTATAGTATTATTATTATTATTATTATTATTATTATTATTATTATTATTATTATTATTATTATGGTTGTTGTTGTTGTTGTTGTTGTTACTATTATTATTATTATTATTATTATAGTTTATTGTGATTATTATTATTATAATTATAAATATTAATATTATTTATCTTAATACATTTTCAGATGTGCACAAACATCATCACCAGAATGCTGGAGGTGACCAGACAGATTTCCCACGATATTTCAAATAATGTCAGGATATTCTGTGATTCCCAAAGTCAATAGAGACCACCCGACACCTGACTCCCATCTGTAGTGGGATTTGTGATTTTTTTCACCCATATGTGACCCTGTCTGTAAAATCAAGGCTAAACCCAGCTAACAAATGTTCTCATAACCTTTACCTAAAAGGAACCAAAAACTAACATTAGGAGAACATTTTGTATTTGCTGGAAAGTCTCATAATCTAATGATGCATCGACGTTTGATTTCTGTCATTGATTTCAATCGTACTCAGTCGGTAATAAAGATATCAAGGTTATATTTTCACACAACGTTCTTTACATTACATTACAAATGATTTTTTTTTATTTTTCAAACCTCTCCAAATGTTTTAACTGTGCATTATAATACAAACGTCCGGCCTACTGCCCCAGATGCTCTAAGATACACAAATCTCACATGAGACGCTCATAGTTATACTGCTTCTTGTAACTGCATCGTGTAAGCTGGATTAAATCTGTGCTTTGTTTAAATAAGCGCCTGACCACACACAGATTTTAGTGTGACGGATGTATATTAAATATGTTGTACTGATGGAACAGACCGGAAAATGGCTTGTTTACAATGTCTGTAGAGAAGAACAGATGTGCTATTAACAATCGCGTCAGCGTTATTGATGAACGTGCAGTTGGAGCCGTGGCTTAGTGGTTCGAGCACGTGCTCGGACACATTTGTGCACATGCTGTAAATTTACAAATAATCTTGTTTTTTATCTAGTTGATTAACGTAATTTCATTATGGGTTCGATCATGCTGATAAAAATGTATACACTGTATGTCACTTTGGATAAAAGCATCTGCTTAAACGGACACTACACTTTAAAAAAAATGCTCTTTTTCAGCTCCCCTAGAGTTAAACATTTGATTTTTACCGTTTTGGAATCCATTCAGCTGATCTCAATGTCTGGCGGTAGCACTTTTAGCATAGCTTAGCAAAATCCCTTGAATCCGATTAGACCATTAGCATCGCGCTCAAAAATAACCAAAGAGTTAAGATATTTTATTAATGATATTACGCAATGCCCAAAAATAGTCCTCTGTTATTAAAAGTTACCAACGGGACTATTTTCGGGCGCTGCGTAATATCATTGCGCCTCCTGCCGCCATGTTACGACAGCAAAGTCCTTGATTATTACGACAGAATAAGAGTATAGTTCCTAGCCATATCGGCCTAGAAAATCGCAACTTTTAATTTTCTTTTAGTACACGATGTAACTACAGAAGAGTCAAGTTTTAAAAAGGAAAAATATCAAAACTCTTTGGTTATTTTTTTGCGCGATGCTAATGGTCTAATCAGATTTAATGGATTATGCTAAGCTATGCTAAAAGTGCTAGCGCCGGACCCGGAGATCGGCTGAATGGATTCCAAAACTGTAGGGATCAAATGTTTAACTCTAGGGGAGCTTGAAAATGAGCATATTTTTTAAAAAAGTGGAGTGTCCCTTTAAAGCATAAATGTAAATAATGAGAAAATAGATGATTGGGGTGTGTACGTAACCATATTCTGGCTCCAAATTTGTTTACGCTTCCTCTTAAATTTATGTATTTGGCAAATGCTTTTATCCAAAATGACTCCAGTTTTATCAGCATGTGCTTGGGTCGAACCCATGACCTCTGGTGATGCTAAGCCACGGACTCATTATTATCTGTTGTGTACTGTACGTACGTCCTCAGGTACAGCAAGGAAAGGTCTACTACTTCCACGACACCAGCGAGACCACAGAAGACAACTTGACCCTCACGGCTACGATTTTTAACATAACTCGCCGGAGTCCATCACTGACCATCGGCATCACCGTCATTCCCGTGAACGACGAGGCTCCCAGCATTCAACTCAACACGGGATTGGAGGTAAGCAGAGCCGTCCCGTCTCTCCTCTCTCTTTTTAAACATTGATGAAGGTCGGAGAACAGAGACGTATTCGGAAAATTCAGATGGAACAGAGAGTGTCATTCAATGCGCGCTTGATGTTGTCAGTGGTTTCTGGTCGCCGTGGAAACTCATATTTTTGGAAAACCATGACGATGGAGAGAATTCAGCTTCTGGGATGAAGAGAAACCAACCAATCAGAGGCGCCAAGTGACTCCCGCAAAATGCGAAATAATGATATGGGTGTTTTTTTCACATGCGGATTGGTTTTGATGTGTCCCTTTCTTTTTGTATCGGGAACGCTTAAATGCAGAACGCCGCAATTTTCCATGATTACGGATGATAACAGAGACGACCTCGATTTCAATGTAAACAAACACACACACATACACGGCGAATCTCAGAGGGAAATATCTATCATATCTCTTAAACCCCAAGACTCAAAAAGAATGAGTTACATTTTGCATAAAGAAAATTAAAGGGAAAAATTTTAATTATACTTAAATTATCACATGGTTTACATTTTTTAAGCTTGCTGCCCTCCTCTAAAATGCATGAGAACGTTCACTGACATTATTGTAATGCAAGCATACTAAATATTTAAATAGTATATATCTTTACTCATTATACCCACATGCTTAGTTGCTAAATGTGACATTGCAAAAAATCATAATGGTCTTAAAACTCATCTTTGTGCATCTTCAAAATGAAAGCATTGTTTCTTCTGCTATGACCCAGATATGTCCTGACACTTTTTTCAAGATGTACAGAATCACAACAACATCATTAACTTAGACACACACACAGTAATGTATCTATGATTCAGAGACCTTGTGGAGACGCCTGTTCGCCATCAAATTAAATTTGCCACACAGTTTCCGATCAATGTCACATCCGATAAATATTGAGTATGAAGAAACAGCAGTTCCTGCTCAATTCATGGGATACTTGTCCTATGATCTGTTTGACATTAATCTGGTGCTGCCACCTCGTGGCTGATGATGAATATAATACACAGAATGTTATGTGATGGATTGCATAGAGGTCTTAGGGACACAGACCCCTTCATTGAGCTGTTTTGTTATTGACAAGCCTGCTAAAATGACTCGACTGAGAAAATATACTATATATAATAAAATGTCTTTGCATTATTGTTTATGTGATATATGTTATATTTGACCCAGTGTATAAAATCCTGGCTAAAGTCGCATAATCTAATGATGGGATTATTAGGAACATAAATTTGATTTCATATTATTTTCAATTTTTGACATGATCTTACTCAGTCAGTATAAAGATATCAAGGTTATATTTCCACAGAATGTCCTTCACATTATTTAATAACTGGGTTCATATAAGAAATATGCGAGATGGTTCATAATCAATGAAAGAAGACTTATTACGCAGCGCCTGAAAATAGCTGCTATTAAAAGTTACCAGCAAGGGAACTATTTTTGGGTGCTGCGTAATATCATTGCTCTTCCTGCAGTCATGTTACGGCAGCAAAGTCCTTGATTATTACTCCAGAATGAGAGTATAGTTCTTAGACATATCGGCCTAGAAAATCACAACTTTTAATTTTCCGTCGGTCTTAGTACACGATGAAACTACAGAAGTTTTAAATAGGAAAAATATTGAAACTCTTTGATTATTTTTAGCGCGATGCTAATGGTCTAATCTGATTCAATGGATTATGCTAAGCTATGCTAAAAGTGCCAGCGCCAGACCCGGAGATCAGCCGAAAAGACTCCAAAACGGCAAAAATCAAATGTTCAACTCTGGGGAGCTGGAAAATGAGCATATTTTCAAAAAAAGTGGAACGTCCCTTTAAAAGTCACAATGAAATTAAAAACGTACTTCTTTTTTTTTAAATGTGGTATTTTGTTTTACAAATGACTTATTATTGAAGTTCACCTGCCCTCATAATCTTTTATCAAAAACGTAAATCTCCTCTCCTCCACGAAATTATCTTTCTTTACTTCCGTTCATGAGTAATGGCGAAAAGGACTGGGCTTGGAAAAAGATTGCAGCGATTAGCAAATAGCAACATGATTTAACTTCCAACAATCCAATCAATACTCAACAGATTAATTCAACTCCCACCCTATCCTTTTTCTTATTTCAGAAGCCATTTCACTCGGATATACGTCACGATCGGAAAAATAAGACATTCGCTATACTCCGTTTCATTGTGACTTTAAATTGTTTGTGTCACTTTCTTCTCAAACATACGCTTCAGTTTCTTATGACGTTAAAGGGATAGTTCACATTAAAATGAAAATTGTCATCATTTACTCATCCTCATATTGTTCTAAACATGTATGAATGAATTTTTTCTGATAAACAAAAATGAAATAATGGTAAACACACAGCAGATGGACCATTGTACGGAGCCCCTAAAGGGACATGGAGCAAAAATTAAATAAAGTTTACCTTCGCGTGCTCACGTGAAACTATCGCGTGCGCACGTGAAACTATCGAGTGCGCACGTGAAACTATCGAGTGCGCACGTGAAACTATCGCATGCTCATGTGAAACTTTCACGTGCGCATGTTAAACTATCGCGTTTTACCGCAAAATTTTTTTGAACATTTAGTTTTTACCGCACAATTTTTTTGAACATTTAGTTTTGCGTGCGCACGTGAAACTACCGCGTGCTCACGTGAAACTATCGCGTGCTCACGTGAAACTTTCACGTGCTCACGTAAAACTATAGCTTGCGCATGTGAAACTACCGCGTTTTACGGCACAATTTTTTAAAGATAGTTTCACGTGCGCGCGCAAAAGTTTCACGTAAACTAAACTTTAATTTTTTTTACTCCAATGTCACCTTAGGGGCTCGGTACCATTAACTTCCATAGTAGGAAAAAATTTGGAAATATTGTGATAAATGATGGTAAGCACACAGTTCACAGTACCCATTAAATTCCATCATATTTTTTAATCCTACTATCGAAGTCAATGGTCACTATCTTACGGAGCCCCTAAGGGGACATGGAGCAAAAATTGAATAAAGTTTAGTTTTGCGTGCGCACGTGAAACTATCGCGTGCTCACGTGAAACTATCGCGGGCTCACGTCAAACTGAGGAAGAGTAAATGATGACAGATTTTTCATTTTAATGTGAACTATCCCTTTAAACCCAACTTGCAAGTAACTTTTTGAAATATGTGTTTATTTGTTATTTGAGTCAAAATATTTGGTTTGTAAATGTGTTTCACCCTTTAAATTTTATTTTTAACTTGTTTAGTGGGTGCCCAGGGCCCAACATTTCCTGTTCCACCGCATTACGTCACCGACTCAATTTCATTTTCCCCCTTCTCGCCGTCTCTCATGAGAGCGGTAGATGGAGCGAGTGAAAGCGAGCAGGAACAGATAAATGGATGTGTGGCTCTCAGCAGCCCTTTGCGCTCCCGGCTGAATATGATGGTTTAAGAACGCCAACGATTCGACCATTACATATCCATTAGCCCAACATTTTCCCATCCCAATAACATCAGACAGTTAGTCACCTCCGCAGTTAAAAGCGCAACAACTTGTTTCATCTTGTTTATGGTTTTGTTTATCTCGCCTTTTCTGTGTTCCTCTCTCACTTTAGCTTCTTGCCGGCGAGGAGTCTGAAATCACAGCTAATATGTTGAACAGTATCGATGAAGACACGCCTTCAGAGGACCTGGTTTATTCCATCGAGACGCCCTCCAATGGGATCGTAGCGCTTAAGGTGTCACCCGATGACAGTGTGGACAGCTTCACGCAGGCTCAGATCAATAACGGAGAAGTTTTATTCATTCATCACGGTGGGTTGATGTTCATTGCTCCGAATCACATCCACAAAACTGAATATCAGGCACTAAAGAAACATCGATCTTTATATAGTGGAGGTCAAAATAGAAAGTGGTGCTTTGTTCAAACCCATAACCATAAGCATTAAAACTGGATGAGGTGCAACTCATCCCATAATGTTTGTACATCAGGCGTGAATGATAGGTTAAGCAGCTCAGCATAACAACGCACTCAGGGCTACCAACAACAATAAAACATTAAAGTACAATATTGACAGATTCCCATGCAGCTCAACTGGTAGAGCATTGTGTTAGGAGCACAAAAGCACATGGGTTTGATTCACACACATACTGATCAAATGAACAGCTTTGATAGGCTAGAAGTTGCTTTTGATCAAAATGTCAAGGTCATGGGTTTGATCCCCAAGACTGATAAGATGTAAAGAAACTTTAACTTATTTCCCACCGGCCATTTTTTTAAGTTGCCCGCCAGATTTTTTTGTGATTTTCACAAAAGTTTTACAAAATGCCTTCCAGGAAAATTTTCTTCTAAAAATATATAAACATACAAATATTTCAAATGAAAGAACAGACCATCTGCTTTCAAACAAACATTAAACAAACAAACCAAAACGGGTGGGACACGTTTCATCCTATCTATATTTTTTCTCTGCTTATAAACTCTTAAATATATACGGAGCCCCTAAGGTGACATTTCTTGTTTCTTGTGCTCACGCGAAACCTTCATGTGCGAATTTTTTTTTAAAGTTTAGTTTCGCATGCGAAAAAATATTTGATAAATGATGGTAAGCACAGAGTGTCCCCTTAGGGTCTCCGTAATACATGTGTATTTTTCTTTTAAAAAACAAATTTTCAGTCCCTCCAGAAAAACATGATTGTGCGATCGCGCGATATATTGCATAATCAGCCAAAGTCCGCATATTTATGCGGGGCTGCATTTTTTCCAAATACGACGCACTTTCGCCGCATTAATTACATATTTCCGCGCACAAAATATGCGGGGCTTGCATGATTTCATAATCTCCGCATTTTCGTAGCAAAAAGTCACATATATATTAGCAGAAAGTTGAAAGCTGTTGCATTTACTTCCCAAAAGCGCAGCCGTGTCCTCTATTGCCATGGCAACGTTATGAAGTGACGTGATTATGTGACGTGAACATCATTGCAGCTTTTGCAAGTTTCCGCAGTTTTTGCAAGTTCCGCAATTTTCGCAAATTCCCGCAATTCCATCGCATAAATTGCATAAATATCCCGCATATTCCATCGCATTTTTTAAGAAAACGTGCCGCAAAATCGAGGATTTTTGCCTGCAACAATCACAAAAAAACGCCGCGTTTTTCTGGAAGGACTGAATTTTTAGCAAAAAGCTGAAATAATTGCATTTTTGCGAAGGAATGTTGTTAGAGATCAGATTCAGATTAATTATCAAAACATACACAGAGTTAAAGTAAATAACGTTTTTGGCTTCAGTTTTTTCATACATCTAGTAGATAATCGCAGTAGTGCAGATTAACATAAAAATTCATCAGGAACACTTTTTTATGCATATGTTTTCTCTTAATTGATGAAATAACTCATCAATGGTGGGGAAAGATTTAATGTAGCATAGGTTGTTTTGGTAAAAAAAATGCCTCCATTCATACGTGTACACTCATACTTCAACATACTTCAAGTTCAACTAATAACTAGGATTGTCAAAAAATTAATCGCATACAAATGAAAAGTTTGCGTTTGCATAATATTCTGCTTACGATTAATCGCAACTAATCGTTTGCAGAATCAATTTGTGTGTGTGTGTGTGTGTGTGTGTGTGTTGTGTATAATAACTATGTAAATATAAATACACATATGCATGTATATATTTAAGAAATATTTACATTTCTATATTTATACATAATCTATATTATATATAAATATGAATACTTCCATCAATATCCATATATATAAAGTAAGATTAATTGCGTTTAATTGCATACAAAATAAAAGTTTGTTTTTGCATAATATATGTGTGTGCACTATATATATGAATAGTTTTGTTGCAAAACGAGATGACCATCGTTTTTTTAATTGTTCTGAAAATCACGTTTTTTGTTTGTGCATTCCAATTAATTTCAATGCAACTGCAGTTTTTTTTTAAACCTTCATAACTTAAAAAATACAGCTAAGTAGCACCATAAAACAAAATAATAACATGATAACATAATAATAAACATGTTTCGACAAAAATGTTAAAAAATGGATTTATCTCGTTTTGCAACTAAACTCTTCATTTATATATATAGAAGAGTTTGGTTCCAAAACTAATTTCGGTAAAAAATTGTTTTTACACCAAGAAAGTGACAAGATGAAAAGCACTATTTTCTGTTAGAAACTTTCACACAGCATCTTTAGGTTATAAAACATAAAAAATTTAAATCCATAATCCATGACAAGTTTTTTTTTTTCAAAATGCTATAAATCTATTGAATCAATATATAAATGTACATTCATCTTTGCCATGTTATATTCATTTAGTTGACTAGTGGTATACAATGATTAAAAAAATCAACATTAATGGCATCAATCAAAACACTTACTTTATCATATTAAGAACACTGTCATTGCTGCGGTTATACTTGACGTCGTCGCTTAACATTTTTCACAGCGATTAGCTGTAAAATGTTTTGGTCCTGCTCGATTTTCGTTGGCTTTGCATAAAATAATGGAAAGTTTTCATAAGATTCCCTGGGGTCAATGTGTTAGCATGAGAGAAGCTTGATGCTGTCGGGAGAACAAGCAACCGGCATTTTCCATCACCCGAGCCCCTCTCGCGTAAATTATTAGATGTTGATGGCTTATGTTGCCATTAAAATATTATTTTGTTTTTGTTTGTTGATCACGAAGTACAAGATGAGGAAAACTAGGATTCCGTGTATTCAATGCCCCGCCATTGTTTGTTTGTTTACAACACACATATATATATGCAAAAACGTTTATTTTGTATGCAATTAATCGCGATTAATCTTTCGACAGCCCTACTAATTATTCAGAAGAATTAAGAATTTGATGAACAACCGCACTCATATGTCAGATTTTAACTGTTGCCCTTCAGCTCGAACTGATTTTGTCAAGTGAGATTAGGATTTTTTTGGGCCGATACCGATTTAAACAGACAACTTCTGGCCGATACCGATATTAAACACTTGTATACAATATTATACAGTTGGTCTATTAGCTAGTTTATTTCTGCATCAAATTATTTTTACTGAACATGGATTGGATCTAATTAACATTCAACTGACCAACAGAATAAGAGAGGCACAAATTAAGATAAAACAAATATAATAATAAGACAACATGACAACCTTCAAAGGTGGTTTTCTGTCGGTGCTTAAGTATAGTGCACACCAGAACATTAAATCATTTTAATTGAACAACAGACATGCAACTCATTGCCTTTATATGGTAAATTAATAAACAACCGGTTTCGGCCTTTCTCGTTCTATTACCGATATGCCGATGGTTTCAAATTCATCAAATATCGGCCTATAAATATCGGCGGCCGATACATCGGTGCATCACTAACTGAAGTATTCATATTTATATATGATTATGTGTAAAAGTAAGGTGTTTCAATTGCTGACTAATAACCTTTTTATTTAATAAAGAGAAAGTCTGCACACTGTTCTTCTTCCTTAAATTATAAAAATTAAAAGTGGCAACGTTCCGATCAAAAGATCTTTATCAGGCACACATATTACATAATAACCTTTTCATTGCCATTAAAGTGAAATTACTCATAAACATAAGAGCCTAATAAAAAAATCCTAATTTACGAAAAAACATGTCAGACGCACATAGAGGGTTTTGCATCTGAACTCTTCAAATGTAACATCATGAACCTTCTCGATCTCAGAAGAGCCAAACAACCAACATGTTCTGGTTTGAATGTGATTGTTGTGTTTGTGTCTGATCTCAGGCTCGGCGTCTGGAGGTTTCAGTTTCACCGTGACTGATGGAGAGCACACCTCACCTCTTCACCATTTCGTTGTCACAGCGAGACAGCTCACCATCTCCATGGAAACGCATGGAGAACTCATGGTCTTCCCAGGTGGGCTTCACACATCCAGAGCTTAAATCCAAATCTCTCTTTCTCTCTGACAATGCCATCGGCAAGATCTCTCCCATCCGAAAGATCTCTTCAGATATTTACTCCGTCTATGGAGAATCAAACTGGACATAAAGTTTACAAAATAAACCTGTTCACAAAGACAAAATAAGGTAGTATAATACCAAGTAGATAAGTAAGTTTTTATGATAAATAGTGGGATACAAATGTCTGATTAATAATAAAAAAGCTTCTTTAAATCAAAATTACTAAAAAAATGATTCAAAAAAGAGTCACTGAAGAAGGCAACTAGATAAAACTTCAGTTCTGTAAGTGCTGTGTTGCATAATATAAAAAAGAAATAAAACATTTAAAAGACAGAAAATGTGAAAACAAGTCAGCAGAATGTGATTTAATTTATTATTAGTAGTATTATTAGTAGTATTTATTTATGTATTAAAACACAAATATTAAACATTAATATAATAAATAAATATAAAAAAAATTCATAAAAATTAAATTACATTTCTTTGAAATGTGCTACTTTTTTACACCTCCTAAAATCCTTCCAAAATCCTAAAAGTTTCTGTTTATTTTCAGGTTTAAATTAGATTTAAATCTTAAAATGTAAGTCTTTTGGACCCTCTGTATTTTTATATCACATATTTTCAGTACTAGTGTAAGAAAACTTCATGTGTAAAGCAGGGAAATATAAACTTTCAGACTAATAAAGTACATTGACTGTTTGATGATGTTCCTCAGGTACCAGACAGGTGATCAGTAGAGATATTTTGAGAGCTATGACAAGTGAAGACGGTGATGAAGTCTCGTACTCTCTGGTGAAGCCTGCTCGCCTGGGACGAATCATCAGACCCAACCGGCTCGGACAGTTCGAAGAGATCAACAAATTCACACAGACTGAAGTAAAAAATGACCATACTGTCAATCAAACCTGTGTGCTTGTGCTTGTGTTGCCTCTAGAGGGCGCCACCGTGTCATTTTTTTATTAATGGACTGTAGGGGCCACCACTGTGCTCACATTCTGTGCTTTATTCTAAAGCCTAAATAAATGATATAGTTGATAAATGTTTAATATTAAACTCTTTCTCTTACATTGATTCTTTTAATAGCTGTCAGTGGGATTCCAGTATATGTCATGTCTGAGCTGTTAATGTACAGCATTGATTTTGTTTAAAGCACAGTTTCATTCTGTGTATACAGGTGGATGCAGGTGCAGTGTATTATGAACACCAGATGCCCTCTGAGCCCTTCTGGGTGTTGAGAGATACGGTCGAGCTGTCTCTGTCCTCTCCTCCGGCAGCAGAGTTACTGTACAGCCTCCCGGTTACTGTTTCATACTACGCGGCCAATCGAAACGTGTCGTCACAGCTCTGGAAGAACAAAGGTAGCTGCCTGTTAAATGCAGTGTTCGAATTGAGGAGGGGCTGGGGGGTCCCAGACCCCCTATAAGCATTGACCCCATAATGCACAAAAATATGAATTAGGGGGTCCCCAGTTTTTATTACAATGAACATAGCACATGAATTTTAAAATTTTCATGCTACACTGCCACAAAGCGATACTGGCCAAAAATGATAAGGATTTAAAGGAAAACACCACAGTTTTTTAATATTTTACTATGTTTTTACCTCAAATTAATACAGTATCTTTTTTCAATGTGTGCACTTTTAATCTTTGTACAGCGCCTCGTGAATGTGTTAGCATTTAGCCTAGCCCCATTCATTCCTTAGGATCCAAACAGGGATAAATTTAGCAGCCACCAAACACTTTCATGTTTTACCTATTTAAAGACTGTTACATGGTGGCACAAAATAAAACTTTTTTTGGAGCCATAGGAATGAATGGGACTAGGCTAAATGCTAACACATTCACGAGGCGCTGTACAAAGATTAAAAGTGCACGCATTGAAAAAAGATACTGTAGTAATTTGTTGATCCAGGATCACATCTTACTTTGTGATATCATTGCGACCCTATAATGATGGGGGCTAGTGGGGATCCCTATAAGCTTTGACATAATTCGAACACTGGTTAAATGTAACTTTTCACAATAAAACATTGTTACATTGGTACAACATTTAATAAACTAGAGAAAGGCAAAAACTAATGATGGTTACAGGCTTTTGATCACAAAAATGAAAATGAAAATTCTGGAATATTTTACTCCCCCCATGCCGTTTTAAAGTAAGATGATACATTTGTAAAAGAAAATGAGTAATGTTTTCAGTGACTGAAATTGAAAGCAAAACAAGTGCTAAAATCAAGTATGCACATTGATAACTCCAGATCTCATTGGTCCTGTCTCAAATTGCACCCTAAACACTCACGTCTGCCTGCAAGTCCGCACATTTTTGATGTTGGGAGGAAGTTGAGCTCGGAATGTCCGGGAAGAAAAGTGAGCATCAAGGGCACATATGCAATAAAAAGGGAGCGCTTATGAGCACCCATTTGAAGCCAAAATTGACTAATGGGACACGGACACAGGCACATGGCGGTGTACGTCCACAAGACTGCAAGTCAACATGAAGTGCGCCATTTGGGATGTAGCTACTGGCTTTTGAGAGTCTCGTGAACGTGAAGTCATCTACACTACTAAGTTATAAAAAATTTCAATGAAAAGTAATTTCAAAATTTAAGCATATACCTTCTGTTTTAATCTGAAGGTATATGCTTAAATTTTGAAATTACTCTTGTAATCTTCCACTCTCATTCATTATTAAATCTGCAGTCCCAAAACTCAAGATACATAATCATAATTTCTTCTGGTGGTTTGTTAATGTTTTGCAGGTGCATCAGTGGTGCAGGGACAGTCTAAAGTGATTGACCTCTCTGTTTTGGACGCCTCTAATCTACTGGCCAGTTTGCCTGAACAGAAACGGTCGGGACAGGACATTGTGTACGAGGTGCGTCAGTTCCCCGCTCATGGACGACTCATGCTCGGCGGGTCCGAACTGTCCCGCAACGCTCCTCACTTCCTGCAGGACGACGTGGCACGTGGTGATCTGGAGTACTACCATGATGACTCTGGTGCATCTTCTGATAGTTTCTCTTTCCGCATCCGCTTGAACCCCAGAGGCCAACCTCCGCAGGCCCAGCCAGGATCTGTGGTACTGGAGGAGATCTTTCGAATCGCCATCAGGCGGCGAGACTCGAACCCTCCGGAGGTCATGAACTTGGACCGGCTCCTGGAGGTCTTGCAGGGTTCCACGACCATCATCTCCAAAGACTACCTCAACACGGTGGACCAGGACAACACACCTGACGAGATCCGATTCACCATTTCCAAGAGCCCCGCAAATGGATATCTGATCTACACGGACACCGGAGCCCAGATCGGACGGTTCAGTCAGGAAGATGTCAACGCGGGCCGGGTTGCGTTCGTCAGTGACGGAAGCCTGTCTGTCGGCTTCATGGAGTTCACGGTGTCTGATGGAAAACACCAAACGGAACCATACACGCTGCATATTGGCGTCATGGCCAAGACTCTGGTCCTGAACAAAGTTCCTGAGATCCATGTGAGGCAGGGTGATGATGAGACGCTGATCACTGAAGACATGCTGAGCGCCTCCACCGGAGGGGTCATAGATGAAGACGTGATCTACAAGATCACCAGCGTCCCAAAATACGCAGCGGTGATGGTAGACAGACAGCCCACCTCGGCGTTCACGCAAAAGCAGATCAAAGAAGGAAGAGTGAGCGTACGTTTCGTCAAGTCCACCTCGCCGAGGGACACCGTGGCCTTTGCGGCCCGAAGCCGAGCGGCGAACGTTTCCTCCGCCCTCAACATTACAGTAAAACCGCTGGCTAAGGTAGCCCAGAATCCCCTCCTGCCCAGAGGCACAACCGTACTGGTTGATAGAAAGTTGTTGGACGCTACACCTCTAGCCAACAAGACCAGATCTTCTCCAACCTTCACCATGATACAACAACCGCAAGGAGCTCGGTTCGTCAAGAGGGGTGGCCCAGAGGACGGCCATCCCGTGAGTTCCTTCACTCAGAAAGACCTAGATGATGGAAAGGTTGCACTGGAGATCCTAAACACAACTCAAGATGGTCAAGATGAAGCTCGGTTTCTCCTGAAGGCTCACGGGGTTCCTCCGGCAGAATGCGTCTTGCCGTTCCACACGACGGCTTATGATCCTTCAAGCACGTACGCCGCAACTCTTCTAAAAGTTCCACCACCCGTGCCAGAAGGTCAGCCTGAACCCAGGTGGAGAGGTGACGGTGACGTGCCTTCTGATGGCACCGTTGCCACTCCTGTGGTGGCCAGAAGGAACACCCTTTGGGCGATTCTCATACCCATCCTCGTCATTCTTCTTTTAATGATCCTCGCTGGTATTCTGGTCTACTACCTGATCCGACGCAACAAAACCGGGAAGCACAATGTCCAGACGGTGGCCGCCAAGCCGAAGAACGGAGAGATGAGTCAGGAGACGTTCAGGAAAACCGATCCGGCGAACAACATCCCTATGTCTAACATGGACTCCAAAGGGGCAGATCCCGAGTTGATACAGCACTGTCGGACAACGAACCCACCCCTGAAAAAAAACCAATACTGGGTTTGAGACCGGACGGTGTTTCCTTGAATCATTCCAGTCAGTGTTCTACAGATTTCTTGCCATAATGATGCTAATGTTGAATTGAAGTTCAGCACATATTTGATAATGTAGAGTCGCAACCTGAACTGTATTTGCTGATGGTGATTTCTCCTAAGAAAGAATTAGACAAATGAGAACTTTTTATGGTACTTTTGGACAAAAACATATGTTTGATATGTTTGAGCAGTCATTTGTATGTATGTTTCACCGTTAAATTATCTTAAAATCTCCGTTTTTCAGTGTCAGGTACATTTCTGTGTTTTGTGTGCCTTGGTCAATATTTATGTGCATTTTCAGCAGCCCGTTTTTTATGACACATTACATATTTTAAAATTGATAATTTTCCTTCATCTTCCAAAACTTTTTCATGTTTTTAGGAATGTTCTGGGTTAAGCTGTGCACATGTGACGCTGTCTGTGAAATACAAGTTAAAGTCTCATAATCAAATTAATCAAAGCATCAAAGTTGCATTGATCTTTTTACTTGATCTTAGTTAATATTAAAGGTGCCGTAGAATGTAAAACTGTATTTATGTAGGTATAGAGGAATAATAAGAGTTCTGTACAGTGTAATGACATGTCATGAGCTTCAAACACGATCGTTTCCTCATTCTTATGTAAACCGCGTGCATGCAAAAGACTGCTGGAAAACAGACCAATCTCAACATAACACCAACTGTGACGTTACAGTCTAGATGTACGCCGCCCCAACATTAAATAACTCATTAAAGTAATTACAATGTTGTTACAATGCTGAAAACAAAGTTGTGACTGCTGAGTTAGTGCTGTATGCTAGTTAATGCTATATGCTAACGTTTAGGCTGAAGGTCTAATGTTACAGTTATGTTTTGCAGGTCTATACTGGTCTATACCACCCATTAACAATCTCCAAACAATCTATTATTCCTCAAGATCTGTATCTGTGTCTGATACAGACTCAAACATAAGCACACACAGAGCTACTGAAATGAGCCCCTCTGAGAAACAGCCAATCAGAGCAGAGCTCAACATTATTATTCATGACCCTTTCAAATAAGGTAATAAGAGACAATTTAATTCTAAAAGCAAATTCTAGGGTTATAATTGGACATGTTAAACCATCTCTAGACAATTTTACTCACATTTTAGCCACAAACCTTCTATGTAAATATTAGAGAACAATTCAACAGATTATTTCAATGCATTCGTTGGCACCTTTAAATATATCACCGTTATATTCACAGAATGTTCTTTACATTATGTCGGATGATTTTAAGCAGGAATTTGCTAATCACAAAACAACGACTTTAGCTGAGTTTTCACAGACTGGGTCACATGCTTCATATTATACATGCATAATACCAAAAAGATTGTTTTCATGAAGCAAATCTGCCCACAGGAATCAAGTTTGACACACAATCTTTAATTCTTTAGACAAGATGGATTTAGACACAATATTTTTTAGATTTACAAAAGAAACAATAATACAAGAATATAAACTGCTGAATTTTGCACCATACACTCTAAAAAAAACCTGTAAAAATTAAAGCTGTTCTGCTTAAAAACTTACTTAAATTGGTTACACTTAAATTATTTAAACCTTTTCAACTTTTCAACTAAAAGTGAGTAAATTTAAGTAGGAAAAAAATCACATCTTTTAGGATTACCAATTAAAATGTATTTTTACGTTGATTCGACTTTTACTTTTTACAATGTAGTAAGTGCATAACATTATTTTTGTTTGCTTTTACAAACTAAGTAACTAGTTCCAAAGGTATAAAGTATAGTATTTTTATTCGCTACTCAAGTATCTGTACTTTAACATTGTTTCTTCTTTGGCAAGCTTTTACTTAACTACATTCCAATGCATAATATTTACTTTTCACTCCACTGCATTTCCTAAATATAAGTTGTTGTTTTTTACCTTCAATGCAATTTTTTACAATTTAAAATGTAGTACATTATTATTTATACGCAATTACAACTTCAGTAAAAGTAATTTTGTACTAGATGTTTAATGTAATTAATTATTAAATTAATGAAATATGAAATGTATGTCACGACTCGCACACACGAAAAGTAAGATCCAAAAGCAGTTTATTAGGGGTGATCCAAAATCATAATCCGTGCAGGCAAAAGGTCAATATCCATAAACGCAGTCCAAACAATAATCCAAAATACAGACACAGAAGGCGATGTAACATATAACAAGGAATCCACAACAAAGACTGAACAGACAGGGCTTAAATACACAACACTAACAAGGTGAGTGGGACCAGCTGAAAACAATGATCAATGATGACAGACAGGATTATGGGATATGCAGTTCATGACACATGTGGCAGTGAAGACAAGAGACATCTGGTGGCTACTCAGGGAACAACACAAATACATAATTACAAACACAGAACACAGTTTGACACTGTGACAGTACCCCCCTCTAAAGGAGTGGCTTCCAGACACTCCAAACGACAAAACACAAAAGTTCAGGTGGGTGGAGGAATGGAGGTGGACCTGGGGGAGGGATGGAGGGTCTAGAACCCAGGGCGGGTCCGGCAGAGCAGGAGGCCAGGGCGGGTCCAGCAGAGCAGGAGGCCAGGGCGGGTCCGGCAGAGAAGGAGGCCAGGGCGGGTCCGGCAGAGAAGGAGGCCAGGGCGGGTCCGGCAGAGAAGGAGGCCAGGGCGGGTCCGCGGGCGGAGGCTGGAGCCAGGGCGGGTCCGCGGGCGGAGGCTGGAGCCAGGGCGGAGCCGCGGGCGGAGGCTGGAGCCAGGGCGGAGCCGCGGGCGTTGGCTGGAGCCAGGGCGGAGCCGCGGGCGGAGGCTGGAGCCAGGGCGGAGCCGCGGGCGGAGGCTGGAGCCAGGGCGGAGCCGCGGGCGGAGGCAGGGACCAAAACAGGGCAGGAAACCTGGGCGGAGCCGGCTGGACCGGAACCCAGGGTGGTACTGGTGGTGTCAGGAACCTGGGTAGAGGGAGACAATAGAAAGAGGCCCTCTGGGCCAGGTTAAATAGGGCAGAGAGTTCGAAACTAGCCATCTTGGACCAGGCAGTGTGGGCAGGGAGCTTGGGAACCGCCATCTTGTAACAGGCCGAAAGTTCAGCACTCGGCTCAGATGACTCACTCGGCTCAGATGACTCACTCGGCTCAGATGACTCACTCGGCTCAGATGACTCACTCGGCTCAGATGACTCACTCGGCTCAGATGACTCACTCGGCTCAGATGACTCACTCGGCTCAGATGACTCACTCGGCTCAGATGACTCACTCGGCTCAGAGTCGTGCTGAACAACAAAACAGAAGACAGACCACCCGCACCACAGGGCCATGGCAAACACGGAAAGCACTGAGTCTAAAGAACATACCTCAGGTGCCTCTCTGAGCACAGGTGCGGGTGTGAAGATGGCTCTCCTGAGAGCAGGTGACTGTGAGACAACGGCCCTCTGGTACGCAAAGGCCGGTATCACCGTGGCGGTCTCAAACGTAGGTGTAGGCATTGTGACGGCCATCTTGGGAACAGCTGCTGGCTTAGTGGCGGCCATTTTGAGAACGGGTGCCGGCATGGACACAGCTCTGTCGAAAACAGTCCCCTCTACCACCGTGAACCTCTGATGAACAGGTGCGGGTATAGTAGTGGCAGTCTCGAAAATAGGTTCAGCCTTGTAGACAGCCACCTTAGGAACTGCTGCTGGCTTGGTGGTGGCCATCTTGTCTGGCATCGCAGGTGTGGCTGGATTATCCCACTGGCTACGATGCTCTAAGTAACGGGTAAATCCCCAGAAATCCAAAATTTCCAGTCCATTCATCTCCCACCTAGGTAAAGGGTCATCCAGGCAGGAATTAAACAGGTCCTTCAGTGCTGCATCGTTATAGTCCAGGCCCCGAGACAAGGTCCAAAACCTTTGGGCCAGACAACCCACCGGTTGACCCTGCTGGCGTAAGGCCCTTACGTTGCTTATCCGCCCGACTCTCTCCCTAGCAGTAGCGGGCGGACTGATCCGGATCCCCAATCCGCTGGATCTTTTCATGGTGGATTCCTTCTGTCTCGACTCGCACACACGAAAAGTAAGATCCAAAAGCAGTTTATTAGGGGTGATCCAAAATCATAATCCGTGCAGGCAAAAGGTCAATATCCATAAACGCAGTCCAAACAATAATCCAAAATACAGACACAGAAGGCGATGTAACATACAACAAGGAATCCACAACAAAGACTGAACAGACAGGGCTTAAATACACAACACTAACAAGGTGAGTGGGAACAGCTGAAAACAATGATCAATGATGACAGACAGGATTATGGGATATGCAGTTCATGACACATGTGGCAGTGAAGACAAGAGACATCTGGTGGCTACTCAGGGAACAACACAAATACATAATTACAAACACAGAACACAGTTTGACACTGTGACAATGTAGAGGAGTAAAGTAAATAAAAAAACTCTGATAAAGAACAGATACTTGATTAAAGGAAAAATACTTGAGAAAAATTTTTGTGTCAGTCCAAAGCATGCCACAGATGTTGTTGTTTATAGATGTGTATATTAAGCTTAACTTTCATTAAAGGGAGAGTTCACCCAAAAATAGAAATTCTGTCTTCATTTGCTCGCTCTCATGTTGATGCAAACCTGTTTAAATGTATTTGTTCTGATGAACACAGATGGAGATATTTTGCGGAATGTTTGAAACCGAATGGATCAGAGGCCCCATTGACTTCCATAGTAGGAAAAAAATAAAAAGGGGCCTCTGATCGGTTCGGTTTTAGACGTTCCTTAGAGTATGTTCATTTGGGTTCATCAGAACAAATACATTGATGCAGGTTTGTGACAACATGAGGATGAGTAAATGAAAACTGATTTTTTTTGGGAGGGTGAACTATCCCTTTAAACCCACAGCATTCCTTTAAAATCTTAAAGTCTTTGTTTTGTCAAATTGCAGTACTATTTTAAAACCATTTTGTGCCTGAAGTGTTATTTCAAAGCTATGTCATGGTGTTGTACAAAGTTTATACATTCGAACGCAAAGAGATTCATGTTCGCTAACCAAGACAGCGGTGCAGTGTCAAGCTTTACCGAATGCTTTTATTTTCTGTTTGTTTGTTCAATTTTGTTTTGTCTGTTAATGCTCATCCGCTGCACTGATAACAGGCACTGAAAAACTTTACAATATCCTCCTCCAGAATCACAGCTCAGACAGGAAGTGAGTCAGCAGTTTATATTCTCGCCGTCTCCTGATTGGCTGCAGGGAAGGCATGAGGTCATTATTATTCGGACTGTAGCATCTTTATTCACATTTAGAGTTGGTAACAAAAAATTATGCGGTGGTTGTGTGGTTTCATGTCATTTAAGACATGAAAGCATTTGCAGTATTCTGGCTGTTCTGGAAGAAAAAACATTCGCAGTGTCAAGATTGCATTTTAGGAAATTTGGGAACTGCGATTCAAGCCCTAAATTCTGGCAGAAAACACAGAAAATGTATGTCACTGGTATGGCTAACTTGGGCTACATTACGTCATTGGGAATCTTCACTGCCTGAATTGTACACTGATGTTGGTTTTTCCAACTAGGTCACATTTTTTCCCAAATAGGTCTTTTTTAGTATTCATGATGATCTTGGAATACTTTCCAATCAACCAGATTTTTAAAATTCGGGACAGCATGTTGTTCCAACACGTTAATCTAGATAAAATATCCTGCTTGATGTGCTTCTTTAACAACACTGAGGTTTCTGATGATCATACACAAATTCCTAATGATCATTCCAGGGTTTAAAAAACATGGTCTCTGTTCCCAATCTACTGCATATGGAACCAATATCACTGTTGAATCAGAAAATTTCCCTTGTATTTCTTTATTAAACAAGTGTAAACTGCATATCCTGGGGTTATAATAGCCCATCTGAGACCTCTCAGGACATTTTGTGTGTTCTGCACAGCAGATTGAGATTACATGAAAACTCAGGATATCCATAATGTTTGTTCTCTGGGTATTTACTGTATGGGGATGCTTTACCCTTAACCCTAAACCAGGTAAATCCACCCACAACCCTCTTATTTGTGTTTTAGATTCAGTTTGCTTGTAAATATCGTTTCAGATCAAATAACCTGTCATAAGAATCAAAATGCACTTTCCCCCAGCTTTTTGAAGATTTCATTTGTGGGTGAGACTTTCCTTTTTTTCTAGTGTTATAATTTATTTTTAACCGCTCTATTAAGTTTACTTTTTCAAGTTTGTGAACATGCATTTTATTATGCCCCTGTAGAACAAAAGATATGTCCCCAACAACAAAAATAAAAATACAAAAATGTTTGTTGGATTGTTTTTTATCAGTTCAATTTTAATAAATAACATTCAAATGTTAACTCATTAAATAAGTATATTTTTATAAATATAAAAAATGCTAATGTTAAATACTGATATTTAAAAATAATTTTGAAGTTGTATCACGCGGTACCTGTATTTGACCAGAAGAGGGCGCAAGGGTGTCCTTTAGTTTGTAATGGGTCTACAAGCGCTCTTTTCACATTCCTGACTCTTTCTTTGGAATTAGACTCAATGTCAAAAACAAATCTGTGAAAGCTATTCACCGTCTTTTTAATCTTTTATTTACAAATGTAATTTTCTTTGCATATTAATCAATCCGTGATGTTCTGCAAAAGTTGCCGAACTATACGCTTTTATTATGAAGTTTTACTCACCATACAGCTCAGACAGACGGCTCAGTCCATCATACTCAACCAATCAAATGTCACTCTACAAACGCCACGCCCATTTTATACAAACTGAGGATGGGTTTTGGCTAGATGGGGTGAAATCTCGCGAGAGTTTGGGTTTAGGGGTAGGTTTGGGAGTAGGATCTATGAGTAGGATTTGGAAGAAAACAGATGTTCTGACTAAATGGGATACAGTTACTGCCTAAATCCCATAAAATGTTGAGTTTAGGGTTAGGTTTGGGGGAAGGATTAGAAGGAAAACAGCGCTCATCCGGCGAGATTTCACGAGATTTTGGCCGTAGCCGTATCCCTTTTAACCACGAACCCTGAAAGCGTGAAGTCACCATGACAACAGTGGGATAGATTTAACTCTGGATGCTTTTGGTTTCTCAGTTCAGTATTTGCTAACATTGACAAAACTTTAGTCTGCTGACTTTAGTTCTCGTCAGACTGATTTTAAACTAAGCAGGTTCTTAACTATAAATACATTTTCTTTACCAAGAGAGGGAAGTCATGGGTTCACATCACATTACACTCTTAAAATAATTCTGCTACAAAAGGGTCTTTACAGTGATGCCATAAAAACACATTTTCAGTTCCCCAAAAATTATTTTTTACTATTTCATAATCTAAAGTACATTCCAAGTTTTGAATAAATAAAATACATAATAATAAATAAATTATGTTTTAGTACCTAAAGTACATATGAAATTACTAATTTTTAAAAATGACCAATAATTGTGATCAATATAATAATTCATATTATTTGTGAGACTGGATGTTGACACAGGTCTGCACTTGATCGGGTTTAAAAATTCAGAAACTGCAAATATTTGCATAGAAATGCAGAAGTGCTTCTTGCTTTGCAGAATCTTTCAGCAGAAAAAAACAAAGGTATTAAAGGTCAAAAGAAAAAGAACAGGATCTCTTTTCATTGTAAGTCTGTTGTATCCCGGCAAAAAAATAAATAATTTTAATATATTTCAAAATACAAAAAATGGCCAAAATATATATTAGCTGAAATATACTTTGAAATATGTTTACAAAATCTATTTTTCACAATACAGTTTTTGGCCATTTTTGTATATTTTGAAATATATTTTAGAAATAAATATATTTTAAAGCATTTAAAATATATATTTAGCCCTCCGTATATTTCAATATGTTTACAAAATAAATTTTTTCACAATACAGTTTTTGGCCATTTTTGTATATTTTGAAATATATTTTAGAAATAAATATATTTCAAAGCATTTAAAATATATATTTAGCCCTCCATATATTTTAATATTTTATAAAAATCTATTTTCACAATACAGTTTTTGGCCACTTTTGTATATTTTGAAATATATTTTAGAAATAAATATATTTTAAAGCATTTAAAATATATAGCCCTCCATATATATTAATATGTTTACAAAATTTATTTTTCACAATATACTTTTGGTCATTTTTGCATATTTTGAAATATATTTTAGAAATAAATATATTTTAAAGCATTTAAAATATATATTTAGTCCTCCATATATTTTAATATTTTTACAAAATCTGTTTTTCACAATATAGTTTTTGGCCATTTGTTGTATATTTTGAAATATATTTAAGAAATAAATATATTTTAAAGCATTTAAAATATATATTTAGCCCTCCATATATTTTATTATGTTTACAAAATGTATTTTTCACAATATACTTTTGGTCATTTTTTGCATATTTTGAAATATATTTTAGAAATAAATATATTTTAAAGCATTTAAAATATATATTTAGTCCTCCATATATTTTAATATTTTTACAAAATCTATTTTTCACAATATAGTTTTTGGCCATTTTTGTATATTTTGAAATATATTTAAGAAATACATATATTTTAAAGCATTTAAAATATAAATTTAGCCCTCCATATATTTTAATATGTTTACAAAATGTATTTTTCACAATATACTTTTGGTCATTTTTTGCATATTTTGACATATATTTTAGAAATAAATATATTTTAAAGCAAAGGAAATATATTCACATGGCATTGGAAGAAAAACTTTATGTTCGCGTTACAAAACTTTTAAAAATAACAGATTTGAATATGGTTAAATTAAATATATTTTCAACTTCAAAAATATACTTTATAAAATGTACTTGTATTTAGCATATATTTAAAATATGTTTTGGCCAAAAATAAGTTTCTTGCCATATGGACAGTAAAATTCGAAAATTATTTGCTTGCCCTTAAAATAAATATTTTTTTCAAATTCAAATATATATTTCATTAGGCTGCACTTTCTACCAAATGTATTTATATTTAATATTTTTGGCCAGATAATTTATCTATTTTTTGTCATCTGCACCCCCCACCCTCCGAAAAAAACATCAGTCTCTTCAAGTAGTTTATTGAGAATGACTTTTTATGTAAAACGTTGAACACCCCCAATTGTAAGTTGCTTTGGATAAAGTGGCTGATAAATGAATAAATATAAATTGTGTACATAAAATAAAAAATAAACTCCCTCTTCTGGTTTCGTTCATCACGTCTGGGTAAAATCTTCCCTACAGTTCTGTTTTTTACATCCTGCATCTGTGTTAACATTTCCAACCCTTAAATTGTCCTTTCCTGCTTTCAAACTATGATTACAACACCCATGTTTCCATGTGAGCTCAATTCTGTATCCATGAAATCATCTCACAATCTTGCTCCTAATTGCTTCAAACATGACATTTAATGTGGTTACGATGACCTATTACAAACACGGTTTAAAGGGTTTGAGTTGTTAAAGCGAAATGTAGCTGAGATCTGCAGATCTCAGGGTGAACGCTGGAAACAGTGCTCTAGTTAAAGTGTCTGTCTGGGTCTGTGATCGGAGACCTGTCGTCATTGTCACATGGCTGAGAAGGCTTTGGTTTTCATAATGCTGTCTGCAGGATGGGTCTGATGCCCAGGACAGGAAATAATCCACAGTAGCAGACTGCGCTGTACCTTTAAGAAATGAGTTCTGGTAAATCACTTCAGACGTTTCTGCAGCAGAGAGCATGCACACAAGGAATAATCATTCAAAACTTACGTATTTCAATAATACACAAATGTTTGACAGAATTGTGTAAAGCTATCAGTTAAAAGTTCAAGGAACAAGACACTTTGTGAGCAGTTGCTATAAATTAAAGTTTGAATTAACTTAAAGGGGACATATCAGGAAAATCGGACTTTTCCATGTTTAAGTGATATACTTGAGTGCTTCTATCAACTTACAAAATGTGAAAAAGAACAACCCAGTAACTTTTTTTGGCAAACCATTCTCTGCAAGCATGCAAAATAGGTAAATTTGGCTCCCCTTGTGATGTCAGAATTCCATTCGAGCTATTCGTGCGTAGTTGGACGCTTGAACATTTTGAGTTTACTCGCTTCATTCACACGTGAAATTCTAGTCATTCCAGACCTTCACGCGGAAATTCGTGTTAGAGGGGCTCAAATTGAGTAAACTTACCAGATTGTTCGACCTTGCCCTCACTTTCTTCCAAACAAAATCCTTTTAATTCCTGTAAAAGTACGAAGATGTCTCGTGTAGTGATGATGATTGTCCTCCATTGTTGTTTTGTTTTCTGCCTCCGCTTGCTTCCTGTAATCACGTCACTTTTAGAACAAGCTCCTGATTGGAAAACACGACGCAAAAATCCGCCAAAGTTCAGAACGGCGCGCGTTCTGCGCCATTCGTGCTTACCGTGCCGCAGGATGCCTATTCGCGTCTTTGCATTGACGTAACATGTAAATCACTCGCGCTTGCCGCCTTTTCCGCGTTTGGTGTGAACGCACAGTTATAATAATACTACCCCTTAATCTGCACCATCCAACCACGTCACTGCCTTTTAGTGCAGAGAGAAAAAATAATTGACAGCACAATTGAGTTTTAATTTCAACAAACCACCATTACTACGATCAGTCTTTGCATTTTACCAGCTCGTTTGGGACACTCTGAAAAATGACAAATTTTTGCTGGCAATTTTAACATAGTATAATAAATAATCTATATGATATTTTGAGCTAAAACTTCACAAACATACTATAGGGACACCAAAGATTTATTTGACATCCAAAGATGTCTTGTGAAATGTCCCCTTTAAGCTTTATCCGATCGTGGTGAAATCTCAATTCTTATATTACTAGACCTTAGTGCAGCCTTTGACACAATAGATCACACAATCTTACTCAATAGACTAAAAAACTATGTTGGCATCAGTGGTCAGGGACTAGCATAGTTTAGATCGTATCTAACCGATCGCTATCATTTGGTTTATGTAAATGAGGAAGGGCCATATCACTCCCCGGTTAAATACGGTGTACCGCAGGGATCAGTTTTAGGTCCTATCCTGTTCTCGTTATTTATGTTACCTCTAGGAGACATCAATAACGTAAGTTTTCACTGCTATGCGGATGATACCCAGCTTTACATCTCCTCTCATCCTAGGGAAACACACCAGTTATGTAAACTAACACACTGTTTTGGCGATATAAGCGACTGGGTGGCACATAACTTCCTTATGCTAAACTTTAATAATACAGAGATACTTAATATTGAACCAAATCGCTCAAAACAAAATATATCAGATTACAAGTTGCCCATTGGTGCCATCTTCCACGGTTAAGAACTTAGGTGTGGTGTTCGACAGCAATTTATTCTTCGATAGTCATATCTCCAACATCTGCTGCATTCTTCCATCTTAGACATATCTCAAAAAATACGCCATATACTGTCTGTATCAGATGCAGAGAAGCTTATCCACGCTTTTATGACTGCTAGAATAGACTATTGTAACTCGTTACTTGGGGATGCCATGCAAATCAGGTAAACAGGCTTCAGCTAGTTCAAAATGCCATTGCTATAGTGCTTACTCAATCTAAGAAGTATGACCACATAAGCCCAATTCTGGCATCTTTACACTGGCTACCAGTTAAATATCGCATACAATTTAAAATATCACTAATCACCTACAAAGCCTTAAATGGCCTAGCACCCTCGTATATTAAAGAATTACTGTCAGAATACAATCCATCACGTACACTGCGGTCGAAAAATTCTGGTCTCTTAATTATCCCTAGAGTATCAAAAGTGCTTAAAGGTGGTAGATCCTTGTCCTACTTAGCCCCTAAGCTCTGGATTGATTTGCCAACTAATCAGACACAGTCGATCACTTTAAATCTAAACTTAAGACTTTTCCTTTAACAAAGCATTCACATAATTTGTCTAGTAAATTATAATTATCTTGCAATAGTTGGCCTGTACGGAACAAAGCATTCACATAACTCGTGTGGGTAATAAACTAATGCCGCAATAGCTAGCCTGTCTGGAACTGAGCATATATTAAAACACAACACTGTGTGACACTAGCCTGGCTCCGCCCTCCTACGTGCTTCCGCTTAATTTTCATTTCGCTTCAGTACAACGTCTGGGACTGCTGTGTAGAGTTTCGTTTTCTCCTGCAAAAATCTGCAGGTCCAATCAGCGAACAGAGGGGGGTGGCTAAGAACGATGATGTTGAGGTCGTGCGTCATTTTTTGTTGTAGTTCAGTAATGGCAGCAGAGAAAGACGTGAGAAAAGCTATTTGGGTCGTTCTTGCAAAACTGCCGAATATTCAGAAGTTAAAGCCGGAGCAAGAACAATGTTTGCTAAGTTTTGTTGGTCTGATCATTCGGACTTGTTGTTTCCGGCCAGTTTCGTTGCATGATACACGTCACGACCACACGTTAGCGATTGGCTATGGCAGATCCTGAGTGACTCTGGGCAGATCCAATAGTGTTAAACTTCAACAGAGGACCCTCCTTAAAGGAAGTAACGCTTTGCAATGGAGCGTGGCCAGACTCTCTGTACAAATGAAATGAATGTGTTCAACGTGAAGCCCAGCCGATGCCTGACCAACGACCACCTACAGAACCCGTTTAATCTCCTAATCTGTTTACATCCCATATAAATATAAATATAAATATATATATATACATCCCCCAAGGGTTTTTTCCCTCCTAGGACTTTTTGTTCCTCCCAGGCTAAAAAGGTGGGAAGTTCTACTTTTGTATGACCGAAGAACCAGAGCAAACTAAACCCAAACTTCAACTAAATCCAAACTTACTGGCGTAACCACTGAAACATGCCACAGAAGCGCAACTAACGATGGAAAGCATGTTTATCTGCTCATTTTTCCGTTTTTTTTTTTGTCTGCAAATGTCAAACCCACTTGTGTGGATTTTTCTAACTCAATCTGCGGCTCATTCCGGAGGTCGCATTTATAGACCCTTGCGGCCTCATTTATGCGACCATAATCACTGGCAATGGCAAGTGAACTGTCGAAATACACTATTGGGTAAATTAGCAGTGAACAGGATCACACAGACCAAAACAAAAACAGATATTCTGACCCAGAAGGCGCATTTCATAAAGAGAATAACTGGTTACAGCATTGTTTTCCAGAAGAACAGATATGTGAACTTAGCACGTTTTCTAAATATCTACAAATATTTTTTTATGTAGTATAGCCTACATCCAGCTCTTTTAATTTTTAAGATTGTACGCAGGATTGGGATATTTTCATTTTTGCTGAAAAACGCCCAGTATTTTATCAGTCAATATCAGGGCAGTGGTGCATTGGCAGGGATTTTATTGACTCAGGCGGGAGACTTAGAGTTTAAATAACACAACAGCCGCTCTGCTGTTTCATGACCGTACTGATCTCAATGCTCTAGATTAAAACATAGACTTTAGAACCAACCTGCACCACACCCTTAAAAATAAAAGTGCTTTCACAGCGATGCCATAGAAAAACCATTTGTTATTTGTTTTATCGTATTTTATAATTTGAACAAACTTTTGTGAAACAGGTTTGATGAAATCAAAAATGGTTCTTCTGGCATTATGCATGATGGCATATGGTCTTTAACATACAGTCTAAAGAAATTTATACAGGTTTGTAATAACATGAGGGTGAATAAAATTCATTTTGGGGTGAACTATCCCTTTAAGCATTCTCTTCATGTGCATGTTCGACTTTAATGTTTTTGTTGATGTTTTTTTTCTGATATGAGAAACTATCTGGCTTGTGCTTCTCAGTTCCAGTCCTGCACATTTTGTGTCTCTGTTATGTAACAAAATGGTTTCAAGCAGAGATGAAGTGTTTCTGGATACATAAGTATGCACAAAATATGCATTGGTGTGGTTCCTCAGGACTGGCATTGGGAACCACAGGTGTAATGATTCTCAACAGGGCCTCCTGTAAACTTTCGAGGTGGGTCGTATAATTAAATAATAAAAAAGTGCAACATGTGCATCATATTTCTTAGTCTGGAGAAACATCAAGTACCAGTGTTTTATTGCGGTCGACTAGACGTCCACTGGAATTGTCTTGCGTTTGGCCTCGAGTGAATCTGATTAGCAGATGTTTGTGCCCTAAAATGAGACCTAAAACAGGAGGGGCGGAATTAACGGGTTCTTGTTTAAAGAGATCTGAAAGCATTTGAAGAATGTAGCCTGAATGTTCTGAGGAAGTAACTGTTGTCTTCTGGGAACTTTGCTTGGCTTGAAGACAAGGGGCGGAGTCAGAGGAAGGGTCTCATGATTGGGGGGTGTGGTCCAAACATTTCCTCATCCTTGCTCTGGTTTTCTTTGATCTGGCCTGCGTCCAGTGTTTACATCTGCTGAGTTTATTAATCCACTTTTGCTTTCTTTACAAAACTACACCCAGCAGTAGTTTTTCAATCATTTATATGTACAAAACAACAAATATGTGATAGTTTAAGGGAAAGGATACAGTTAAAGGGATAGTTCACCCAAAAATAAAAATTCTGTCATTATTGTTGTAAATTTCTTTGTTTTGATGACCACAAAGGAAGATATTTTGAGGAATGTTTGTATCATGAGTTGTATCTGGAAGTGAATGAGGCTCGTGATACAAACATTCCTCAAAATATCTTCTTTCATGTTCATCAGAACAAAGAAATTTACAATATGACAATGATAACAGAATTTTCTCTTTAACCTCCTAAGACCCGAGCTTTGGTTTGCCTTTTTCAGATATCTTCCAGCTATTTTGGAGTTAAGAAGAACCAATAAATATAACAACCAAATATTTTTCTTTGAACACTAAGCAGTGTAATTGTCCACGTTTGTGTACAACAGGTTTCAGTTACATCGAATGAACCCTTATGGGTTGTTTGGGCCATTTTTGGCCTTTTCAGTCTTAATTTGGCCGCAACTTTCTCTGTGTTTTAGCAAATGGAATGATTTTTGGTGACAAATCTTATATTGACACATATTTTGAGAAAATGTGTAGAAATAAAAAAAACCTCAACAATATACCGTGGGCAATTTTACTAACCTTTCGGGATGTTCGTGTACAAAAAAGCCACTAAATTAAACCGCTGTAAATCAAAAAAAATTTTTCATTTTTTTTGCATACATCTGTTAATCACCCTTAACACTGATCAAAACTACCAAATGCTTACAAAATTTCCATGATTTTAACTCTTTAATTGCCAAGTTCATAAGTGATGTCACTGATTTGGGTGAAAAACACAAAACAATTATTGTGGACTGGATTTTTAAAAATGGTAAAAAAAATCAAGTCCACAATCACTTTTTATATTGAAATCTGTCATTTTGTGTATTTTTCCCCAAAATCTTTGACTATCACTTGGAACTTGGCAATTAAAGAGTTAAAATAATAAAATTTTTGTAAACATTTGGTAGTTTTGATCAGTACTGACAGTGATTAACATTTAATTATTTGAAACATTTTTACATATTTTTTGTACACGAACCGAAAGGGTATTGAATTTGAACAACCCACAAGGATTAATTATTATTATGGGGCAAAAAACACAAAAAAAGTGATTGTGGACTGGATTTTTTTAAACCTTTTCACAGTCTTGGGGATGCCAAATATTAGTTGGCTTTGATGCATTATGAGTTTTTGTGCAGCATTAGATTTTTTTTCGCCCTAATGAGTTGTTTGTGGCTGTTTTTGCTCCCATTGACTTCCATTATAACAACATTTTTTGATTGCAAAGCAATGACACCATATAATCATGCATTCTTGAATTGCAGTTTTTCTTTTTGCTAATTTGAAATTTTTACTGTTGATCACCATGTGGCACGCAATATTAACCCTTTAATAGGCCTATGCAAAAAACAGAGCTTAATTTCTGGCTTGTACATTGAGTACATTGAGAAACAAATAATATCTGATGCTGCACAAAAACCAACAATGCATCAAAGCCAATGTTTTTATTAAGCTTTGACATGCCCAATACTGTGAAAATGTTAAAAAGCAATAAAGTCCACTATCACTTTTTATATTGAAAATTGGTAATTTTGTGTTTTCCCCCCAAAATCAGTCACTATTACTTATGAACTTGGCAGTTAAAGAGTTAAAATCATGTAATTTTTGTAAACATTTGGTAGGTTTGATCAGTACTGACGCTGATTAACAAATTTATGCAAAATAAATGTAAAAAATAATTATCTGATAAATTTGTACATAATTTTTTTATCCAGGTCTTAGAAGGTTTAACTGATCATGTAAATCAATACTGTTTTTTTCCATACACTCAGCCCAGCATTGGGTCGAAAAGGGACAAAACCAGCCGTTGGGTTAAATATAAAAATTACACCAGAAAATTATTATATTTGACCCAGCAATGGGTTAAAACAACCCAGTATAGGTTAAATTACAACCCAATGGGTTGGGTTTGTCCCATTTTGACGCAATGCTTTGTTGAAAATAAGCCAGCATTTTTTAGTACTAAAATAAATCATCACGATGAGGCGATTATTTGATCATTGTGACAGCCCTACCAACAATGGGTTAAAACAACCTATAGGTTAAATTACAAGCCGATGGGTTGGGTTTTTCACATTTTGACCAAATGCTTTGTTGCAAATAAGTACTAAAATACAGTTTTATTAGCTCCCGTGACTGCATCCCTGTTGGCTGTTTATCAAATAAACACGATAAATGACAAATATGTTTACTCAGATTTAACCCTTATGGGTTGTTGAGGCCATTTTTGTCTTAATTTGGCCACAATTTTCTCTGTGTTTCAGCAAATGGAATAATTTTTGGTGACAAATCTTATATTGACACATATTTTAAGAAAATGCTTTAAAAAAAATTAAAAACTCAACAATATACAGTGGAAAATTTTCTACCCTTTCAGGTTGTAAGTGTACAAAAAAGCCACTAAATTAAACGGCTGTAATCAAATTTTTTTTTTTGTTTTTTTTTTTTTGCTTAAATCTGTTAATCACCCTCAGGACTGATCAAAACTACCAAATGTTGACACAAATTCCATGATTTTAACTCTTTAATTGTCAAGTTCATAAGTGATGTCACTGATTTGGGGGAAAAACACACATGTGATGGGGACTGGATTTTTTTTTACCTTTTTCACAGTCTTGGGCTTGTCAAAGATTAGGAAAAACATTGGCTTTGATGCATTTTTAGATTTTGTGCAGCATCAGATTTTTTTCTCCCTAATTTATTGTTCGTGGCTTTTTTTGCCCCATTGACTTCCATTATAACAATATTTTTTATTGCAACGCCATGACACCATATTATCATGCATTCTTGATTGTTGGCGTTTTTTCCTTTTGCTAAGAGGTCAAATTTGTCATTTTTACTGTTGATCACCATGTGGCACAATTAACCCTTTAGTAGATCTTGTACATTGAGTACATTGAGAAAAAATAAAATCGGATGCTGCACAAAAACCAAAAATGCATCAAAGCCAATGTTTCTACTAATCTTTGACATGCCCAAGACTGTGAAAATTGTAAAAAAAGTCCACAATCACTTTTTATATTGAAAATCTGTCATTTTGTGTATTTTTCACCAAAAACAGTGACTATCACTTATGAACTTGGCAATTAAAGAGTTATTTTTGTAGTTTTGATCGGTACTGACGGTGATGAACAAATTTATTCTCATACATTTTAACAAATTTATTTTTTTCTTTGTTTATGAAATAATTTTCACACATTGTTGATTATTTATATTAAATCTTCTGCAAGGTTTACCTGGCAGTAAATATTGATAAACATAACACATATTTAAAATTAATTTGATACTTTTATACATGCACTGCAGCTCCCTGTTGTGTTTTTTAGAGAGATGTGCAATCATTGCGGTGATCTGAAATCATCCCAATGAGACGATTATTTAATCATTGTGACAGCCTTACCAACAATGGGTTAAAACAACCTAGTAAAGGGTTAAATTACAAGCCAATGGGTTGGGTTTGTTAAATTTTGACCCAATGCTTTGTTGAAAATATGTACTAAAATACAGTTTTATTTTCTCCAGTGACTGTATCCCTGTTGGCTGTTTATCAAATAAACACGACGAATGACGAACATGTTTGCTCATATTTAACAAAGTAAACTTATATTTCAAACCGTAAACACGCACAATGTATAAATGGCATTACCTTGGAAATACTGATGTCAAAATTGAAACAGGGAACTGTGGGAATGACAGAGTCAATTCTTTACACTTTTACCATCTGGACTCCCAAGATTTTACTTTTATGCTTTCATTGCACTCAAACACACACACAGACACATGTGCGCGCACACACACAAGCACGCAAGCACGCACACACATACAGTTTTGTATAATCATGACAATACAGTAACAGCTGTTTTGTGTTTTGACTGTGACTGGAAGAAATTTTCTCTAAGGAGTCAAAAGACCTCTGGCCTGATTTAGGTCATTCCTGGTGAACGAGTCTTTGAAGGTGATATTTATGGATCTGCTTACTGGACGTTCGCAGTCGGAGACACACTGCAGATGCTCATGTGCTTTACGTTTGATCAAAGAAAAAATCTGCCATTTATAAATCCTTCAAAGCTCATAAAACTTTAAATGAAAATTCAAAACCAAGGATCTCTTTAAACAATAATGCAAGAATTATCTTTAGAAAGACAGCTGAACTGGTGTTTTTATTTTTAGACACTTTCTGCATTTAAGATTTATCTCCTGGGGCAACCCAAAGTATGTTTCTTTATAACTAATCATAAAAAGTTTTTAACCAACTGTTTGTGGAAAACCATTTTGGTAGGTCTGGCAGCTGTCAATTTGTGTTAAATCTGTGTGGAAACTGTAAAGTTACATCCACATTTTTATACCACACACACTACTGTTTATGTCACTTTCAATTCAGAGTACACATTTTAGACATATTTTTTGTGTCCACATGTTTCCTATTAAGTAAAATGTTTATGTGTTCCTTTTGAAGAAATCAACAATAACTTTAATTCATACATTATAGCTAAAGCGTATCAACTACAACACTGAGCTATACGTTAGGGGTCAATCACGCAGGAGACAGTAAGTGAATGCAGTCATCATGCTTCTTTCACCACAACTGAAAGTCCGCCTCTTTCTGCATTCATTTGGACGATGAAAAAAATGTGAATCACGTCGGATGCTTTTCCGCTCAGAGGCGACTTTTTCAACTTTAGCTGCTCAAAGTACTCCTGCAAAAATGCGTGGCAGGTATAATGCTCACTGCCCATAGAAAACAATTTTAAAAAGGTGCCTCCCACTGCTATAAATGCATTCTGTGTGATTTGTATTCACACGGGGTGAAAGCATTAAAGGATTAGTCCATTTTCTTAAAAAAAATCAAGATAATTTACTCACCACCATGTCATCCAAAATGTTGATGTCTTTCTTTGTTCAGTCAAGAAGAAATTATGTATTTTGGGGAAAACATTCCAAGATTTTTCTCATTTTAATGGACTTTAATGGACCCCAATACTTAACAATTTTAATGCAGTGTAAATTTGTAGTTTCAAAGGACTCTAAATGATCTAAAACGAGCCATAAGGGTCTTATCTAGCGAACTTTTTACTTTTTTGGAAAGAAAAAAGTAAAAATATGCACTTTTAAACCACAACTACTCTTCTTCCTCCAGTCGTGTGACGTGCCAGTGTATCGATACTACGCCGCAGTGTTTACAAGTGAGGATAAAGAGGACTGTTTGACATTGTTGTATGTGGAATGATACTAATTAATGTCTTTTTTTTGTCAGCTTGTTGTTTAAAATCGTCCGCATATGTGCGTTTCATATATATATATATGTAACACGTGACCTTTCAACGTCATTACGCAATTACGTGAGGTCGTGCTGGCGCTTCACAGGACCAGCTAGACGAGAAGTTGTGGTTTAAAAGTGCATATTTTTTATTTTTCTTGTAAAAAATGACAATCGTTTCGTTAAATACGACCCTTATGCCTCGTTTGGGATATTTTAGAGTCCTTTGAAACTGCAATTTTAAACTGCATTAAAACTGTTAAGTGTTGGGGTCCATTAAAGTCCATTAAAATGAAAAAAAATCCTGGAATGTTTTCCTCAAAAAACATAAATTCTTCTCGACTGAACAAAGAAAGACATCAACATTTTGGATGACTTGGTGGTGAGTAAATTATCTGGATTTTTCTTATAAGAAAATTGACTAATCCTATAACGCTTGACGGAAGGCTTGTCTGAAGCGTGGCCAACTGCCAATCACAGTGGCCGCAACACATGCTCTGGTCTTCTATAAACGTAATTGGCTGGCTCTGCCTAGGTTTATTGCATAAGGCGATCTGATTGGCTGACGCACGCGTTGCTGCTTGAAAAGTTGAGAAATGTTCACCTTTTGAAGCGAGCAACGGCAGTGAGGCGGCGCCAAAGGATCCACAATTCAGTTCGGCAACGGATGACGTCATCCATTAAAAGTGAATGGGAAGTGTTAACGTACCGTTACTGTGATGTATACAATGTTAGCTAAAGATCGGCTGCCAAACCTCTCTTCACACAGCGGTGATCTGTGCTTCGCTGTCTGCCCTCATCTTTAGAAAACCGATTTAATTTTTTTATTAACAATATTAGCTCTTTTTTTTTACATATTATGGATTTCTTTAATAAACATAAATAATGCCAGTGCTATTGCTTTAAACAGAGTATAAATTTTGCTGATTCAAAAAATGTTGGACTTCTTTTCCCTCACTAAAGTGCAGTCTGTTTCTTTAATTGTCCAAGACATTTGAGCCAGCTTAACAAAGGTTTTCTGTCTGTGCTTAAGTATAGTGCACCACAAACATAAAATCATTTTAATTGAACAACAGACATGCAACTCATTGCCTTTATGCGGTTAATTAATAAACAATCGGTATCGGCCTTTCTCGTGCTTTTGCCGATATGCCGATGGTTTCAAATTCATCAAAAATCGGCCGATAAATATCGGCGGCCGATACATCGGTGCATCACTTGTATTTTTTCCAGAGGTCAAGTATAGCCACTACCCATATCGTCAAACATAGATCGGTTAACTGCGGGCAAGACGCGTAAAGCAACATCACGCGTCCGTCCGATAAACCTGTCTATTGACGGTTTCAGCAGTAACAACATAAACAAACGGCTTTCATTGAACAAACGTAACTTCCGGTAAACTTCCACAAAGAATCAATAATAAGTCCTTTTAGAGATTATTTCTGATAACAAAAGAAATAAATGAAAAGATTACCTTCATTCAGACCATAGCTGAAGCATATCAAAAACTTCACAAGCTAACGTTACTTTGTAAAAATGTGTACTATAATGTATACAGATCGAGTGCCAAACCTCCCATCACATAGCAGTGATCAATGATTGTCATCTCCTCTCGTTTTTAGTAAACCAAAACATTTGTTATTTTCGACTAGGTATTTGTTCCAGAGTTCAGTTTAGCAACTAATCAGATCAAACAGAGACCGGAAGTTAAGTTCCGTCCAGACACCGCGACAACGCACGTGCGTCCGATGAAACTGTCTATATGAAACGGCCATAACGTGAGAACAAGTCGAGAACATCTCTGGTGAATCGCTCTCATGGTACTTCGACGTCATTACCCAATCGTTGAGTGCAGCGCTGCGGGGGGTTCAAACACCAAAACGCAAACATTACAAACTCACGACAGTACTATGGTGAAGGATTACAAAGAGACTGACTTGTATGTGATACTGCACACAGACAGTGAGAAGAATGATAAAATCTAATATATGTTAAAAAAGCATTTGTGATTTGTTAATGTTGATACAAATACAATTGAAGAGTTTTGTTGCAAAACGAGAACCACCGTTTTTTAAATTGTTCAGAAATCTCGTTTTTTGGTTGTATTCCAATTAATTTCAATGCAACTGCAGTTGGTTTGTTTTGATTTAAACCTTCATAACTTAAAAAATACAGCTAAGTAGCACCATAAAACAAAATAATAACATGATAACATAATAATAAACATGTTTTGACAAAAATGCTAAAAAATGGATTTATCTCGTTTTGCAACGAAACTCTTCATTTATTATCCGTTAAGGTCAACTAATGGTAATACCTTATTGAATAGTGTTACTTAAAGGTGCCGTAGTATGTAAAACTGTCTTTATCTAGGCATAGATGAATAATAAGAGTTCTGTACATGGTAATGACATATTATAAGCCATAAACGCTATTGTTTCCTCATTCTTGTGTAAACCTTGTGCATGCAAAAGATCGCTAGAAACAGACCAATCTCAACATAACACCAACTGTGACGTTCTTGTTCGTCCATCAAAGTTGATGATGACCATGGCACATTTGTCATTATGTTAGGTTTTGATGAGTGCGCAGATGGCTGAAGAGGCCAATTCGGGCCTGGAATTCCCTATGGCACACTGGACAGGTCAGGGAGGATGTTGAGCTTTGTGGTGCAGCCATATATACTTTCTTGGTAGATTTGCGCTGCTGCCTCTTCAAGATAGCACAGGAGCTTCTCCTACTCTCACAGAGAACTGCACCGTCCTGGACTTTTCTTCTCCAGGCAGGTCGATCCTGTGCTAGGGATTCCCAGCTTTTCAGGTCTAGTCCAAAGCTCTTCATGGAAGCTTTAAGGGTGTCCTTGTAGCGCTTTTTAGGTCCACCTTGTGCTCGCTTGCCATTTTTCAACTCGCCAAAGAAGACTTGTTTTGGAAGTCTCACGTAGGGCATTCTGGTGACGTGGCCAGTCCATCTAAGCTGTTCCTTCGCAAGCATGGTGTAAATGCTGGGGATATTTGCCTTGCTGAGGACTTCCGTGTCAGGGATTTTATCCTGCCACTTGATCCTCAGCAGTTTCCTCAGACAGCTCAAGTGGAATTGGTTCAGTTTTTTGGCATGACGCTGGTAGACTGTCCAAGTTTCACACCCATACAGGAGAGTTGGTAAGACAACAGCCCGATAGACCTTGAGTTTTGTCTCCTGCTTGATGCCAGTCCTTTCCCATACCGAGTCACGTAGACGTCCAAAGGCAGCGCTGGCCTTGACAGTCCTGATGCTAACTTCATCATCTATGTGCACAGCACGAGACAGTGTACTACCAAGGTATATAAACTTGTCAACAGCTGAAAGCTTTTGCCCATTAACAAGGATGGTTGGCTCAGTGTAGGGTTTCCCAGGAGCGGGTTGGTATAGGACTTTCGTCTTCTTTGTGCTGATTGTCAGGCCGAAGTTGTTGCAAGCTGAGGAGAGGTGGTCCATACTGTCCTGTAGATCTTTATTTGAGCCAGCAGCCAAAGCACAGTCATCAGCAAACAGAAGTTCTCGAACAGTGACTTCCTCCACTCTAGTTTTGGCTTGCAACCTCCACAGATTGAATAGCCCACCCACAAAACGGTAGATGAATTTGATCCCAGTGTTGTAATTCTGGAATGAGTCTTGCAGCATGGCAGAAAACACCATGCTGAACAGCGTTGGCGCTTAGATGCAGCTTTGCTTCACCCCGTTTGTGATTGGGAACGGATCAGAATGTTCTTGCTGCTCTCTGATACTGGCCATCATGCCCTCATGGAGATTACGCACAATGCCAATAAACTTATCTGGACAACCATACTTGGCCATGATTTTCCATAGGCCCTCCCGGCTGACTGTGTCGAATGCTTTTGTTAGATCAACGAAGGCCATATATAGATCAACATTTTGTTCTTGGCATTTTTCCTGTAACTGCCGAGCAATAAACACCATGTCAGTGGTTCCTCTGTCTTTTCTGAAACCACACTGACTCTCGGGTAGCAGATCCTGGTCTAGATGAACAGTTAGGCGGTTCAGAAGAATTCTCGCCAAGATTTTGCCAGCGACTGATAGTATGGAGATGCCTCTGTGGTTGTCGCAGTCCTGCCAATTGCCTTTTGTTTTATATAGATTGATTATAGTAGTATCCTTGAACTCCTTGGGAACGGCTTCTAACTTCCACATCATCTGGAAGAGCTCGGTCAGTTTCTTGACTAAACGAGGCCCTACAGCCTTGTAGATTTCTGCTGGAATGGCATCGGACCCAGGAGCTTTGCCTGATGAGAGAAGTGTTATGGCTTTACAGGTTTCCTCAGTGGTTGGTAGAACCGCCAAGGACTGGTTTATTTCAACTTGCGGCAATCTCGCAATTGCCTCCTCATTTATGGATGATGGCCGATTTAGGACCGCACTGTAGTGTTCGACCCACCTTTCGAGTATTTTGTCCTTCTCCGTAAGGAGTGTTGTTCCATCTAGGTTCAGGAGAGGTGAAGTTCCTGAGTGTTGCGGGCCATAGACCTGCTTGAGTGCATTATAGAGGCACTTGGTGTTGTTACTGTCAGCATAAGATTGAATCTCCTCAGCTTTTGTGCACAACCAGGCATCTTGCATGACTCTAAGTTTCTGCTGAACAGTCCTGCGAATGTTAAGGAAGGCAGTTTTCTTTGCACTTGAGCTGCTGTCATTCAGATATAATTTATGCAGGCGATGTTTTTCGTCAAGGAGTGCTCGGATATCTGCATCGTTCTCATCGAACCAGTCCTGGTGTGTACGTAATGTAACACCAAGTGATTCAAGGGCTGTAGAATGCAGCACGGTCTTGAGAGCAGTCCAGTCTGCCTCAGCATCTATATGCTCGAAGCTTAGAGACTCCAGATGATGTTCTAAAGCGTCAACAAAGGCCAGTCTGGTATGTTCCTGTTGTAGGCGGGTGATGTTAAGACGCTTAACATGTCTTTGTCCTTGTGGGCGTCTGCTAGGCTTAATCCGGATGTTAAGTTTGGAGATAATGAGACGATGGTCAGTCCAACATTCAGCACCACACATTGCCTTGGTCACCCTAACATCGTGCCGGTCACTCCTCCTCACGATGACGTAGTCAATCAAGTGCCAGTGGTGTGAGCGAGGATGCATCCATGAATTTTTCTTGCGCTTTGGTAATTGGAATAACGTGTTGGTGATAAGTAGGTTAAATTCAGCGCATGTTTGCAGCAGTAGAAGACCGTTACTGTTACATTTTCCAATACCATGTGCACCTATGACTCCATTCCATGATTGATGGTCACTTCCAACTCTGGCGTTGAAGTCACCCAGTATCAGGAGTTTATCCGTACTGGCTGTGGCAGCAATAATGACTCCCAGGTCATTATAAAACTTTGTTTTGATCTCGTTGGAGTTGGTCATAGTAGGGGCATATGCGCTAATGATGGTGGCCGCCTTTTTACCAGATAGGTGGAGCTGTAGGGTCATTAAACGGTCGTTTATTCCCATGGGTTGGCTTGCCAGTTGGTTGACCAGATGGTTTTTTACTGCAAAGCCAACACCAGCATCGCGTCTCTCCTCCTGGCCTCGTCCGCTCCAGAAGAATGTATAACCTGCTCCCACTTCAGTCACTTGACCAGTGTCGGCCAACCGAGTTTCACTAAGGGCAGCAATATCCACATTGTATCTGGCTAGCTCCCTGCCCACGAGGGCAGTGCGTCTCAGTCAAGATGTACCCCCCAACATTAAATTACACATTAAATTAATTACAATGCTAAAAAACAAAATTGTGACGCTGAATTAGCGCTGTAGCCTATGCTAGTTAATGCTATATGCTAACGTTTAGGCTGAAGTTCTACTATTGAAGTTACAGTTACGTTTTTCCCATCCATACTGAAAAAACACAAACTTACCACTCAGAAATGCCCATTAACAATCTCCAAATAATAGATTATTCCTCAAATTCTGTATCTTCGTCTGTTAAAGGCTCAAACATAAGGCCTGTTTACACACACACACACACAGAGCTACTGAAGCAGCAGCTCTGAGAAACAGCCAATCAGAGCAGAGCTCAACATTATTATTCATGGCCATTATTCAAAACCTTCTTGCACTTAATAAAGCCACACACCTTCTATGTAGATATCAGATAACAATTTAACAGATCATTTCAATGCATTCTTTGGCACCCTTAAATAAGTTAATGTAGATGTAAACAATGTGATTTATGGCCAGTAATAATTATATTATGTTTGTTTAAGTCATCAGCCATTGGCAGATGTGGAAAATACAACACAAAACCACCGAAGCAATTTCGAGATCTTTTATTCAGATCCCCTGTTTAACACCAGAAAAGTGAAAAAATCTACACATTATATAAATTCTAATGTACAGTGAGTAAACACAGAGCAATGTGCTGGTTCTGTCCTCACACGTCCTCAAACGGTCCGAAATCATCCGCGTGAGATTCCTCCAGAACCCATTTATTAAAGCTACAAATCATTTTCTTCTCACGAACCTCAAGGGAAGTTCATTTGCAGTTCCTGTTTGACATTTCCTCTCCATTTTGCTCACTTAAACAAGAAATATTTCTCTCACAATCCGTGTAATCCATCTTCAGATATTTATACCCTGATAAAACACTCCTGCGTCTCAAAACGCATGAAGACCATTTGGAAAATGAGTATTTGGATTAGTCCACTCCTGGAAAACGTCCCGTTTTGGTATGCGAGTCTGAGCTCAGCTGTATCTTGGAATGCTTTGAAGGCGCCAAGTGGACACACGCAACCACAACAGCGTCTGTTTGTGTTTTCCAGAGAATTGAGAGCAGAGGTCTGTGTTTATGTCGATTTTCCAGAAAAAGAAAGCCCCTAAAGGATGTGTAAATGTTTCTTTAACTTACAGTATATATGAAACCTATGAACAATTCCTTTGAGCAGATAAACATCTGTGTACCCAAAAAAATAAAACATTTCTGGAAACCACAAGACCGGTCGGTTCTCATGTATTTAAAAATACTCTTTGTATCGAAGTCAACATGAAACAACATTCGCAACCCATTTCACTGTACACATACTGGTGTGCAAATACAATATTTGAAGCAAAACATAAACGGGGGAAATCTACTGGAATACATCTACACCATTTGGACGTGTTTGGGTGGGAGGGCTCGGTGGTGTCAGCCAAAATAAAGTCATATCAGAGGCGTAGCATGTTATTACATTTTGACTGGTTTAGAAAGAGTTATAAAGACAACTTTTTTAATACATTTTTAAAAAATGTGCACAGAGGAATGTTCACAATAAGAGCAGTTATTATAAGTAGACAAGGCTACTAAAGGTTTGCACGTTGGTCCTCGAGAAAAGTGTGCAAAAATATTCAAGTTCACAATCTGAAACTCGAGACAAGTTTTACAGGTACACGAAAAGTCGCAAGCTCGCAATTTACATAAACCCATGAACCTCTTAAAGCTAATGAATAAAATGTAAAGATTCTGAGGAAATGAAAACATCAACATCAACATTAAAAAACTGTGTTACGTTTACGTCCTCTTGAGGTTTCCTGAGGGCTCAGAGAGTAGGATGAGACCCCCTTTGCCTTAAAAAACCCTGAACATACAATTTTGCTAATTCTAAAATGCTAATGCTAACAGCAAAGTCTTTGAAATTCTGAATGTCTTTGTATGATATCTTCAGAATTCACAAAAAACATGATGTAAAGGGATCTCATACTCAACGTACTTGACATAGGGGCCCTGAGAAATCAAAACAAGAGTCAGGGGAGGCCTATCCTCAATTTAGCCAAATTAAATTAGCGCTCAAAAATGCCTTTTGCCTGTCAGTCATTTTGCTGAAATTCTGGCTGCTTACATGTCTTTCAGAGACTATTAAAGAGATGAGATGATCAAATTCAATGGCCAACCCCAAAATGAACCATGCACTGTAAAAAAAATATTGGGGTTTAAATAAACCAACCAACCACAGGTAAAAACAGCCAGCATTTAAGCTGAACAACCCAGCATCGGTTTATTTATAACCCATCAGTTGGTTCTGTCCAATATTTACCCAACCATGGGTTAAAACAACTCAATTTTGTTAAGAGTGTCGTTTTATTATAGTAAAAGTGTAGTAACCATGTATTTGTCAGATTAACATTCATGGTTACTGCAGCAAAACCACGATTAATTTGTGATAAACTATATATGTTTGTTTGTTTTATTTGTTGTAAAACCATGGTTCATTTTCACAAATGAAGTGTAGCAGGAGTTAGCAAAATGGCTACAATCACTTACAGCAGCTTTAGTAACACTTGACAGGAAGTAGGGTGTAAACTACATGTAAAACATGAAAAACAATGCAAAAATGATACATGCTGGATCTGGGATCAGAATAAGTCTAAATCTCTCACCTGAATTCATTTCATATGACTTCCATGTGCGCTTTGTAAAGACAATCAATGTAGCAGAACCTCACTTTCAACTCGATATTCATACAGCATCTGAGCCAGTTCAACATTATGGAAATGAACAGTAACCACACGAACCTGTTACGTGTTTCCTGCTTATCTACTTGAAACGTTCAACAAATTCAGCAGACAGTTAGTTACAATCCTTAAATTTACACCTCAGTAGCCTGGTTTCCATTAAAAAAGATTTGCGCAAAACTTTAGCGTTATTTTCTAAATATTTGCGATATTATGCAACCAAACTGTAATTTTGGCAAAAGGTGTGGTCCACTTCATACAGCACCACGCAGACCGACATGCAGATGACATCAACGTACCGCAAGAGCGACTCGAAAGCATACAGAGCAGTCGACTCAACTAATCGCGCTCACTGTATTTTAATGTCGTGCACTTGTTGAACATAACTCTTCATAACTTTAACGCACATCAAGTGACCTGTAAATGCAAAAAAAAGTTTCCGATGCAGTTTTGCGATATATTCCTTTTGTGAATTGCCTAAAAAACCACCTCACCCGAGCCTAAAAACCTTTTTTGCGATATATGGAAGTTTTTGCGAAATTGATGTGTTACCGTTGGGGACATTATTAACTCGGAATTTCAATTTGCGCATTTTGAAAAGTAATGGAAACGTGTCTACTGTAACTAAACCCAACGGAAATTTTGCAGTGTCAAGTACTTTCCATCGTTATCGAATGTAAAATCCTGTGCAAAGTGACAAAACCACTGCCAATCATTTTTTTGCTGACCTGCATTTCATAATTTCTTTAAAATACAACTTCCTGCGTCAACGAAACTTAAATTTTTGCGACAGTGTTACTATGCTGTAATTTCAGTGTGAATATATAATTGTCATCCTTTGGTTTTGAAAGAGATATTGTATTGTGTCAAATATTTGTGTAAACGCACTGCATCATACGCTAGTTTTACAACAAACTAGCGTAGTATATTAAAACCTAGCTTACAGTTACAGCAAGCGTTTAATATTTCAAATGTTTTTCTTTCAATATGACATGATGGCAAACCTGATTAGCGTCTGTACCTGCTAACACACACAGGTAACGTCACTCGCACGCCTGACTCGATACGAACGTGTAACATTGTAACAATATTCTCATAGAAATTTAAATAAATGTCATAGTTAACGCAAAGATACAGTATGAACATGTATGGCGTATCAAAGGCAACTATATTGTTGGTTTCTGGTAGTTAAAAGTGACATTTTTAAGTGCAGAAGCAGGAAGGTCCAGTTTTTTCGCAAAATGTAAAAATTCCAACAGCGCTGGGAGTAAAAAAAAGTCTCGTACGTATCCATTCACAGGAGTGTCGTGTCTCTGTTACAATCCAAAGGATCTAGAGGTTGTCATACATGCGTAGGGTTCTCTCTAACTGCTGACCCACGCGCTGGTAAAAGGCGATCTGTTGGCGGATGTACGCTTGCATCATCTCTTTAAAATCCACCTCCCTGCGTTGATGAAAGTGATTCATCTCGGCCTGCAGGGCAAAACCTACAGTCCTGCAGCGTTTACGGATACCGTCAGCTTCCTCTTGATCCATTTTCCCCTCATCGCTCATACGCTGAGACTCCTTCACCTTTGCAAAGGCACCTAAAAGAGAGAGAGAGACAAGGTCAACGAAATCGTAAGTGGCAATAAATTGACAATGTTTCATAAAGTTATTTCCAATAAATATCTTCCCAACTCTCAACTTGTCCAACATCTTGTCATGTAAAGACTTTTAACTATATAATTGGTGGAAATAGTTGATGATTTAACTCGGTTTCACTTATGCAACACATTACTATTATAATAATGTATATAAACGCTGGCATGCAATAGTGCAAACAACAGTAAATCAGGAATTAAGTATTACTGTCAGCGCTTCCGCTTTTCTGACAATAGGTGACAGGTTATATCATGATCCTTTTTAAAGCCATGCCAAGATTTTCCAATTGTCAACAAGCACCAATAGTCTATTTCAGCGTGAAAATCAAGCCAAATACTAAATCAAAACGTTGACTCTCATGCCAGACCAGAGCGGTTCAAATCTCGCTCAGTGCGGGTACGAGCAGGACTGGTTACATTTCTATAAATATTTTATTTCAACAGTTACAATAGCTTAATATGCTGAATAATTAATATAGGCCTGTGGTTAAAAATGTATTTTCATAAATAAAAAAAATTGAAAAACATCCCCCCTCTGATTTTTTCCCAAATCGCACCCTGTTATATACACATTCCCAGCTTAGTATATCTCTGATCTGAGTCAGATGTCAGATTAAAGCACCTTTTGTATCAGTTTTGTCTCACATTTCCAGTGTAACCGGTTTTTGAAGCGTTTGAGAAAGGTTTGTGTCACAGTCCTGTTACAACAGGACAAACCCTTAAATCTAGATCAGAAAGAAAATCATATGATTCAAGACAGAAAACTCTGAATCTTGAGTTAAATTATTACATACTGATACTGTAAGGGGCGGTTTCCTGGACGGGGGTTACAATAGTCCTAGACTAAAATAAATGTAAGAGCTGTCCAAACTGAAAACAACTTACACTGACATATCTTAAAATACATCAGTGCCCTTTGTTTTGCCTCAAAATGCACACAAGTAATGTTTTTAGCATATCATGCTTGTTAAAACTAGTTATATTTCATAATTAAACTAAGGCCTAGTCCTGGCTTAAGCAAACCCCTGTCTGGGAAACCACCCCTAAACGTCCATCTGACACATTATGGAGACAACACAACATCCCATCAACTTTGATTCTGTGTTTCAGACTCAACACAGTTTATTTCTGTGGAGATATTATGGTCAGATTACAGACACTGGGGCTGTCACAATGATTAAATAATCGTCTCATCGCGATTGTTTGACCTCATCGGATGATTTCAGATCACCGCAATGATTGCACATCTCTTTAAAAACACAAGGGGGAGCTGCAGCACCTGTATGAATGAGACAGTATCAGATGGCGCTCCTTAAGTGACAGTGTAACGCAATGCATTGCAAAGCCATTCAATACATTGGAAAAAACAGCATTTAAAGAAATGCTACAAAACTTTGATAAGCAGTATGAACTGCCAGGTAAAACAAACATTTCCAAAACAGCAATTCCAAATTTAGGGAAGTGAAGGATGCAATTCTTAAGGATCTGTAAGGAATTTATTTTTTTGAAGCCACTACAGACATGTGGTCCATTATTTCATGAAAAACAAGAAACAAATAAAAAAAACAGACAATTAATCATCACAATTTATTCGTCAATCAACCATCAGCGAAATTTCATAATCGTGACAGCCCTAACAGACACACAGGTCCTGTTTACACCTGGTATTAAGATGTGTTCTGGTCAATCAGATCACAAGAGGACGCCACTAAATACAGGTGTAAACAGAAACATTTTTAGTGTGTCCACTTTAAACCACTTTCAGAGGAAGTCGAAAACACCTGATTGGTATTGTGGTGTAGACGCTCATGTGGTCGAATGCGTTCAAACAGACACAAGAGACCGCCTAATCTCCACCCATTTATCTAATGGGATTTGCAGAGCACAATGTTTTTACATCGGTCCTAACTTCTAGCACAAACCCACAGTGGGCAGCACGGCCTTTAGACTCAAGCCGTTTCTGAATGTCAAGAATGTCAATTTTGCCTAGCTTCTCTGTGAACTACGGTTCTCTGAAGTAAATGCCGATCCATCTGAAAGCAGCTGATGGCAATTTACTTGTAATCACGGAACCGGCTTTACTGAACAAACGCGCATGAGAATCGCATGCACCGATTTTTTGCACAGCCCTACACCTTTCATTGACGCAATGACATAATGACGTAGCCATTTACGTGTTCTCCAAATGCTTAAGAGGAGCCTCGCCTAGCCAAGAAAGTATCCTTGACATTGAGAAACGGCCTAGCATTGCTAAAACGAAAGCGGCTGCGCTCTGCCTCTTTCATTTCAGTTTCACTTTGTGAGCGTGTGAAAGTTGTGCGAGCTTATTTCATCAATTGCTTTAAAACTTTTTGAGAAAGCCCTTACACACTCATGTACAAAGCGCGTCAACTTAAAGTGCCCATATTATGAAAAACTCACTTTTTCTGGGTTTCGGGGTGTTAATTTGTGTCTCTGATGCTTCCACACGCATACAAACCTGGAAAAAAATCCATCCATGCTGTTTTGAGTGAGATAAAGGTGTTTCTGAATATCCTCTGCCTTGAGTCTCAGATTACACGGTTTCAAACTCAGCTCCGTTGTTACGTAACAAACCGTTTCGTCACATTCAGTTTGAATTTTCCCGCCCACCACCCCACTCGCAGGTCTCCACTCACCAGGTAGCTAGAGAGCACAGAGCAATCACTTCGCTGATATCATCATGTCTCACGGAAATAACAGCGCTTTTTGGATATTATGGATTATACTCCCACCTACTTTTAAAAACAAAGTTTTAACGTGTGTTTATTGGAACCTAAAGTGAAATCTCATATACAGTTTGTTACGCCGTAAATAGTCCTTAGATTGTAGGAAATATTATTTTCTATTACAAAACGTTTATGCGAAATCTGATGTAAACAACAGACTATATATCTATATTTCACGGATTATACGCATTTGTGGACAAAAATGGGCATTGGATGTATTCTAGACGGTTTTCATGGATTATTGACACATCTGAAACAGACTGGATTCGATTCGCGATCGTTATATCAACACAAAAGGTAAGAAGTCACGTTTATATTTTGCATGTTGTCATCTTCTGTCACAAAATACTGCATTTATGATGTTAGACCATCTGTATCTCAAAACAGAGACCACATTGATGCTAATCCCGTAAATTAAACCTTTTAAATGTATAGTAATGTTAATATTAATGTTTGTAGACAGTAGGCTATATAGATATTTTTTGCAGGCCAGATAGTTTGCAGCGTGGTTTCGAAAGTAAAAAAAAAAATTTAACGGCTTTATTTTACAATTCTACATGAACTAAGTAATAGTGCTTTGCCAAACTAAAAGTGTTTTGCCAAACTAACCGAGCCTTACCGACCCAGCTTTTCTGACGAGGCTAACGTACCCCTGAGTCTCTATCACTTTCCCAAGATACGGTCCGGACCTCCAGCTAGCTTCTAGCAATTAGCATGCGGTCCACAAGCAGTATACATCCCCCGCCGGGTTCGAATATGTTTTATAACAGGCATATGTTAGCATTGTCCAGGGATAACGAGTGTATTGTTGAGACTGCTACATCACAATTTACTCTTGAATCATTATGTGTCATGAGTTTCTTCTATACTTTTCTGCTTGATTTGTCTGTTGGCAACATAAACCGTTAATAATAATATATATAAATACTAACACAGTATGGTCTGTACTGCTCACGATATCACTGAGCACGAGCACATGATGTTAGTAGTGGGGCGTGGCCAAAGGAGCAGCATCTCATAAATATGTAATGACCAACTCAAAACTGAAATGCCCTGAAACAGAGGCTACTAGAGACTACTATAGCTTTTCCTACAAGCTATTTCGAGCAAACAAGTTTTATGGAACTCATACACCTATTTAACTTGTGGAAAAGCAGTCATAAGATGGGCACTTTAAACTTGTAATTTCTCCCGCTCATGCTTAAATGACTCGTCCATAGACAATCCCTTGAAGTAATCAGGAAATGGACAAAAGAGACTGATAAAAAGACAGGTGTGAACAAACATGCGTCTCTCTCGTCCACTCTTAGTACCAGGTGTAAATGTGCTCACAGTAGGGCTGTGCGATAAATCGCATGTGATTGTCACGCGCATCTCGTCAGTAAAGCCGGTTCCTTGGTTAGTAATATCACCATCACCTGCTTTCAGATGGAGCAGCATTTACTACACAAAGCCGTACTTCACTGATAAACGGGGCAATTTCGCATTAATTATCACGGACGTATTGCCTGCGATATGGCCCAGCTTGTCAGTGAACGGACATCTACTGATGAGATGCACATGATATCGCATGCGATTTATCGTGCAGCCCTAGCTCACAGTTGTGTCATCCAGTCAAATGACGTTCACAGAGTCTGTATGCAAAAACAGTGTTTGCATTTCTTTAATGAGCATTCAAAGGTTTCCACCCTGTTTCTTTAAACATGATGTTTTTGCTTTTGTGTTAAGTGTTTATGAAGATTATATTTAATTACATTGTATATACAGTACTGTGAAAAAGTCTTAGGCCACCATGCTACCATTAGATTTGTTGTTTTTGCAATTGTATATACTTATTATTCAGTCTCTTTATTAGAATACAACCAGAAAATACAAGAAGTGTGTATGGGTGATTCTCACGAAACCATTGAAACACCACGGCACTAATGATTTTGGCTTTAAAATGTGTAATATAGTAACAGTAAAAAGCATCAGAATGTGTTCTACCTTGCACAATGTGTGATTTCAACATAAGAATTTATAATTGTAAATTTTATCTCATTTTCTGCTGAAATTCACATTACCACAATGTGTCCGGCTGTGTTTGAACATGCGCTATGTTGTAATTTAATCAAATTAACACAAAAATATTATGAAAAAAACAAATGGATGTTTTGCTAGACTACTTTAGATGACAGAAAAAATATTTACTGAATATTCATATATATAATAATAATGAAGAAAAATTAGGAAAATGATGTGTCCATGCCTGATGTTCTCATCCTCCGCAACACTTTTTGAGAACAGTTTAAGCACACATACAGAATTTTAATAAAGTTTGATTTTGAGTGACCAAGCACATGTACCATTTACTTCAAGATGGCTACCAGGTAAGAGCATTTTTTTACAGTTAATTTGAAATATTGTCTTGTCAGAATGCTTACACAACATTTTGATTATCATTACCGCAACAGATGCTTATTAAATGTTAATTTAATTAATTGAAGCATAATACTTTGATTTTAAATGCATGTGCAGAATCTCCAAATTATGTTCTTTCAGGTTTGTCATGTCATTTTGAAAATGTGTCAGTGTTGATGTTTTTTGACTGTTGCGGTAATGAGATTTTTAGGACTAATTTTTTAAATTATGTTACAAAAAGTGTTAAATGATAAGTAAAAGTTTTTAAATTAATGTTCCCATTTACTCCAGACTTTGTTTTTCAATGTCTGGTGGGAAAAAAAGTAAATTTAAACAATGTTTACATTTTCATGCTTGACATTTTTAAAACCAAGTTTTCGTGAGAATCACCCGTATATTTTTTTAAAACCAGTATAAAATGATAAGCTGAAGTGTCAAGTATTTAAGATAAACTTGAGCAATAGCAGGCAGCTGCAGGATCTCTTAAACCTAAATTAAATGAAATCCTAATTTCTAATTATATGACTTCAGTCTCCTCAAAAAAGCTCAAGATGTGTTTTGTGCCAAGAGAGGTCACACTAAATACTGACTGATGCCTGAAGAGTACATATTTCCTGTATTTTCGGTTTGTTTCTTAAAAAAAGAGTGAAAAAATAAATATGGAATCGACATTAAAACTTTGCTAAAACAACAAAGCTGGTGCTGGTGGCCTTAGAATTTTGCACAGTACTGTATATTTAAATTACATCTTCATATTTTGAATATGTCTGACTCTACAGAGTACATAAATGTCTTTGTATTCAAAACAGTAAAGAATATGCTGGTATTTTCCTTAAAGGAATGACGGATGATGGAGTTAAACAAACAGCCAGTGGTGACAGACACAGACAAACACTGATTTCTCTGTCTCTCTCACTCGCTCTCAGCCTTACACAGCTCAAATAAGTTTATGAGTTTAAATGTCAATCTGTGTATAATTGAATCATTCTCTCAGTTGTTTAAATAAGTGTATGTCAGCAGCACAAAGAATAAGTCAAAGCCACATAACTGCATTTAATGCGTCTAACAGCACAGACGTGGACACAGAGGAATTTCAGACTGGAAAAACAATCGAAGCTCATTTATCCGGGAGCAAATTTTTCAGACACGGGAAAAGAAACAAACCAAAACTTCAAATTGCTTTAAAAAACTGAAACCATCTTGCAATTTAATTTATTATAATAATTGCAAAGTTTTCAAAACTAAGCTGAAAAATTACTTCGGAGCTTTATGTGATGAACAACACCTGTGCACTCTTAAAAAATACGAAATTGTACAAAAGCTGTCACTGGGGTGGTACCCTTTCCAAAAGTACACCTTGCTTTGTATCTAAAGATTGCATTTTAGTGCCTCAAAAGGTACATATTGGTACGAAATATACAATATATGCCAAATATATCTGTGTTATTATGCATCCTAATATGTATGATTTGGGTATGTACGATTTATACATACATACACACACATTTTAACAATTTGTTATTTGGGTCCACTTAAACAAAATACTTTACAGGGACATAAATCTAATAGATGCTGTTTAATACATGTACAGAATCATGGAGCAGTGGCATACATCAGATCACATAATAATAAGGATAACACTTATTTGCTATGGATATAAATAGCATCATCTCTGCCATAAATGGCGGCTACCCATAACAGCAGACAAAGCAAAGCAAAGCTTTTTCATGTAGCACAGCATTATGTTTAGTAGTGGTTGGTATTTAATGACTATAGTAATAAAAGCTTCCTCCATACTACAGTCAAAGGTTAATGCAACTTCCAGAACAAACACCTCTCTATACTCCTCATTTATCAATCACATCTGGTGTATTAGCAGACAGGTGTAAAAAGATCTCAGAATTACTATTACATAACTGAAACATAGATGAATTTACACAAGAGTGTTTGTAAACTGTTACTGAAGGTGACATACATGCATGCATGCATGCATACATACAGACAGACATATATATATACATACAGCCAGACAGACATACACACTGTACATACATTCTATACTATACATACATACATACATACATACATGCATACAGTACATGCATACGTCTATACATAATGTACATACATGCATGCATACATTCATACAGCACATACATACATAGAGACAGACAGACAGACATCCTGTACATACATACATCTATACATAATGTACATACATGCATACATTCATACAGCACATGCATACAGACAGACAGACAGGCATACATACTGTACATGCATACGTCTATACATAACGTACATGCATACATAAATAACATACGTACATACATACGTACGTACGTACGTACTGTACGTACATACGTACTGTACGTACGTACGTACTGTACGTACATACGTACTGTACGTACATACGTACTGTACGTACATACGTACTGTACATACGTACTATACATACAAACATACTGTACATACAAACATACATACATTCTGTACATACGTACATAAATAACGTACGTACATACAGTACATATCTACGTACATACATACTGTACATACGTACGTACATACGTACATACATTCAGTACATATCCACATACATACATATGTACGTATGTACATACATACATACATACTGTACGTACATACTGTATGTAGATGTGTACAGTACCTACGTACATACATACATACATATATGCATGCATACATACAGGCCATATGTACATACATACGTACATACATACAGGCCATATGTACATACATACGTACATACATACAGGCCATATGTACATACATACTGTTAGATTTTCTTGAATTTGGCTGCTCAGTCTTTCATGGCTCGCCAACGTATTAGAATGTATCTAATACGTAAAATAATAAGCAGGACCAAGTGCATGTGGGGAAAAGAGATTTAATGAAGGTTCTTATGTAGCATTGTTCTTCAGGAGCGATGTTGTCGTGTCAACCTTCTACATTCTTAACCCAAAGATCTGCCTGCGTGAGCAGACCTTTATACATCTTACACAAACAATACAATGGCACCCCATGGAGACTTTGATCTCTGAGGTGACAATCACACCCCCGGAGAACCTACGAGAATGTGACCTAATAATGACCTGAGGGGTAACTGTATGGGCCATTTGGATAGTTGATAACATCAGGTCACAGTTGTAATGAATCTGACTAATAATAAAGTTGGTAACATCAGGGCACAGTTGCAACGTAACACATCAGACATAGATTACGCATAAAGAAATATACACAAAATCCTTCAATACGTACATACATACAGGCCATATGTACATACATACGTACATACATACAGGCCATATGTACATACATACATACAGGCCATATGTACATACATACATACATACATACATACATAAATAGCCCATACATACATACATACATACATACATACATAAATAGCCCATACATACATACATACATACATAAATAGCCCATACATACATACATACATACATACATACATACATACATACATACATACATACATACATACCAGGTAATATGTACATACATACATACTGTACATACATACATACTTACATACATACAGTACAGTACATAAATAACATACGTACATGTGTACATAAATAACATACATACATACAGTATATATGTACATACATGCATACATACATACATACATACGTACATACGTACATACAAACATATAAACATATAAACATACAAACATACAAACATACATAGTACATACTGTATGTAGATGCATACAGTACGTACATACATACATACATACATACATACATGCATGCATGCATACTGTACATACGTACATAAATAACATACATACGTACATACAGTACATATCTACATTCATACATACATACATACGTACGTACATAAATAACGTATGTACATACATATGTACGTACACACACACACACACACACACACACGTACGGATGTATATATAAATCGTACATGCCCAAATCATACATATTAGGAACTTTTTTAAAAGTTAGGGTGCCAGTAACAGCTTTTGTACCTTTACTTCTGAGAGTGTGGTTCCTCTGTTAAAACACATGTGTGAACTTAAGGGAAACAGACTTCATACACGCACTAAAATTCACATTGAGACCAGCTGGTTTAAAGTAATGGCAAAAACAGCTTAGGAAAATGAGGTTAGTGGGGAGAACACATTTAGTATTGTTTACTTGCAATGCCACTTGGTTTGTGGCATAAATGTTTAAATTGCTTTTGCGGAATCTGAATGTGTATCTGGTTGTCCATCTTTTACACAACAGCATTTCAGCTCATTACTTACTCTTTTGATTTATAACGTTCTAAATCAATATGACTTTCCTTCTTCTATAAAATTTCTAATAAAAAGTTTGAATTTTTTTCTTTTTTTGATGAAAGTGAATAGAACTATCAAGCTCTAAAATGACAGATAATCGACATGAAACTACTATAAAGTCTTTCAATATAAATGTGCATTATAACACAAGTCTCTTGCAGTCATCTGATGTGTGAGGAAAAAATTAAAACCGGCATGCTTGAAAGTCTCAGAATTCATTCACTTTCATTATATAAATAATTGGTCCAGTATTTAGTGTTCAAAAGAAGAATAAGTCAAATGGGTTTAAAAAAAAAAAAACTATGACATACCTGTAACTTTAAAACACGTGCGTGAAGTAAAACCCACCTCATGCGAGCAGATCAGACACGAAGAAGAATTTAAGGTCCTGCCCCGACATGTTATTCCAAAGCGAAAATCAACAACAATCAATCCAAAACCCACCAAACAACTGCGCTGTTGTCTTTGTGCGTGTGTATTACTCAAAGAGCTGGCAATAAAAGTAAACCAACACACCCTTCAGATGAGTTCATGACTACTGCTGTGCACGCAGAGTCCAGGAACGGGAACGCCTGCGGTTTTAAACTCTTTCCTCTTAATAGCCAAGAGATAAAGCAGGACAAGATGTTATGCATCAGGGGCGATAAAAACAAATATGACATAAAAGAATTCATACTAAAATTGTGCAAGTGGTGTAATTACAAATAAATGTGATACATATTTTTCTTGCACATTTCAAGCAAATTTGTTAAAGTAAAATGTATTTTGAATGTCAAATCATGAATATTTTCCTGGAGGTACTTCATGCAATCTGAACTAACCTCGTTTTTACACATCAAGTTTGCCAATGTTTTATATTCAAGATCCAATAACTTGAACTTGACAATATTTTCTTAATATTATGTGAACCTGGACCACAAAGCAGCCATAAGTCCCATGAATATATTTGCAGGAATAGCTAAAAATGCATTGTATTGCTAAAAATCAATAGGATATTAAGTAAAAATTATGTTCCATGAAAATATTTTGTACATTTCCTACTGTAAATATATAAAAACTGTATTTATCATTAGTAATATGTGTTGCTTGGACAACTTTAAAGTCAAATTTCTTCTTAATATTTAGATTTTTTTTACCCCCTAAATTCCAGATTTGTAAACAGTTGTATCTCGACCAAATATTGTCCTATCCTAGCAAACCATACATCAATGGAAAGCTTATTCATGCAGCCTATAGATGACTTAATCTCAATTTCATAAAACTGACCCTTATGACTGGTTGTGTGGTGCAGGGTCACATAAGATTTTGCTACTAATTTTGCTACTAACTACTAATACTACAGATTTCATAAGCATTTTTATTCACATTCTCCCAACTGTCTAATCCCCTACACATGTTAAGCACCATAAAAACATCCGCATTTATTTTAAACCAGACCACACTTGGACAGTTTTGGGTGGAACTCAAGTTGCGATATTTAGCCGCCTGCGGTATGTATTGCGGTATGATTCCTGCTGGATGACTTAACCAGATAACACAGCTCTATTTAAGATTAATTAACTTCTGACGTGCATTTCTATATCTGTAATTTTTTGGCGTTTAAAATAGTCATATAATATAACACTGGCAAAGGCATCCAAATTTTTTTAATAAATGCTCTGCATGTTCTGCAACGTGACTATTGCAGATGTGAGTATTGCGATGTTGATGCTAAAATGCAATGTTGGGAAAAGTTATGTTTGAAAGTAATGCATTACAATAGTACTCCCCAAAATTGCGTTACTTAGTTACTTTATAATATGGAAAGTAATCCTTCTGTTGCTTATTAGTTACTTTTGCTTTACTTCTTCTTGGTTGATGCTTGATCTCTTTCAGGCCTTGAAGGTGTTTTTATGACTGAAAAGTTTTGCATTCAGAAATTGCATATTTCATCAGAAAAAAATGTCGAGCTGCCATCTCAGTTTCTGACACAAACTTTCCCACAAAGGCGTGTACGCATAGAGTGCATAATGTGACGACGTTAAGTTTAATTCAGTACATATTTTTTATCAAATTAATTAAACTAAAAAAGTAACTTGCATTGTAACTCAAATATTAATGTGTACATTTAAAGGGACATTCCACTTTTTTTGAAAATATGCTCATTTTCCAGCTCCCCTAAAGTTAAACATTTAATTCTTACCGTTTAGGAATCCATTCAGCAAATCTCCGGATCTGGCGCTACCACTTTTAGCATAGCTTAGCACAATCCATTGAATCTGATTAGACCAATAGCATCGCACAAAAAATACCCAAAGAGGTTCAATACTATTCCTATATAAAACTTGACTCTTCTGTAGTTCCATCGTGTACTAAGACCGACGGAAAATTAAAAGGCAGATATGGCTAGGAACTATACTCTCATTCCGGCGTAATAATCAAGTACTTTACTGCCGTAACATGGCTGCAGCAGGCGTAGTGATATTACGCACTGCCCGAAAATAGTCCCCTGCTATCGAAAGTAACCAAAGTCACTGACTGTTACGCCATATCTGCCTAGAAAATCGCAGCTTTTAATTTTCCGTCGGTCTTAGTACACGATGTAACTACAGAAGGGTCAAGTTTTAAACAGGAAAAATATCAAAACCCTTTGGTTGTTTTTAACGCAATGCTAATGGTCTAATCAGATTCAATGGATTGTGCTAAGCTATGCTAAAAGTGCTAGCGTCAGACCCGAAGATTAGCTGAATGGATTCCAAAACAGTAAAAATCAAATGTTTAACTTTAGGGGAGCTAAAAATTTGCATATTTTTTAAAAAAGTGGAATATCCCTTTAAAAAGTAATGCGTTACTTTACTCGTTACTTCAGAAAAGTAATATTATTACGTAATGCACATTACTTGTAATGCTTTACCCCCAGCACAGTTTAAAGGTCACGTTCTTCCTGATACCACTTTTTAAACCCTAGTTAGTGTGTAATGTTGCTATAATAGCATAAATAATACCTGTAAAATGATAAAGCTCGAAGTTCACTGCCAGGCGATATATTTTCTTCAATAGAATTCCTCTTTAAAAGCCTACAACGAACGGCAGGTTTGGACTACAGCCCTCTATTTCCTGCTTTAATGACCAAACTCCGCCCACAGGAATACGTCAGTCACCAGCTTTGGCTCAAACGGCTCTGCTAAGCTAAGCTGCTATCGAATCACAGCACACTAAACAAACTACACAATCAGAACTCGATACGTATTTCTGAAGGAGGGACTTCACATAACAAGGAAGACGTCAGCCTGTTTTGAGGACAGTGAAAACAGCGCTATACAGATAAGTAAATTGTGTGAAAAATACCGCGTTTTTTTACACGTGAAACATGAACACATGTTATATTGCGCACTGTAAACACAATCAAAGCTTCAAAATCACAGACAGAACGGGAGCTTTAAACGATATATTGTGCGGCCCTAATCCTGACATTTCAATCTATGACATAAACACACTGTATGAACTGCATTTTCAATGTATTTCTAAATAACAATCGATCCAGACAAAAAAAAGAGTTCACATCCAAATACCCAACTGTTTCTAGAAAAGCAAAATATTTATCTTTAAATCTTTGGATGTCAGGTCAAGAGTCCTGCTGATCCACTCTGGATCTCATTTCAGCTCGCTGGCTCGGACACACAAACGCCGTACGAGAGAGCTGTTATTATTTCTCTGGGTCATGTGCCGCTTTCCTCTTTTCATTGCCTCTCTTTGATCTTTCACTGAGCCGTCGTGTAGCTCACGAGAGAAACAGACGATTGCATTTCAAGCATAATGGAGTCTGATCTCAGATCGCACTACGGATGCTCTACAGACACTACTGACCCTCGTTGCTCTACAAAAACACAAACAGGGACACATTTGCATTTATGCACTCAAAAGCCACTTGTAGTGCATTGAAGCTATCCTTTTTTTATTAGTATATGTGTAACTTGGAAACCGAACTCTCATGACCTTTGCGCTGCTAACATAATGCACTACCACGAACACACACAGTGATAGCAAATATCATCACAGCTTAACATGCATCACTCAAATTACAATAAATCAAGTCCCACCCTACATTATTTATTAGCTAAATCAACATTCATTCCATATATCAGGAATCAACGCTTAATCAACGTTGAAATAACATCTGTAAAATCTAACATTAGTTAAAGCTTTCTGTGTGCATTAGTCACTATTAGCAACTTTTATCCATTGTACACCAAAGTCCATTGTGTGCGATGACGAACAGCAATCATGTTACAACCGTTATAGGGTGTGTATGTGAAACTTGAGCAGTGATATTTACGTCCAGTCCGCACACATTAGAAAGAAAAAACGACACCAAATATTTGCTTAAGGTGGTTAAATCTGTTTTATCTACAGAATAATACAACATTAAGTACCCGTAAGAGCACAATGGTGATACTTTGCCGCGGTCACTCCTACTTTGGGATTGGGAACTATTAGTCTGTCATGTGACGTTCACGATCACGCCTTTGGACAACTCGTGCTGAAACAACACGCATATGTAAATACACATTTAAAACCTTTCTGCTGTTCTGTCCACAATCCTTTAAAGAATACATAAGTAATATCCCACTTTATCCATATTGATAAGGGATGAACCAATATATCAGCCTATAATCGGTATAACATTTAGTCATTTCAAGTAGGGATGCACCGATATGGAGATTTTGGTCGATACCGATAACTCTTTAAATTTGGGGGCCGATAACCGATATCTATAGGCCGATAAATATTCATATTATTTTCACAATGAAAAACTCGCAGACCGCAGACATCTTGTCTTTGCGCTAGACTAGCATAGGGGAGAGTGGGATAAAGTGAGACATTTTTTACATTTGCTCCCCTCTAAGCGAGCTAAAATGATATATCAGTCAAATTTACACATTTCCCATTAATTTAGGATGTTTCCTAGCTATGGAAATTACTTAAATGTATTCAGGACGAAGAGCAGTGAAAATATAATTGTTTTAAAAAAAGTGGTCTTGTGTCTCACTTTACCCCAGCTTAGGGGTAAACTGAGACAGACCAGGAAAATCAAGGGGGTAAAGTGAAGCAGCTCGGGGTAAACTGATCCACTTACTTTTTCCACTCTGAAACTACCATAACAGCACATATTGTAACAGATAAAATCCTGACAGCTAGCTTGACAACCACACATTCCAGAACTAATGTTGGACTAGTAACAGAATCAAGGGGATTGGTCAATTAAGAACGTTATTTTTCTAAACACTTGAAAGTACAGTAACTCTGAACCAAAATCAAATACAACATAATATAATTCAAAAGTTATATTTTTTTGGCCAGTTTTTGGCTTTATTTCACAGTGAGTTTCGGAGAGAACAGGAAAGTACAGGGAGGAGAGAAGGGTATTGGATCGGCAAATGACCACAAGCCGTGAATCGAACTCGGGTCACAGAAAGTGTGAAAGCACCACATGTCGGAGCACTGCCCACTACACCATTGGCTCTGACAATTCAAAATGTTTTAATTAACATTCAAATGACATATAGAACCAGTTAGATTAGAACGCAGTCTGGGGGTCAGAACAAAGGACCCTTAGAGCCAGCTAGTGTCTGGGGGTCAGCGCAAAAGACAATTAGAACCATCTATCAATATTTCTATCCCTTGCAGCTGCTCTTACTGTGGGTTCACACCAGACATGAGTTCGGCGATTTGTGCAAGTAGATTACATTCAAAGTTAATGCAAAGACACGATCAGACGCATCCTCGCCTGGGGCGATGGGAATGACGCCATATGAGCGGAGCATTTGCTGTGAAAACACGCGCTATTCGCCTCAAACATGTCTTCGCCCAAGTTGAAATATTTATCTCGAGGGAAAAATTAGCATGACACGATGCTAAATCCCGCGAGAAATCTAGAGTGAGTAATGCTACGTACACACCAAATGCAGGGCATCGCGTTGCTCGCTCTGGATTACTCGCGGGATTTGGCATTGTGTCGTGCGAATTTTTCGCTCGGGTTGAGTGTTTTCAAGCTGGGCGAGGCCGCGTTTGAGGCGAATAGCGCGTGTTTTCGTGGGGAACGCGCCACCCATGTCACGTCATTCGCATCGCCACACGCGAGGACGTGTCTGATCGCGTCTTTGCATTGACTTTTTATGTAATCTACTTGCGCAAATTGTTGAACTTGTGTCTGGTGTGAATATACAGTACCATGATGCCTCGCGTTTGGTGTGTATACGTAGCATTAGAGACTTCTTTCCTTCCTTGACCTCAAGGGGTGTTTTTTCCCCAGAATGTCTTCCTGGTGTATTGACTAGGCATAATGGTTTTTCTGCAATGTTTATAACATTAAAAACAAAACATATGTAATGTAATATTACATTAAAATATGTTTTAGACTAAACCGAACTTGTGCCTCGTGTCTCACTTTACCCCACAGCATTTGTCTCACTTTACCCCACAGCCACCTTTTAGAAAAAAAACTCTCTCTCTTGGAAATTCAGACTAATCTTCAGCTAGCATCATCACAAGGTTTTATATGTTGGTAGTTCATAAACATGTGTGATATAAGTTTTTCTACCTGAATCAATTTGCTTAGGCACAACAGTTGATTAAGTTGACAGCAAGAAAATTTACTTTTACAAGCAAAAAATATATTTTTGTGAAAAAAAACATGCTAACCACAGCAGCATGAGGTCCTTTCCTTCATGGCCAAGGGGAAATTTTAAAAACATAATGGTCACAGGACCACAAATGTGTTCTGTTGCCTAGATACAGGGGGTGTCTCACTTTACCCGATGTCTCACTTTACCCCACTCTCCCCTACTCTTCTTAAGCCCGCAACACGTGTCATCTTCGTGCTATGTCACAGAAAGCACCAATCAAAACTCCACATGGCCAGCAATGAGCAAGTGAAGTGGTTCAACAAACCAAAATAATCCATCATTTATCAGCTTTCATTTATCTGCCTAATTTTGCTATCAGACCGATAACCGATAATATTAAAAATAAGCAGTTATCGGCCAATATATAGTGCATCCCTAATTTCAAGCATTTTTTCCCCCACTATCAGACATCGGCTGATTGTTTATTTGTTTTGTTTTTAGACACGAAGGCTTCATTAAAGGTGAATATCATACTAAAAAAACTCTATTGACATATTTAACTAAAACTGAAAAATGACATCTGTCCAACAGCACTTGGCTATGCACCGCAAAAAAAAATGGCCCTTTTAGCCAATCAGAAATATCCGCTACCTGTTGATGACTTTTCAGGATTGGTGACATGCCATTGGAGGGCGGGTTTTGAAGAAAAGTTGTGTGACTCAAAGGATTAGGGGGTTTGATTCGGTGGCAGAAGTTAGCAACATGGATTTAGTATCAAGGCACAACATGTGGGTTATGTGGGTGATTCTCACGAAAACTTGGTTTTAAAAATGTTGAGCATGAAAATGTAAAAATTGCTTAAACTTACTTTTTTCCCACCAGACATTAGAAAAAATCTGGAGATTAGGGGAGTTTTAAAACTTTTACTTATTATTTAACACTTTTTGTAACATAAGTCCTAAAAAATCTCATTACTGCAACAGTCATAAAACATCAACACTGTTAGAAAAGCTAATATATTTTCACATTTTTAAAACTGGATTATTAATAGGCATGCACAGTAAATTGAAATTCTGAAATAATATTTATTTATTTTTGCACATGCATTTAAAATCAAAGTATTATGCTTCTATTAATAAAATTAACATTTAATAAGCATCTGTTGCGGTAATGATACATAGGTTTCGGAAATGAGGTTAATAATTTCGGTAATGAGAATACATATACTAGCCTGAGGTAGAACACAGTACTGTGTTAATTCTGATTTTTAATATTTTTTAACGCATCAGCTTTTTAATATTACACATTTTATATCTAAAATCATAAGTGCCGTGTTGTTTCAATGGTTTCGTGACAATCACCCTACTAGTCATTCTCATAACTAACTTCAATCAACATTTGCATGCTGGGATGTTTCAAGTACTCTGAAATGGTTTCCCTTCTAGTCCAATTCAACATTTTCTTAAACCTTAAAAAATGTTCACAGTCTTAATATGTACATGTATGTCATTGTCTACAAAAGTAATCCTAAACATTTATGCATATGCTAAAAGATTAAAGAAGATAAACCGAGGCGTGTTCAAACATTTGTCTGGTATTGTCAGTGTTGGCGTGTAACAGCGTGTCAGGATGTCAGCGTATGTTAAGTCTGATCTATCTGGAGCGAGAGATTCCTAACATCACTCTGACATTCCTCCGAGACTTTAGAAAGAAAGCGGAAGTCTATCCGAGCCAATAACCCATTGAACTTTAATATCTTGGAGTGTGTTGATGAATCGCACAGCTTCCTTCACTTCCTGTAATACAGACTGCGACCATTAATTTCTTTCTCTTAACTCAATTCGATCCAAATGCATCACTTATCCGCTGTGATATGTCTATGTGTGCCGACATTAAGGGTTACCAGACACCATCTGTGGCTGCTAAAGCAAAACTGAGGCCTACTAACTAACCCCAGTTCTCATTAACAACATGTGTGATTGGTCGCCTAGTACAGTGGTTTTCAAACTGGGGGCCGCGAGATGGTGCCAGGGGGGCCCCAGTTTTATGACATTTTATGAAATACATTCATTTATCGTGAATTCTGTGTAATTAAACCACTACTTTTTTGTATAATTTAATGTTTTTTTATTAAAATGTTGAGTTTTAGAACAGTTTTTGTCACAAATTTTCTTTGGGGGGCGCGAGGGAATGCACAGTACACAAGGGGGGCCGCATGCTAAAACAGTTTGGGAACCACTGGCCTAGTACATGCATAATGTCACTGTGTCACCTGCTGTGCATTTTGGCTTTACATTGCATGACCTTACATTTATGCATTTTGCAGACACTTTTATCAACAGCTATATATTTGAGCAGCTTGTGTGCGTTTCTCTTGAGGTTCAAACCCATGACCCTTGCATTGCTAATGCAACTGAGCTATAAGAACCCTGTGAATTTAAAAACCAGCAGTAAAATCAAAATTATTTTGATCAAACACCACCCTGAAAACATTGAGGTCATTTTACCTTTTTGCAGGTGGATGATGTCAGGGAAGTTGGACAGCAGACCCTGATACAGCGATAGTTTATCCAGCATTTGAAACAGGTCATATTTGGGCTGCTCTGCGAACATCTCCCCGATGTTCTCGTAGGTGCGTCCGGTGTGCGTGATGGCATTGCTCAGGGCGTCCGAGCTGTACGGCGGGTCCAGCTGAAACGACTGGCTGATGGACTGAAAGGCGTTCCCGAGCCTCTGGAACTCCTTGCGGAAACCTCCCAGATGTTTTCGTACCAGCTCCGAAGCGACGTTCGTGAGCTGCAGCACGCTGTCGTCCATCTTTTTGGCGAACGACTTGAAGGAGTCGATGCGTTCCTCGACGTCCTGAAGGTCCTGATGCTCGTTGGGAATCTGAAAGGTGAGCATGAAATGAGCGCCGACCATCTCGTCCTTCTCCGCTCTCCTCTTCCCGAGCTTCCACTGTTTGTCGTCCGCACACATGAGGAAGTGCTCGAAACCTTCGTACTGAGACAGGACGGGGTGGCTGGTCATGTGGTCCATCCATAGGATAAGCCTCCTTTTTCTCTTCTCAATGAAATCTTCCTCGAACCGACCCGTGGCCTGTTTCTCCGGGAGATGGGGCACGGAGATCACCGTGAATTTGTGCAGTAGTCTGTTGTAAAGCCAGTCAAAGTGCTTGTATCGCCGATATACCGGCCTGGTAGTATGACTGGGAGTCACGCGGTATGAGATGTAAGTCTTAATGCCCTTAAACTTCGTCTGTTTCGTGGGGTCTTCAATGGAACAAGAGAAAGGCTGAGGGCTCTCCTTCCATTGCGGCCCCCGTGGACCCATCTCTATAGTGTAAGACTCTGCAATCTTGGCCATCATTGGGACATCACCGAGTATGAAGGCCTCCACACCCGACCGCACAAAGCTGGAGAATCGGTTCAGGTTTCTCCCCACCATGCTGCCCTTTCTATTACTGGACATGCTGTCCTGACGTTCCATGTGCGGCTTTGACCTGTAGTGGACGTTCGGGTTGGAATACCCCCTTTGGTGGGAATGCCCATTGGCGCCCACTCCTCTCCGAGGATCTTCATCGTCAACCACGGTCGAGCTGTCATCCCAGTCGTCCCAATCGTCGTCGTCGTCGCTCGGCAGGGTCGTGGACTGCGAGTGGATGTACGACTGATCTTTGCCGGGCGAACTTCCGGGCGAGCTTAAGGAATGGTCAGTTAGGTTGGATCCGGAGCGACTCCGGATGATGTCCACATAGGAGGCAGGGAACAGTCCACGCTCCCCTTTGCTGTTTTCTCCTTGTAACCAGCCGTCCACCGAGTTCTCGTCGAAGATCACCAGCTCTTCGTTCTCCTGTATGCTGATCTCTTCCTTGTTTTCGCTTTGGAAAGTGTAGAGGGCTTTGGCTCGCACGGACATTCTTGTAACTTTACCAAGCCTGATACACAAAAATTTACAAAGTTAACAGATAAACAACAGGGCTGTTAGTAGCCTCATTGATATTTGGATCTTATATCAGCTGTGTATGTGGTTTAGTGAATAATGCTTTCATGGCACTTTAACAAAACTATGCTTTGAGGAAAACAAACAATCTCCAGTTATGATCTCATCTGCTACATTTGTAACTCCAAGACAAAGTGTTACATGTTGCAAAGCGCTGTTAAATTGTTACTCTCCAATTTCCCGAAATTTATGACGTTTCATTATACCGCAAACTCAGAATGTTCAGCCGCAAAAATGAACCCATAAATCCATAAATCCCGTCCAGCAGAATCGAGACACCGGCAAACACATGCAGTTCGCTGTTTTATTATCCTTCTCGAGCACTTTTATGCATCCTTCATTGTGTACAAATCTTTAAAAAATATTTTTTATAATAATAATAAACACTACCACACGCAGCTGGTTGCAGTCCGGCTGAACTAAACTCCAGATGAAAACATTATCCCAACATTGCGTCCCAGACAGACAGGGATGAGGAATGAACGCATCAGCCAACAAAAGGATAAAAACTACATTTAAAGCGTCTTTATAATCCACAAATCCGGTTCGTGCGGCTGTCTGTTCACACGGTTTCCTTCGAGATGAGACTTAACAGGTACTTAAAGAGTTTTTCGTAAAGTATTTCTTTACTTTCAGCAGAAACGCAGTAACTCTTTCCATGACGTGACGACCAAACAATGAGAGTCGCTGAGTTTAGTGAGGGGTTAAAAACTCGTTTCTAGCACCGCGCAGCGGTCAACTAAAAAACAACTGCATGAGTGTCTCTATTATTGTCAAGACTTTCTTTTTTTTTGTTAGTTTGTTATTAAAATATCTTTGCATTAAAACATGAGAATCATGTTCAAACAAGAAATTAAAATTTAAATGAAAACAGAAAAATGCCTATGGCTTTTGGTAAATTATATTCTTCAATTATGGTTAACAGATGTATTTCTTTTTTTCGTCCTTAAACACATTGTGAAATAAATAATACGTTGGTTTCCCTTCCAGGCAAAACATGACGCTTTGAAAAAAGCATCTGCTATAAATAAATGTAAATGCGAGTACTCGTTTTTTGTTTTTGTTTTTTTGTATACGAACTTTTCCCAGCATAAGAATGTAGTTAATCAAAAAGTCATCGTTGTTATTGTTTACTTAAAAGTACATTCAAAACATCTTATTGCATACTAAAACTACACGAAATATTTTACTCTAGGTGGCGCGCGCATGGCGGCTCCGATGCTCGAATCCTCATTTCAGACAAATTGAAATGGTATGACGTTTTATTGAACAGTTTAATATCTACTTTTTAGCAACTAATTATGTCCCATTATCATATAAACCCACATCATAACGCTGATTCAGAGCTTTTCAAAAATACTCACCATTAATCACAACAGATAATGATTGGCCTATCCTGACAGCGCAGAGAAAAGTAACAAGTACCACGTGACAATGCCGCACCATGCTTATATTATTATGGCCGTTTCGCAATCATAGGCTGCAACCTAAAAAGGTCGCATATGCAGGCTGCATACGTCATCAAGTCTGGTTTATTTAAGTTAACTGAGCATTACATTCGCAAGTCATAAGCATATTACAACAACTTACGATTAACTAAAAAAAACAGTCAACTTTAAAATTGTTAATATTCTGAAATAAGACAGTCTTGATGACGTAGGCAGCCTGCAAATGCGACCTCCGAAGGCTGCAGCCTTCCGATTGAGAAACAGACAGTAAGTCTGGATGATTTATCTCAATAATGAAAAAGAATAAATTTTATCGTCATAGTGGTTTAATTTATAGCGAAGAGTAAAATTAGGAAAGTAATTTTATTATACTTTCAGTTGCTGACCACTTCCAAATCATCAATTTTCTTTCTTGTTAATTATACTTATATTCGATTGTATGTGTTTTCGCGGCCAATTATTTTGCTTTTTATTAGTCCAAATTGCTTAAACCTTTAGCATCATAGTGAAGTTCATCTTACTCAGCCTGGTGTTTTGTCAACAGTGAAACTCCGTGAAACGTTTTGGTCGGCTGATAGTTCTCAACGAGGAAACTCCGTGAAGAGGTTCGTTTGGCCGCGGAGAGGCGCGATGACGTCAGCGCGCGAAAGCGTTTGAACGTCTGTACAGGTTTGTTGTGCGTTTCCGTCTGATTGTTCACTTTGCACTTTTATTAGCACTTTTTCATCACGATAATAATCATGAATTAATTACTTAGTAAGTAAAGCTCTGATGGGAGTGCGGTCACGTGTTTGTTCTCTGCCTACAGCTTGTAAATCTGTACGCGACGTTAATATGCATGTTATTTGGGTGATGATGGTTTTGATAATGTTCTTGAAACCTCTTGTTAGTGATGTCTCGATGGATAAATTGGTGTGTTTCACTTGTTCCGTATGTTGTCACAGGTCCACCATGGAGGCTCTGACGCAGGCTCTGTCCTCCAGCTTCGCTGTGTCCAAAGAACCAAACAGCACATCTGCACCTCATCCACGCCTGGCCCAATACAAGAGCAAATACAGTGTCCTAGAGCAGAGCGAACGACGCAGGAGATTCCTGGAGCTGCAAAAAGAGTAAGTTATAGAAATGATTCAATGTGTTTAATCATCTATGGATCAGATAGTGGATGTTGAGAGGTTTATCACATCAGAATCTACCATCTGTGTCAAGAGAAACTGACCTAGTAGTGTTTAGTTCCTGATGCTCATTGGGAGATACGCATAAAATGATACAACCATCTCCTCCTCCCAAGCTTTTTACTGTTTATCCATGCATCAAGAAGTGTGCAGGTATTTGGGAAACCTTTGGAAATGTTTACTGATCTAAAGCGATTTTCTCTGCAGGAAGAGGCTGAACTATGTGAATCATGCGCGTCGACTGGCAGACGGAGACTGGACGGGAGCCGACAGTGAAGATGAGGAGGATGAAGAGAAGAAGAGTCAAAAGCAGCTGGATAAAAGCACGGATGAGGAAGGGATGGAGATTGAGCAGAGGAAAAAGCTACCAAGACATTATGCCAACCAGGTGCTTAAAACACACTTCATATGCCAAGAGGTTTTTTATTTGCCCTCAGCCATTTTATTTATCATCCTACATAATGTCTTATGTCTTTAACATTGACTAAGTAATGTCTAATGCTGCGTTCAGACCAGCTGCGGTTAGGGTGGCCATTCGTGCCAGTTCCGCCGGACACGTCCCGAACATGTTTTCGGGTTCGTTCTCCGGAAGTCGCGTTAGTCGACCGCATACGTCATAAAGGTTTAATATTTCGGGTTTAATTTTAAAAAAGCAACTGTTACATTTCAAGGTAAGAATGAAACTACATTCTACTACGTCTGGAGGTCTCGTGGCGCGAATGAGGCATTTAGCCTGGTAGGCGCGATTCCGCCTCATTCATGCGTCTAGCGCGAATTGAGCATTGCTGCGGGAAACGTGCAAGTTGAAAAATTAGAACTTTGGCGAAAAAATATGCAGCGTTAACCAATCAAGAGCTTGCTCTAGTAGTGACGTGATTACATGAAGCAAGCGGAGTCGCAGAAGCCCCTCCCATGTCGTGAATTTCCGCGTGAATGTCTCGATGACTATAGCCTTGAAGTCTTATCATGGGTTCACACCAGCCGCATTTGAGGCGTCAAATTCGCGTCTACCATGTCTGGTTTGCCGCTTGAACATTTTCAGTTTACTCGCTTTATAGCCGTTCGTGAATTACTAGTCATCGAGACATTCACGCAGAAATTTGTGTCATGGGAGGGGATTCTGCGAATTTTGCTCGCTTCCTGTAATCACGTCATTACTAGAGCAAGCTCCTGATTGGTTAACGTGGCGCATTTTTTCCACGGCAACGCTCAATTCGCGCTATTGAGGCGGAATTGCATCTACGCTGACGTGCTAAACGCCTCATTCGCTCCGCGAGACCTCCAGACGCCTGTCAACACGTCTTCACATTGATTTAACATTGAAATCACTCGCGCTTGACGCCTCTACCGTGGCTGGTGTGAACACAGCATTATGCTACATACACACGAAACGTGGTGGGGCATCGCATTACTCGCTCTAGATTACTCGCGGGATTTAACTTTGTGTCATACGAATTTTTCGCTTGAATTGAATATTTTCAACTTGGGCGAAGATGCGTTTGAGGCGAATAGCACGTGTTTTCGCGGCATAGATGACGCCTATATCGCGTTATTCGCATCGCCCCGTGCGAGGACGCATCTGATCGCGTCTTTGCATTGACTTTGTATGTAATCTACTAATCGTTGAACTCGCATTTGGTGTGAACCCACAGTTAAAGGCACAGCAGCACTGAAATTCACTGTTTCTTTAAATCACGTTTGTATTCTGCAGCTGATGTTGTCAGAGTGGATGGTGGATGTTCCTGCCGATCTGAGCTCTGATTGGCTGATGGTAGTTTGTCCAGTTGGGAAGCGATCCCTCGTCGTTGCCTCCAAGGTTAAGACAGATCGCATCTCACTTCCTTGACATTTATGAGCTAAACACCTGTTTTTTTATGATATGTCTAATCCTGCTTCATGGTTTATGTTGTTTTGTCCTCAGGGGTCCACGTCATCCTACACTAAGAGCGGCTACTGTGTCAATCGATTCCCCTCTCTTGTTCCTGGTGGGAACAGGCACAATTCGGCATTGGGGAAAGGTGTGCTTCTCACCTGTCTTTTAGAGTTAACACTAGATTGCGCTAGAGAACACAATTTACATTTTTGTATGTTTGTATGTAGATTACACAATTCTAGACTGCATCTACAGCGAGATAGACAGAACCTACTACATCCTGGACGTCATGTGTTGGAGAGGACATCCTGTCTATGACTGCTCTGTGAGTGTTGCTTCCTTTTAAGATTAAAGTTATTTGTTCTGTTCATTTACATATATAAATGATATGTGACCCTGTCCAGGCTAAAGTCTCATAATCTAACGATGAGATTAAGAGCATTTAAGTTTGATTTTAATTATTGATTTCAATCATTGACATGACTTACTCAGTCAAAAGGAAATATATCAAGGTTATATTTTCACAGAATATAATTTTACACCATGTAGGATAATTTTAGTTAAAACAGACACACATAATAGATTTTTCTTTTACAGACAGAGTTCAGATTTTACTGGCTGCAGTCTAAAGTGGAAGAGGCTGAGGATCTCTCCGAAATTTCCAAGATTAATCCTGTAAGTGAAAAATAATGGCATCTGTAAGCTAAGTACATGGATTATAATTAGGGATGCACCGATATATATACCGGCCTATAATCGGTTTCAGCAGGTAAAAGCATTTTTCCTACTATCGGATATCGGCTGATTTAAAAACATCATGGCAATCAAAAGGGGTGGAATTTGTTTTTACTCTACAAATTATTCAGAGAAATAACGTTGACCGTGTATGCTCTTAATGTCATAAAACTTTATTTACACCTGTGTCATTACAAAAGAATGCAGCAGACACACTCACCCTTAACAATTTTTATAAACCCTTTATCCTGCCCCATTAAAACATAAACATTGCAAATAAGGATGTGAATTGATGCAATTCCCTGAATGAATAATCATTACCTGTAATAGTGCAATAAGCCTTTACTGCAGTGTAGTGATGGGAAGTCCGACTCTTTTTTTGTGAATCAGTTCTTTTGGACAGTTAGTTTTAAAGAACCGGTTCACCAGTTCTTTAAAGGAATAGTCTACTCATTTTCAATATTAAAATATGTTATTACCTTAACTAAGAATTGTTGATACATCCCTCTATCATCTGTGTGCGTGCACGTAAGCGCTGGAGTGCGCTGCGACGCTTTGATAGCATTTAGCTTAGCCCCATTCATTCAATGCTACCATTTAGAGATAAAGTTAGAAGTGACCAAACACATCAACGTTCTTCCTATTTAAGACGAGTAGTTATACGAGCAAGTTTGGTGTTACAAAATAAAACGTAGCGCTTTTCTAAGCGGATTTAAAAGAGGAACTATATTTTATGGCGTAATAGCACTTTTGGGAGTACTTCGACTCGCCTGAAAAGTCCGCTCCCCTTCTCACTCTCATAATGGCAGAGGGAGGGTGTTACTGCGCCGAGTCGAAGTACTTCCAGAAGTGCTATTACGCCATAAAATATAGTTACTCTTTTAAATCCACTTAGAAAAGCGCTACGTTTTATTTTTTTTCCACCAAACTTGCTCGTATAACTACTCGTCTTAAATAGGAAAAACGTTGATGTGTTTGGTCACTTCTAACTTTATCTCTAAATGGTAGCATTGAATGAATGGGGCTAAGCTAAATGCTATCGAAGCGTCGCAGCGCGCTCCAGCGCTTACGTGCACGCACACAGATGATAGAGGGATGTATCAACAATTCTTAGTTAAGGTAATAACATATTTTAATATTGAAAATGAGTAGACTATTCCTTTAACGTACTTTACGTAATGACGTCATTCACATCTAATTCTATCATCCAGGAGGTTAAAATATATTCAAAATGTTCAAGTAAACTTGTGTATGGTTGATTTATTATTACTTAGTTGTCCAACTAAAGCACATTCAAAAACTTTTAACAGAAATCATGATCAAGCTCATAACAACTTAAAACAAAAACAAAAGTGAGTAACTTGTGGATCATTGCTGTCTCGAGACACAAACTTTTTAAACGATTCAGTCCAATTAGATGTACTGATTCAACTCGTTCACTGAAAAGGAGCGATTCGTTCATGAACCGGACATCACTACTGCAGTGGCATATAGACCTTTTGTGAGTCGACGTCACAGTTATGTCACGCGCGCAATGTGGTGGCAGAAAAACAGTGGAAATGAATAAGACACGAGTGAAACGAACAATATAACTCACTAGAAAATGTCTTGTTGTGCTCTTGAGTGTCAGAATAGGAATGCCTATACCTAATATAAATACTTCATTTTTATAGTATATCGTCGTTGAAGACACCATTTGAAGATAAACGTAGGTGTTTATGGTTGCAATAAAAGCCCTCAACCAGACAGACTGGAGTGATGAAATCATCTGAAAATCTTTAAATAATTACAATAGAAAATAATTAGAGAAGATATCCGGTGTTCTGTCGAAGTCTGTTCCCTCTATGTGTTTCTTTTCATCACGTTGCGTTTATAATTTATTTAGAAAGATTAAAGATTTGAATGAGTTCATAATATCAATAATATTACCATTTATTTAAGTTTTCATATTTTTTTTCGTTTTCTATTACTTCTTTTTACCTTCTATCTAGCCTATGTCTTCTTCCTGTTTGTTCTAAATTATGATGTTTACTAATACATATATAAACATATAGCACACACACACACGATATAAAGTGTTAATAATATATAAACAGGCCTATACAAAGTAATTTGTATGAAAACATAATAGTTTTAGATCAAACACGTAGGCTATAAATATAAGGAAGAAATTGAAAACAGAAAAATTTGAAATATTTAATAATTGATATTATACAGAATACATGATAGTATTGCTCTTATAAGTACTTCAGCGATTCATAATGGAAAAATAATTGATTTACCAATAAAGAGCAATACATATACATTACATACATGCACACATATCAGTAGCCAAGCCATTTAAACTTTTAATTTATTTAAAAAATAAACGTAACTTGGTGAAAACATCATAAGAAACATTACACTTAAGAGAAATATAGGGAAAACAGACTTCTACAGAACACCGGATCCATAAAAATCACAGTTGTCACTTTCTGCAACCAGTTGGGCACACGTAAAATCGTCTCTAGATCATTTTTGCACTTAATAAAGCCACAAACCTTCTATGTAGATATCAGAGAACAATTTAACAGATTATTTCAATGCATTCTTTGGCACCTTAAATGGAAAGGAGTTTGTCGAATCTGAAAGTTACTACAGTACAATTAAATCAGGCGTCTTTGTCTTAATGGTTGCATTTGTTCTCTCTCTGCAGTTTCGATTTGTCAGTCTGAACAGCATCACCTGTTCAACAGAGTCCATTCAGAAAGCTCTTGCACATGAATACAACTTCACCGTGGACATCTTCTGTGTCGTTTGTGTTGGTCAACCAATGTTTCATATGTTAAAAAATATATGACCTGTTCCTATTTTAAAGGTGGACGGCCTACTTTTCTACCACAAGGAGACTCACTACACTCCTGGTAGCACTCCGCTGGTTGGCTGGCTCAGACCTTACATGGTGGCAGATATTTTGGGCATAGAGGTGCCACAGTGCCCTCTTACCTGCAAGCCTGACTATGCCAGCCATCAACTTCAGCAGATCCTGGAACAAAAGAAAACATCCACTGATGTTCGGCCAGCCGATCAGAACGGCCGATATGAACTGGAACACCTCTCCACGCCAGAGACACAGGTGGAGAATTCACACCCCTGTCAGAAGGAGAACATGGAGGTCTGAGATTCAGTTATAAAGCACTGCTGTAGTGATTTTGATGAAGATCATCATTAACCAGAATAGTCTCATTTCAATTTAATGCTATTCAGTTATTCATGCATCTCAGAGGTGCTTATTCATGGACTATATTTATACAAAGCAACTTTATCGTAGAGGTTACTTTTTGTAAATGTACAGCTATTAAGAGTAAGCCTCTCTGTTTAGTGATGCACCTCTACGTAAGATCTTCATTGAGTTTTAGATGTGTATTTTTAAATTGATCTTTTCTGTCAAAGATCAGATCATAAAGATTAAACTGATTCATTGATTTTAAAATGTCTTACAATTGCAATAAAGTTTTACTGTTTAGTTTTTGATAATCATTTTTTTGTCCGAATGTTTCATTGTTAAAGCAACACTAAAGAGTTTTTGCTCTTTGCTCCCCCTACAGGTAAGAAGCGGAAATGTCCATTACCACTGTCGTAAATAATTTAGCCTACTGCAGCAAAGCTGGCTCTGATTGGATTTTAGGTCTGCCGTAAAGCAAGTTTTTGTAGATTTTACTCAAACTACAGGACCGCAACCCGACGGTTGGAAACTTCTTTAGTGTGGTTTTGGCCGATAGAGGGCTGCAAAGCGAATGTGAAAGTGCCGTTTCCCTGTTTCGAGTGGATGAACGACTGAAACTTTTTTGAAAATGTTATTTTAAGGTTAAAAAAAACCTTTAGTGTTGCTTTACAAAATGCAAAATGTATACATATATTTGGTTTGTGCAAAGTTTACCAACACAATTCAAAGCGTTGTGTTATGCAGTTTTAAATGTGTGTTTTCTCATTGGCCCAGATCAGATGATCTAAAAATTCAAATGCATTTTTTACCCATTTTATTGTCTGTCAAACACAAAGTCAGACGGCTTTGTAAATGTTATTTGTCATATATGTAGTACAGAAATAAATAAATATATATTTATATATATATATATATTTATATATATATTTATATTTTTATATATATATATTTTATTTTTATATATATATATATATATATATATATATTTATATTTATATGTAAATAAATATATATATATATATATATATATATATGTTAAATTTAGTTTTAGATGCATGCAAATAGCTGTATGCATATCAAATAATTTTACATGTATGTAAAATGGCCTGTAACCTCCTTGTGATCCATGACAATGAGAAACAAATAATTAAAAATTAACCATTTGATAAAGGCAGAAACAAAAATTACTTTGGACACCAAATGTACGTGCAATTATATAATCACCCATATATTCCTTTAACCCTTTAACTGCCTGCTCAACCAAAGGTGAATTAAAACCTGAATTATTTTAATATTTTATACTTCAATAAATAAAGAAGATTTAATATACTTTTTTATTTTGATTTTTTTTATACTATTTTATTTTGATTATGTTTTAAAAGAATTAGTATTGTAGTTCATATTTTCTAATTAACATAGTATGTGTTTAATTCCTTTAAGTGACATATCAACTATTTGGTAGGCCAATTTAAAAAAAAACGATGGGATGTGTTGAAAAAAAATACATTGTGTTAACAAGCAACATAAGGAGATAAGAATTTTTTTCAAATGCCTTTTTCTTGGTGTGGCAGTTAAAGGGTTAAAAAAACACAAGTATGCTATTGGTATCTTCCCTATATTCAGGGTTCCCACGGGTCCTAGAAATTTTGTGAATCTGGGGGAAACATCAAGGCCCTGGGAAGTTTTTGAAATCATACATGCATACAGGTTATTGAACATGCTTGAATCTATATGCAAGAAGTTTTCTGAAAAAAAAATTCAAGACTTTTTAAGCACACGTGCTAAACTGTTCACTTTAAATGCTTATATCTTCTGTATGCGAATGTTGATTCATACCAAAATGCTTTTTTGCAATATTTTAGATATCGATATACTTCCTGGCTCCCGCATCACCCTGTCTTTGTAGTTTAGCCTCACCATTGGTTGAATTTGATATATACATTCAGACGCACTTACCCCTGGAGTCGTCCCCAAAGTGTCACTGCAGTGACGCAGTGCAAGTTCCCTCAAAAGGGAACACGATGTAACCTTGCTCTCACTTGAAATGTGTCCCCACATTTAGTCCTTGAATTTGAGGGTATTGGACCTGGAAAGTCCTTGAAAGGTCCTTGAATTTGAAGTTAACTAAGGTGTGTGAACCCTGTATATTATTTAAATATTGCAGTGTTTATAAACCACCATATAAAACCACAGTTTTTATTTGCATAATTGTAGAGCACATGTATAACTATAATATCTTATGTTTGCCAATAAAGTACAGGCATCATCATAATCTATTCTGGTTAAATGTCAAACACCTTAATAAAGACACAAATACGGAGGCAGATTATGATGATGCTTCATTCGGTGATGTGAAACCATTAAGTCACATCCCACACAAAACCCAAATCGTCATGGCGGAGGACTGTGGTTTAACTGGAGAGTTTGGTTATTAGTCAGCCGATGCTTTCCAGGAACACGCTGCACCTGTCAGCCTAGATCAGACTTCCTGGATCACTCATGACCAAACACTGTGACTGTGAAAACAGAAGTCAGAATTACTGGCTGTGAGTAAAATGTGTCAAGCTTTGAAAGCATGTCAACATTGTAGGCTTATTCGAAACATCTGCCTATTATACTCACAAATGTTGTCTGGGTAGACAGTTTATTGAATTCTCAACTTTTCAAATCCTCTAGAGTTGTATCTGATACATTTTGAGCTTTTTTGATGCCATGTTGTGTTTTAATTTTCTCTTAAAGTGAAAGCACTTGTGTGCATTTTTCCAGTATGAGGTCATATTGTCAATCACTCATATTCTGGCTCACATTAATAATGGAAACCCGCCCACAGGAAGCTCTTTGTAGTTCTTGTATCAGCTCAATTTCTTGGTTTTCAGGGCAGATTTTCTTTACATCAGATTTACATCTGAATGTGTCTAAGTTTCTAAGTAGCATCTGAATTAACATGTTTATACAATGTACATATAAATGAACATACAAAAATTTTGTAAGTAATATTTATTTGAAACCTAATGTGCATTTTATGTAAAATTACCTTTATGAATGTATGAAAAACAAATTAAGCTAATAAAAAACGTATTTTTTAATGCATTTGTATGGATATAAAACCTAATTTTGCTGACATTTGGTAATGTCCTGAAAAACAGACGAGAAGTTGTGCTTTAAAAGTGTATATTTGTTATTTTTCTTGTCAAATGACAATCGTTTTAATTGTTTAAGTGTTAATTGTTGGTGTCTATTAAAGTCCATTAAAATGAGAAAAATACTGCAATGTTTTCCTCAAAAAACATAATTTCTTATCGACTGAACAAAGAAAGACATCAACATTTTGGATGACATGGTGGTGAGTAAATTATCTGGATTTTTCTTTTAGGAAAATGGAATATTCCTTTAATCTATATTTCTAAAATGTAAATAAGTACGAATTATAAGTAAATACATTTACTTTTAAATTATTTAAAAAAAAACTATTTAGTGAATTACGTACATATCGTGAACGAATCGTTCTTTTCATTCGGTTCTTCAGAATGATGCGATTCGCAAAACTTTCGTCTCACACGCTTCAAAACACATTAATGAAAACTAAATTGTATTTTCCACCAAAAATGCACTTTTAACTGATGATTTGAATAAATCCTTAAATATTTAAAAACTTTAAAACGTGCTTATTGGAAAGAACCGAACGAGCCGACTCGCCAAAATGAACCTGACTCCTCGAGGTTTTTATGAATGGAAGAGGAGGAGCGTCATTCGCGCGCACTTCTCTGAGTGGCCAGCAGAGGGCGCGTCATCTTTCATCTTTCACCGCTGCTGCTTTTCAGGAGCGTCTGATCTTCATTTGCCGTCTCACGTTAACGCGTCCGGTTGACGCGCATCTCGTCGTTAATTACCGTTTTAGTATCTCTGTATAAACTAAGCGCCTTTCGCGTATTTCGACGCCGTGCCGTGATGAATTTCCCCCTCCGTCACAAACTCGGGCGAAGCGGAGCGCTGCTGGAACACCTTTAGCTTGTTTTGCGCGTGTATGTGTGTAAACGTGTACGTGTGTCCAGCCGAACCCGGTCCGGAACATGAACGCGCCGCTGTGTCGCGTGCCGTGCTGAAGTGGCGGGCCGCACGAGCTGAAAACGGCGCGAGTCTTGCGCTTCTCCTGGTGTTAGCTTGAATACTGCTAACGGGCCTTAAAAATCCATCCTGGTCTGATCTACACAGTCCGATCTAAACATCTGTCCGAGCTTTAAAAGGATCTCTCAGAGGGGGAGACCATGGCCGCCCGTTTGACCGCAGAAGAAGAGCAGGTAAGAAATACCATCACAACCCAGAACACTGATTCTCTGCGGTTCTGTTGCTAAGCAACCCGGTACAGTGTCCGGTTGATTATTTACAGCTTTACAATGATTTACCGTGGTAACCATAGTTAATGCACTGTAGTACTATTGTTGTAGTATTAAAGTAGTTTTTTTACTGTAAATCATATGCATTCATTGGAATCAATTGGGAAATTTCGTTTTGACGACAGTAGTGATTCCAATGACCACCTTTTTTTTTGTAGTAAGCGTATTTGCAGATGACTGTCGTATTTTAGTGTAAGCTTGGTTTACCATAGCAAATAAGGGGGATTTTAAATGACAGTAAAGACACAATGCATAAACACTTTAAAACAATTAAAGTCCCCATGAAGTCCAAATTGAAGTATGAATATACTTTTATTATCAATATGTTAGATACGTGGGTATCCGTAAACTAGGATTCAAAATTACATTTAGAATCTATAACCATTCAAAAAAGTCTTTCCCTTCTGCCGATATGGTACAACATTATTTATGACATCATTCTTCACTTTAGTTTCCATGTGTCAGAAATCTCTTACTTCTATAGCATGCAAAAATCAGTATTCGAAATAAGTGTTCGAAACCCCAGTATGTGAGAAATACACAGATGGTCTACTGCTTCCGCCGAGATTTTTTAGTATGCATCGGATGGACACTTTTCTCATAAGGCCACGGGAGCTGAGGAACTGGCAAAAAAGTGAATAAATTAAATATACAAAAAAACTTTTAAGATTATTGTCTCTTTTTAAATGTAAGTGATGGGTACCAAAAAATATTTTCCTCGTGGTTAAAGTGTATTAGTTTACCAACCTGAGTAATCTGCTTGTTAAGTCTTGGCTTAATACCATTTCCGGGTCCAATCTGCCCCTCGCTTCATATGAAACTCCAATCTGAACGGCTGTTTATAAGTGTTACATATTCCTCACACATTTAAATGATTTTTTTTGTATAAACTTGTGTTAAATGATACATTTTCCAAGCTTATGACATCCCACACAACAATACTTAAACAATTCTTAAAAGATTAATTACTTTCTGCTAAAGGTTAGGATCCAGTTATTTCTGTAGTTTTATAGTGCACTGTAAGTGTATATTGGTTTGTTGTTAGCCTAAAGACTCGTCCATATGAGCGTGTTGGGGTGCGTGGCAAAAATGACTTCAACGCGGAGTGGGTGGTCGTGCGCGTTGGGTGCGCGAGACCTTATTTTGCGTGAATGTGCAACCTGTCAACCCTCACGTTTTCCCTGGGATTCTCCTGTATTTTGCAATTCTTCCCCGCCATCATCCTGTTAAAATAAATTTCCTCTCCCGTATTTTTATTCTTTATATAGAAAAATCCCACTGGTCGTATTTGATGTTGGCTACATTCACCTCCGTTAAAGCAGGCAGGTAAATACGCCAATAAAACAAGAAGAAAAGCTTCTCGATGATGGTTGAAGGATGACAACCCGCGCGCAAAGCTAACATTTTTGCTTAAAACAAGCCAAAAATCTGCCAGTGGGGTATGAAAATGTAACATAATTTTTTCTTAAATTAAGTGTTTAAGACAAAAGTAAACCACTTTTTAAAATTCTTACACTTTTTTTGCGTAATTTTTCTCATTAAGAAAATACATCTCAAACAAAGAATTCGTAGATATTAAAAACAAGATAAAAATACAAATGTGAAATACTATTGTACCCATCCATCCCCTTGCATAGTAGTGAAAACGGGGGTGGGGCGCTATAGGGTTCATGTAATTTCCCTTATTTTGAAATCCCAATGTTGACCGGTATGTGGAGTTGTGCACGGCAATTTTTCACGCGCGGCTCCGCATTTGAAAATGACCGACCTCAAGGTGATTCTGTCCGAGCAGGCAAGCCTGTGACGTATCTCTTTGCAAAACAATGCACATATTATTTATCTGACACTCTTAAAGTATGGAAGCCTTGCCATTTAAAACATGAATTCTTTTACATAACATTCAGTATTATTAGCTTATATTTGAATTCAATGTACCCCTGGATGAGAAATAAAATACAAACATTGAGATTTCTGTATTTTTGATTTAGTAAAAACTTAAATGAAATTATAATTTTTAGTAAAGACATATTTAAGAGGTTGTTTTATTTATGTTCTCATGTTTATATATCAAGCTCTGACGACAAGTACCGTGGTTGATCCAGCGAATAACTTCTATCCTTTACTTTGTGTTAGTTTTGGATTTGATTATTGGATTTCATCACTAGTAGTAAATGCTGCTCCCTCTGAAAGCAGGTGATGGTGATTACTACTAATCAAGGAACCGGCTTTACTGACGAGACGTGCATGACTATCGCATGCGATTTATTGTGCAGCCCTAAAGTAAACGCTATTCATTGGTAACAAAGACGTCACTTCCGTCATGCCCGCCGCCATATTTGTGTCCGTCTCGGTTGGGAACACAGCATATCTAATGCACTAAATGGTCACATTTATTAATGTAATTAATAAATTACTGATTTTACAATCTGGAGATGATGTCGGATGTCAGTCAGTCCCTCCAGTTATTTTTGATATTTTTTGCTTTAATTTACTAACGCAAATGAACAATCCCACAATAGCACGCTGTACCCTGTTACCATAACAGCCATGCACCCCACACAGTTAAAGGAATATTCCATTTACTTAAAAGAAAAATCCAGATAATTTACTCACCACCATGTCATCCAAAATGTTGATGTCTTTCTTTGTTCAGTCGAGAAGAAATTGTTTTTTAAAGAAAACATTGCAGGATTTTCTCATTTTAATGGACTTTAATAGACACCAACAATTAACACTTAACTAAACACGTAACAGTTTTTTTCAAGAGAGTTTCAAAGAACTATAAACAATCCCAAACGAGGCATAAGGGTCTTATCTAGCGAAACGATTGTCATTTTTGACGAGAAAAATAAAAAATATCCACTTTTAAACCACAACTTCTCGTCTAGATCCGGTCCAGCGCAACCTAACGTAAATGCGTAGTGACGTAGGGAGGTCACGTGTTACATATATAAAACACACATTTGCGTACCATTGTAAACAATAAACTGACACAAAGACATTAATTAGTATCAGTTGACACACAACAACGTAGGAACGGTCCTGTTTCAACACACTTGTAAACATTGACGCGGAGTTTCGCGCTCGTCTTCTGTGACCTCTTGACGTCATGACGTATTGCGTGGGGTCACGCTTGCGCATCACGACCGGATCTAGACGAGAAGTTGTGCTTTAAAAGTGTATATTTGTTATTTTTCTTGTCAGAAATAAAAATAGTTTTACTAGATAAGACACTTATGCCTCGTTTGGGATTGTTTATAGTCCTTTGAAACTCCATCGAAAAAAACTGCCACGTGTTGAGTCAAGTGTCAACTGCTGGTGTCCACCAAAGCCCATTAAAACGAGAAAAATCCCGCAATGTTTTCCTCAGAAAACATCATTTCTTCTCGACTGAACAAAGAAAGACATCAACATTTTGGATGACATGGTGGTGAGTAAATTATCTGGATTTTTCTTTTAAGAAAATGGAATATTCCTTTAACAGTGAATCACATGTTCTGAGTACACATAAAACCATTATCTCTACTATATTTCTAAGTTTAATGGTAAGTTTTAATGCATTATTTTCATGACGATACACACGTGAAAAGTCCTCGTGAAACCTGCTTGTCGCACCTGCTGTCTCATATGCAAGGATCTGTTGAAACAATATCATGATGTATTACAATTTTTAGTTTTGTAGTCCTTAAAATAAGTTGCTGGGACACAAAAGAAAGTCTACTGTCCATAACATCTCAACAGGAACAAACGTGCACATGCAGAACTGTCATCTTTCAGGCTTTGACGGTCACATACGCTCATAATTAAGTCAAAATGTTAATTGGCGTACATAAATGTGTATAAAAGGTTATGTGTAAAGTGCAAAGTTTAGGGGAAAAGTGGTTTAGGACGTATGAATCCGTATGAATCTGCTACTTAATGTTATATTTAGTTATTTAATAATAAATTAAATTTGTTTCTCTGTTCTTAAATTATTATCACTTACTGTTTACTTGATTATTGAATTGCTTGAGAACATTTTACTATTAATTTAATATTAGGCAAGCATTTAAGTTATACTTGGTCAGGGCTCCAGACTGCCACCAAATGGTGTCATTTTGCCACCCAAATTTGAGAGTGTGCCACTAAATTTGACCCTTTTTTTGTGATGTGACACCGAATTTGAAACAGCATATTGTACTTTCTGCATCTATCATTAAAGTATTTATTAGTAATACAGTGGAAATTAGTAGAAATGTGAATATTTGTTTAGCATGTTGATTTACGGTGTGTGCCCCTAAATTTTCTGGTTGTGCCCCTAAGATTTTCAGTTGGGGGCCACTGTGCTCCTAGTGAAAAAAGTTAGTCTGGAGCCGTGTTGGTCACTTCTGTTAAAGGCAATCCTTTATTCCGCCGATTTAATTGCTTCGGAACAGAATAAAATTGTAGTTCGGGGTTCCTCTGATGACTGTTGTTACAGCCAACATCACAACATCCCTTGCATATTGTAATCTTGTTGTGGACCTCCTGGGAGTGTTTTATTGCTCTTTATCCGGTAGTTGTGGCTGTAGAATAAAGCAGGGCGCGCAGCTGTGACCGGACACAAAAATGGCGGCGACGACGCACAGTGACGTCACATGGTCCTGATGAATTGACTGGGGGGGAGGTAGGGATGGGATGATAAATGCTGTTCCCCAATAAAGTACCTGGCTGATAACGATTCTGAATTGCACAGCCGATGTTCTTCACAGCTTTTTTATGTACTACGGCTTTTGATCAACAAGTCCTTATCGATCTGAAATCACTGTTAGTATAAAACATGAATTAGAAAAAGCAACTCGTCAAACATAATCATTATACATATTCTTTATTATCATGATAATACCTGAAAGGTTTAAAGAACAGTGATATATAAATATATGCTTAAGCCATTTCCATTGTTCTTCTTCTGCGGCCCATATTGAGTTTCTGCACGAGAGCGCCCTCTGGCTTTTGGATGTAGCGGGGCCTTACACCCTAATTCATTGAGAAGCATAGCAAGCATCATCGGCCAATTTATTGGTCCATCCCTAGGGGGAGGAGCCACTCAAGATGTCATGCCGTAACTTGCTGTTTTAGTGAAAATTACAGGATGGAAACAATGTTAACAAATAGCCAATAGTTAACACAGTGATTGCTGAATAAGATTTTAACGTCCTAGTCGACTCCTCAAATTTATGTGCTGATGGTGTTTCAGGACGGGAGCAGTCCTTTGTAATCATCTAAAACGTCACATTTATGTCTGTCTCCATTTTGATATGGAAATACAGCAGAAGTAAAATGGGTTGCAGATGACTAACTTGAAGCTTAACAACACCTAAAAGTGGGTTTAACTTTATGGTTTGTCTGAGAAGAGCTATTAAAACTCCTGCAGATTTTTATCACATACACGCATGCATATACGAACATTTAATGTGTGTTGTTGAAGCAGTTTAGTGAGAAAGCAGGTTCTTACTATAGACCTTCTAACAGGAAGTAGTCATTATATAAGTCTGCTGGTTATTTATAGGTCACTAAACAGGAATTGTATGTTTATGTTGAAGATATGTAGTCTAAATGGTGAAATATACAGTACTCTGTACCGTATAGTCTTTATTCTGAATGCTTTCAACACGGGATGGAATAGAAATGTTTTTAATATTGTCTTTGAATAATTTTGTTTATTTAAATTTCATAATGAAAATGTTTTGTTTATAAAGACTTTTCAGTAACCGTTTTTATAGAGGAGGAGGAAATTGTGTCTATCTGCGCACTTCTGTAACAAGGCCTCTCTGTGTTCTCCATTCTGATCTCTTTTAAATGAGCTTCATTCATTCATTCATCCATTCATTCATTCAGCTGCTGGTTAGTATATGAATGACATGCCCAGAGCTCTGGGCGGTGATTGCAGGACCTTGGGCTTATCGGGTCGGCTGGTTCCTGCTGGATGAATTTGAGTGTAATTCGATGTTGGACTGACTGCGTCTGGCGCTCAGGGCTCCTGAGGGACATGAGCTGCTAAAAGCATTTCCATTGGACAAGCACTGAAAAGATCAGTGGGATGGGAGGGTGTAAAGCAATATTATTTATGCTTTGTTACAGAAGTTCTGTGAGATTTTACAGTGGTCGACTGATATGGTTTTTATGTCCGATACCGATATTAAGAAGGATGTATGGCTGATATGAGGCAGATATAACAGACGCATAACATTTATAAATATACCCTTTTGAAGTACTTATTTACAAGACATAATTAATCTGACATCTTATGGTACTGATTGAATAAGTGTGTTGAACTAGTGTGGTGTTGTGTGTGACACAACATAATGTCATGTTAAATAGTGAATGCTGATTGGTTATTTTACTGTCTGTCAGAATTTGGCTTTACACTGAGTGACACTGAGTGTCTTTTTTATTACAAACATCAAATTTAAGTAATAGAGAAATTTACTGGCAGATTTAAAAGATTGATCGGCCGATAAAAGAAAAACATATCGGCCGATATATCGGCCTCTGCAATATATTGTCCTGTCACTAGTAGTTACAATGCATTTTTGTTTTCCACAAGGTCAAGTAAACACAAACATGTAAAATAAATCTAAATGAAAAGATGTGGGTTTTTTAGAAATTGAGTTTTTCCAAAAAAGCTTGCATGCACTTAAAGGATTTTGCAGCGAAAGTTCACTAACAAGCTGCGGCATATCGCATACATATCGCAGGCGATTCATCCACAATTATGAATGTGATATTTCCCCTCTTACTACTCTGTGTAGTAAATGCTGCTCCATCTCAAAGCAGCTGATAGAGATTTATTACTAATCAAAGAACCAACTTTACTGACGAGATGCGCATGACAATAACATGCAATTTATTGTGCAGCCCTAATTGTATGCAATGAAAAAATCAACAGAAAACAATTAATATATTTAATTTAATATTTTTTTATAGTTAGTCAGGGCTCCAGACTGCCACCAAATGGTGTCATTTTGCCACCAAAATTTTTGAGTGTGCCACTGAATTTTACACCAAGTCACACATGTGCGACCAGTAAATTTGACCTTTTTTGTGATGTGACACTGAATTTGAAACAGCACATTGTACTTTCTGCATCTATCATTAAGGTATTTATTAGTAATACAGTGGATAAAAGAAATGTTAATATTTGTTTAGCATGTTGTTTATAGTGTGTGCCCCTACAATTTCTGGTTGCGCCCCTAACATTTTCAGTTGAGGGCCACTGTGCTCCTAGTGAAAAAAGTTAGTCTGGAGCCCTGAGTTTTTAAGTATATACAGTATATAGTTTATTTGTGCTTCCTGCTCTTTTTTGTTATTTTTAATATGATTGTTGTAATTACCATTTCTTAGTCAGAATTAAAAATGTTTCAAAGCAATGAACGTTCTTGTCAGAGCCTGTGTCTTTATTTTGACATTAATTTTCATTTTTACACAAGACATCGGTTCAAAATATCAGTTATCTGTCTACTCGATCTGTAATTATCGGTATCGACATTAGGGCTGGGTGTTGATTTAGATGTTCCAGATCGATTCCATATCGATTTACCAGGTTTTGATTTTGATTCTTGATTCGATTTTTATACTCGATTCAACTCAATGAATATAGATTTAATACAAATACTATATTTATAAAAAAAGAACAGTGAACATAAGTGAGTAATTAATAAAAAGAAAGTAAAAGCCACAACACTATTGTCGTCGTCTTGCTTGCGATATCTTAAATGCTTCCAAACCTCTTTTTATGTGAATGTGGTGTCAATGTCAATGAAGCATCTGAAGCTGCCATTTTAAGCACTGAATGAATGAATGACAGGCTCGCCTCTAGCTCCTTGGTAACGTCGTGCAAGGCAAAAAAGAGGGTGACATCAAGTGGAGAAGACTAGTAATTAGATTAACGTTAATCTTACGTTCAATGTTTGAGGAAATGTATATGAAAAAAAAGATTTGTGGCTTTTGAGAATCGATTTTGAATCGAAAACATAAAAAAACCGATTAATCGAAAATCGATTTTTTTCCCCAGCCCTAATCGACATCGGCCCTGAAAAACACATATCCATCGACCTCTAGTTAACATGTACTAACACATTTACGTTGCATTCACATGGGGCGTAAGCGTTAACGCTTCCCATTCACTTGTGACGTCATGCGTTGCCAAACTGAATTGTGGATTCGTCGGCGCCGGGTCACTGCCGTTGCAGAAGTTGAACATTTCTCAACTTTTTAAGCGGCAACGCGTGCGTCAGCCAATCAGATCGCCTTATGCAAGTAACCTAGGCAGAGTCAGCCAATTACGTTACGGAAGACTAGAGCATAGGTAGCGGCCACTGTGATTGGCTGTTGGCCACGCTTCAGGCAAGCCTTCCGTCAAGCGTTAACGCTTTTGCCCCGTGTGAATGTACCGTTACACACACACACCAAAGGAAAAGTAAAAATGTGATTTGGATCATACAGTAGGTGCCCTTTAAATACTCAAACATTTAAAGGTTTATACTGTATTCCTTTTTATTAAAGGTACAGTTATAGTTTTTAGCAGCATCTACATCTAGTGGTGAGATTGCGAATTGCAACCAACCTCAATTTCGAAACGCAACGAGAAGCTACGGTAGCCGCCACAGGACAAACATGTCGTAGTCTGAGACAACGTAGTGATGAAACACTCTGTAGAGCAGTTTGTCCATTTAGGGCTACTGTAGAAACATGACGGTGACTTCCATGTAAGAGGACCAACGCTGTATGTAAATAAAAACGGCTCATTCTAATGTAATAAAAACAATACAGTTTATTATGTGA